>NW_020653900.1:10610678-10723893 GCF_003589595.1 Hyposmocoma kahamanoa
CTTTTTAGCGCGGACCCGACGTCCATATAATTGTAAGTCAATGGATTGCAGCAACTATTTTAATGAATTTAATTATGTCGCGATTTTTTTATGATACGAACTAGTCGCGCGCCTGGTGTTAAGCGACACCCCTGTCTTTAGCAGTTACAGTGCTACTCAGAGCTTTAAACCGCAAAATCGTCAATGAAAAGAAAAGTTGTGATTTTTGCAAAAGTGGCCTTATTGCGCCAAAAAGGGTGCGAAATAATGTACACAAGATTTTTTTATAATTTCAAGTGACGGGACGAAAAAGTAGTGATGGTAAGCTACACGCCGTTGCCGCACCAACTGAGTCAGCCGTCAGCCTGAGACATAAGTTGACAAATCCGATGTACTTATATTTCACTAGCACCCTCTTACCCTTTAAAACGGAAACGCAGTAATGCTCGCATTACTGCTTGGCGGCAGAAATAGGTAAGGTGGCAGTACTGTCCTCGCAACGAAAAAGGACATAAATAACATTTTTATCAAAATTGAGTTACATATATACATATTCGGAATCAGGCCCTGTACTCTCGTTCTGCGTCACACATCCGTCCGAAAAAATACTGTCAAATGAGTAATACTCGACCAAAGACGCATGATGCGAGTGAACCTTCATACTTGACATTGTTTTTAATTTGGTCGAGTGTTACTTATTTGACAGTAATTGTTTCGTAACCCAAACTACCCATTTCTTTGTTAAAATATATCTCAATAATTGTTGAATATACTGCAAGCTCAGAAGGCTCAACTGACATCAATTATCTGTTTTTTTTCCTATAATAATTGTAACTTTTTTATTGAAAAAAAAAACCGCCTTGAAAACCTCGCGGTTTTTTTCGACTTCAATGGGATCCCCTCATCAGAGTCTGACTTCTTGGTGACAATCGGACTGTTCCTTTGTACATTTTCTATTTTCTTTTCTGGATGTCACGGTGATGGCGATTTCTTGATTACATATATTGTGTCAAGGGAAAGGTCGACTTTTATTTGTGGAAAATATTTTCATATGATCCCCTCTTCAGATTCTGACTTGGTGTCAGTGGGACCACCACGAAAGTGCCCTTTCAAACAAAAAAGAATTTTCAAAATCTATCCACAATTGACGGCTGTATCTGAAAACATGCATACAGCCGAAAGTATAACCTCCTCCTTTTTTTTAAGTCGGTTAAAAGTCATATTTGACGCTTATTATCTTAAAAACATTTAGATTTCAGTAATGTACGGAACTGTACCCTTATTATATTTAATTCAATTACAATATAATAATACAAAAACGGCATAACTGATTACAATTGTGCCCTTTAGTTATTCATGAGTCAAGTATTAAAAGTCACAATGAAATTAAAAATTAATAAGTTTTTGCTCTTACTTACTCTTACTTTACATTTCGTTTTCGTTTTACAACAACACAAGAGCATATTTTGTCCTGCCTAACTGAACTGCCTCCTAACAGAAGCTCGTTTCTAGTTTAGGAGTCAGAATTTCCGGAATTCGTTACGCCTTTTTTTTGTCCTTTAGTCTGTTTTATTTTATCGTCACACTTATAAATCTTTTTTTGCCTGATTTATGCTATATATAAGGAATGACTATAGATATTATTCAATTATATAAACAATACATAAGAAAATAAATTGGTACAACAGTTCTCACTGTGAACGCTGAAGAGGTCCGCGTACTAGTCCCGATATTATAAATTTGGACATGAACTTTTCTAAATTTGGTAAATACATAATATTGTATACATGATTATTATTCATCCTTAGTTAGCCCATATATAGTCCTACTGCTAGTCACAGGCCTCCTCTCACTAAGAGAGGTCTTGGGCTGTAATTGGGATTGTAAAGTTCACACACTTAGTTCAGAGTCGATATTATCTCATCTCAAATTCAATTTTTTCCCGTACTACTACGGTTCATTTTGCTTGGATCGAGTGCTTTATTTCAGAATATTTTTTTTACAATCGAACTTAAAGCGATTTGCAATATGTATATCATATAGTAAAAGTGTTATATTTAGTTCAGTTGATATGGAAAAAAATCATTCGTTATGTAATGTGCCTATTAAATACAGCGGTTTTCTTGTAAAATTTTTAGGTAAGTTTGTTTTTTTTTCTATCGAGAAAATTTGTAGGAATCGTGTTTTCACACCGTATCAGTGTATATCCTGAATTTTACTATATATTTTTCCCATAGTGATTGATTCTACACTTTCACTGTTATGCGGAATCAACCAAGGTCCCCTCGGCAAGGTGCCAAAGATGCTGATAGCCTTCCCCTTTATATGTCTATATGCGTTGGGCACATTGACTTACAAATAAATGGACGACGCGTCTAATACAAAAACCACGAAAAAAATGTCCCAAGTCAACCTATTCGAAATTTAAATTGTTATGTCATCGCAGTATCGCGCTGTCCGTAGAACAAATGAAGACTAAAGCGGAGTGTCGCGCTCTGTATACGATTTTAGCGCCTTACAAGTGCGGACACTTTTTAGCGCGGACCCGACGTCCATATAATTGTAAGTCAATGGTTGGGCAAGGTAGATGCCGTTCCATAAGTTTCCCAGTTAATCAGTAAAAGCCATTTGAGGTAGTACAGACTCTTAAATTGCTTTGCAGATGTGTGCAGGTGTCCGCACAATGCTTTTCTTCATCGAAACGCTCATGGTAAATTTTAAATTAAATTTCGCTCTGTAATAGCTATACGCAGCGAGGGAGTGTGTAAAAAGACTCCCAAGTCTCCAAATGCAACACGGGGTTAATGACGTACGTAATCGCACCATCGCAATCATCCTCGATGGTAGCTCACCGTCACACCAAGTGGAAGCGGCAGCCGGCTATCGATAAGGAACGAAGATTCTATGAGCTTTCATCCAAGTACCCCAGCAGTTAGAAATACGGAGTGCCACTCATAGGCTCTATGATGCGATAATGTGCGATACAAAGCAATTTTCTTTCACAACTTAAATGGTAATTTAGCACGGTCCATTTTGATCCCAACGCCATCTAGCAGCAATGCGAGATTACTAATATTTCTTGTACGTGGTGTTCATCATTAGCTTACACGCATCCACTGCTGGACATAAGCCTCCCCTAGAGCACGCCAACTTTCACGGTCTTGTGCCGCCCGCATCCAACCACTGCCAGCCACCTTGCTCAGGGCGTCCGTCCATCTTGCCGCAGGGCGTCGCACATTACGTTTTCCTTGACGTGGTCGCCATTCCAGAACAAGTCTGCTCCATCGGCGATCAACCCTCATGCAGACATGCCCGGCCCACTGCCACTTAAGCTTATTGATTTTGCGAGGTATGTCGGTCATTTTCGTTCTCTGACGTATGACCTCGTTAGGGATTCGGTCCATCAGAGAAACCCCAAGCATAGCTCGCTCCATCGCATAGCATCGTACGTGGTGTTACAGTTCATAAATTTCGAAAAACTCAGAGGTGCAAGCCCGGGTTCGAACCCACGCCCCCTGATTGAGAGGCGGTTGGTCAAATCATTAGGCTGCCATTATACTACTTTTATTCATTATATTTGCATTTATTATATTTATTACGAAAATACGGTTTACAACCGCACATTTGAGCTTTGCTTGCTTTGCGCCCTAGTTTCCGCGGCCGTTTGTTTACGTGTGCATTTAGCTGGGCAATTAATTTAGTGTTTAACGAACATTCTGTCATTTTAGACATTTAACAAAGTGACAACAACGTAAGAGATATATATATCTCTTACGACGGCTAGATGATACTGTAGTCTCATCTAGCTTCTATCCCTATCTATAAACTTTTTTCATATTTAACTCATATATCAGGCGTTAATATTATAGCGTAGTATTGGCCCCTGAAATGAAAAATCCCACTAGATATTTAAATAAACAACCTTAATTGTTAAGGAAGTTCATACTTTAAGTGAGAGTTGAAAATTTAACGTCATTGAGAAGTGCGAATACGTAAATATCAAATCCTGAATGAAATTATGTGGACGCCCTTCACTTACATGCGCACAAGTAATTTATCGGAGCCAGGGTTCGATAACTCCTTGATATCAATACACACAAACAAAATGATGAAAATTATTTTATTTCATCTACATAAGCGCCGCGCAAACATGTCTTGTGTTGGATACAAGGAACAGGCAACTATACTTCATTTCAATCCATTTTCAACAAAATGTAAACAATCAAGCCACTGACCCGACCATAGATGGTTTAGTGATGGTCAATTGTAATGCCAACTACAAACCGATTAATGAGTTTAATGAATCGATTTGTTAAATTGAGTCATAGTAGCGGTTTTCCCTACATAACCTATTTAAGCATATTTAAAATTTGCGAAAACTTCATTTTAAGCTCTCCCTCAAATCCTTACACTTAGATACTCGTTCGATTGCAATTGAAATATTGACTTACTAAGCGATTACAAAGACTTAAATTGAGTGAACCGAATATTTTTTTTCGTACAGCACTATGCAACCACAGACGAGTCATAGATGTATAGAAAAATAACCTCACTTTTGGACTACCATTTTTCAAATACAATTTTACGATGCTTTTCAAATAAATATTGCTGGACAAAGTCATGAGTTAACAAGTCAAAATCTTTGAAATATACGTGAAAGTGTTAGTTATTTGATTATTGAGTGGTTGCCTTAGAATTGTAACCAAACACGTTTTTTTTGCTTTTTGTTGAAAATGGATTTTAACAGATTTTAGAAGCGAATATTCTAGTGGAAATCAACAGTCGTTGGTTGCAGCAATCGGACACTACCGCCTCTTAAGCAAAGACCATGGTTTCGAATCCGGGCTGAGTTTTCGAAAATTTGATTTGAAATTTACCATGAGCTTTTCGGTGAACGAAAACAACGTAACGAAACCTGCACGTCGAAAGTAATATGAAAAAAAAAAAACAGCTTCCTGGTGTTCATGAAAATAGTTTTGAAGAGCTGGGGTTGACTCCTGACCCCATTTATGAATTAAACGACATTATGGAAAACAAGTAAATTATTAAAAAAAGCAGTCTATATAATTAATCCTGAAAAACTGAACTTCAAAATGTAATCTCCCACAGACGGCACGTTGCCTAATTTATCAATTAAGTAGTAAGAAAAATGTTTAGGGAAGAATTAAGAGAATAATAATCTTTCACGGCCTTAATTGAATACTTAGTAAGAATTAAAGATTAAAAGGAACTCGGCAGTTAGATGCAGGTGGCCCCGTACTGTGTAATGAATGTGTTTTCATTGGTGGCAGAATTCTAACGACAATTGCATATAGATACAGATGCCTTGCGGTTGTCACGATATAGTTTAAATTTAGGGCGCCTTCAAACTAGACTATAGGTTCCTGAACTGTTTGGCTCTCCAACCACTTAGGTAAGACAAAAAAGTTTCAACGCCCGCCGCACAAAAAATAATTGAAAATACGTACTTTACATTAACTTAACACAAAAAATCACAAGCAATATATATATAATTATGTACTGTAGTTTTTATAGATAATTCAGGTTTTATTTCAAATGAGGTAACCAACCTGCAACCCACTGGACAGCATCAACGCCCCCCTAATTCCTTCCGAGGCTCCTACCTCCCCCCTAGGACTCTTCAGCGCCAACTGGGGTCGGTAGTGACCACTCTGGCAAACCATGAACTAGACGCTTATAGAAGATACGATCCCGCTTATAATAGATAACACACACACTTGTAGCCCCGCACTAGGGAAACCCTGTATCGCGGGTGCCATGGACACACACACAGACAACCACAAATTACACCTAAACTCACGAGAGAAATAAATATACGCCATACAAATATTTCTCCCGGCCCGGGAATCGAACTCGGGGAACTCTGCGTAGAAGCTCAGAATGGTAACCGTTGCGACACGAAGGCAGTTAAAAAATAAATGATACCATATTTTTTCTTTTTTTTTACCTCTTCATCAAACAAATTATCCATATAATAAATTCGTAATGCGCGGCAATTTAAGCTATTAGATGAAAAAATAAGTAGAAAAATATAGTGCGTATATTATTATTTACTTGTATTATGTAATGTATATGCGTATGCCTGAAAATGTATGTATATAAGCAACTGAAGTATAAGAAATATCATATACATACACCCATTTATGATAGATTTAAACCTTAAAACTGGAAGTTCTGCAATATTTATTGCTTTAAACTAAATAAAACACTCACTTGAGGCATGTATCCAATCCTGGGCCCAGGTACTCCGCTGCCAGGGCTGCCAGGTCTTCCGCCAAGTACCCAAATCTCGCCACTGTTCAGTCTTCGTCTGCCCACTATGCACGAGAGCAGAGTAGTCTTTCCGCATCCTGATGCACCAAGGAGACCGTATCTGGCGATAGAAAATAAATATAGTTATATTAATAATATTTCATACATTGATCATCAAGTTACGGGACGAACAAGTCGTGCGTCTGGTGGTAAGCGACACGCCTACTCATAGACTACGCAAAGACCTGTTGAACACTGCCACAGCGTTCGTCAGCTTGAGATACAAAGTAGATGTGTCTGTAGTTTCACCACATGGTACAAATCTTTCATTCGGCTCCACACGACTGCACATGGCCGGCAACATTATTTTCACCTGTCTGAGCTCGTGCTTAGGTCCCTTTTTCCTTGTAGTGACCACGGGATGTCATTAGTCAGATTTAGTAGGCAATAATAGCGTAGGTATTTTTGATTTTGTGTGAGAGTGATATATCTGTTACGTAGTAATTATTAAGTAATCTGTGCCGGAACGCAGTAATGCTTACATTACTACTTGACGGTGGAAGTAGATATGGTGGCAGTATCCACCTAAAACCTTGGATGGACTCATTCCCAACGAGCTTTATTGCTACATTTTTTTTTTGACGTCGTGTATACTATGACACGCCCAGAATTCAGAGCAATCTATCGATACTTCATTTTTCAAGATCGAGTAAAGCATTAGACTGTACAAAATTATATACAATATGTATAAAGATACTTATTATCTAGGTTAAGGCTTAATCATCATACCATATCATCTACAGCAAGGCAGTATATGTTTGACAAACCTCCCCGTGACAATATTTATTTCAGTTGATAAAACTAAGTTTGCTTATTTGGTAATTAACTATTGTTATACATTTCAAAAAACAAGGACAACGATATGAAATTGCGTATATATTTATCTTTATCGTTTAAACATCGCCGTGAAAACGACGAAACAAAAAAGTCGGGTTTTTGTACTTTGTGTTTTTACATATTTTACATTATATTAGTTATTATTTACGTATTTCCAATTACTCTCATGCATTGAACTGTACTGAAATGTTGTCCTCAACTTTTCCCAATAATTAATTAATTTATATATATAAAATGAAATATAATTTTATATAAATTTGTTTTTATATTTCTTTTTATCTCGTTTATCGCGCTCAATTTTTACTTTGATAAAATTACTGTGCAGAACTGTCAAAATGTTTTAAAATCAGCTGTGACCTTGCAGCTATGTTTGGCACTGCATTGTAAATTTTTTGCAGTCATAGGTCGCGGCGCTCGAGATGACATAAAAATGTGACATGACGGTGCTCGCCATATTAGCTACTGTGACAAAATTTTAAAATTTAGCACTCGAATTTGAGAGCTAAATGTAGTTATAATAAGCTTTATCGAGGCAGCGTACGGGAGCTGAAGGTGTTCCATGCCAAAGCTACGTTAAGTCAAAATGTCTGTCAAAGTTTTTTATAGGTAGTTTTACTCAAGTGTACAGTACACAGTATACGGAATTTCCTAGTTTGAGATCGAGTAATTGGCGAGGTTTTCTGGTTGGTTTGTGAAAAATTTCGTCCAGGGAACTTTTACCGCCAATTTTAATGCTTTGTGAAATACCGTAAAGTACAAAAACTCTAAAAAAAGGAAGTATTTAGAGTATGCTGTAATTGGTTATAGCAGTATATTGTAATAAATAAGTTTGTTACATATTTTCAATTCTACGTTTATCGAAGTAAATTATTAATAAAATCATTTTGTCTGTTTTTACCGATTACCATTACCAATGTGAGCATTATTGCGTTCCAGTTTTGAAGGGTAAGGGTGCTGGTGAAATTACAGGCACATGGGACTTGTCAACTTATTTCTCAGGGTGATGGGTGCAATGGCAATGCCTCTCAGATTTTTGTGATTTAAAGCTCTAAGTGGCACTGCAACTACCATGGACAGGCATATCGCTTACAACCAGGCGCAGGACTTGTTCTTGTCGCTATCAGATGCGTCATAATGGAAGGCAAACATAAATACATACATTAATTTCTATATGCACTATAGGAAATGTCCTACAGTAATATCTTAAATATACTGGAAAGTCTTTCGCAGTGACAATGCGCACGGTTGGTGTATATATAATAGTAGCGATTTTGAAGTTGTAGCTTTAAAGACACAACTTCAAAATCATGTGTATACGTAAAATCAGGAAAGAGGTTTAAAGATCATGTGTATATGTATAATTTGTTTCACGTACTTCGTATTCATCATCATCATATCAGCCGGAAGACGTCCACTGCCGAACATAGGCCTCCCCCAAAGATTTCCAGACCAGCCGATCGGACGCGACGTGCATCCATCGGTTCTCCGCCGCCCTTACCAGGTCATCCGTCCATCTAGTAGGGGCCGTCCCACTGAATGCCTTCCGGTTCGTGGTTTCCATTCAAAAACCTTTCTGCCCCAACGGCCGTCATTTCTACGGGCTACTACCAGTTCAACTTGCTAATCCTTTGACCTATGTTGGTGACATACTCGTCAAAAATTTCTAGAGTAGAGGCTCCGACTGTTATAGGGGTGGGTACGAAAGGGACATTCGACATAAGTGTCGTCCTGTCCATGCTCATTTTTAGATCCACCTGCTGGGAAACTCTATTGATGTCACCGAGTATGGCGCCAAGCTCTTCCAACGATTCTGCCATGACCGCGATATCGTCAGCAAATCGAAGGTGGGTGATGTACTCGCCATTGATGTTGATGCCGAGTCCTTTCCAGTTCAGTAACTTGAAGGCATCTTCCAATGCAGTGGTGAACAGTTTCGGAGAAAATGACGTGCCCTGTCGCACTCCTCTTTGCAATTGTATAGGCCTTGTGCACTGGTACTCCATATTACTCTTATAATATTCATGTACTGAACAATTAGGTAAAATGTACAGGTAAGGTATAATAAAAGCTTAAATACTAGAAACTAAAACTAGGATTAAGAGGCTGGTAAGGTTCCAAAGATGCTGACAGCGTTCCCCCTTTGTATGACTATGCTAATGGGTTGGGCAAGGTAGCTTGGCCTTGGGTTTCCCAAACGTTCATTAATTTTTTGGATAACATTTTGTACAGACGAAGGGCACCGGGACCCAAGGATTTCGACTCCAAAAGCTGTAAATAGGTAGTCGGAGCCGAGGTTCTGGTACTTATTACTCTTTATACGCCATCCCTCATGCTGATGTGCTGGAGATGGGATGGGCCAAGTGTGTCGGCACATGTGGCGTCCCAGACCAGTACCTGACCCATACTCCAAGGGAAGGGAGTTTATCACATTGATGTGATAAACTCTCCGTTCTGACGTGTGATCAAAAAGCGATATTGGATACAATTTTTAACGTCAAGTCAAGTCAGAAGATTAGGTTCCGGGATAAGTTAAGTCACTGATAGCAGAATTCAGTGCGTCATCGCAAGAAAAAAAAAGCTGAAAAACTTCCGCAAATTCGCACTAAACTTCATTTACGTCAATGTACACGCAATAAATAGCATTTGATGGCCATTGGGGCGGAAAGGTTCTTCATTAACGACCGCGCACCGGACGACGCTCAGTGGGTAGGCCCCCCACCAGGTGGACCGACGATCTGGTGGAGGTCGCGGGAAGCCGATGGGTGCGGGCAGCGCAGGACCGATCGTCGTGGAAATCGTTGGGGGAGGCCTATGCCCAGCAGTGGGCGCCGTATGGCTGAATGATGATTATGAAATGACTTTCATGTGATAAAAAACACTTTTGTGGCACATGTGGCTTTATTATGTCAAGGGTTTGAATTTATTCTTTATTTAAACGATAAAATGAGCGTAGTTTGTTAGTGTGCAATTTTTTTTAAGTGACGCAGTTTTATGGCGGCTACACATAAACATCATTGTTTCACTGTGTCAAAATAAGGATAAAAATGTACATAAATTTTTTCCATCCTCTAAGATAATTATGTTTTAGCAAATCTTAGCGACACAAACAAAACGTCACACAATGCTGTCGTCGAGTTAAAATGGATTCATTGACGAAAGCTGCCTCTTTTGTACCTTTACAAAGCAATATTCTTTCAATTTAACCGTTAATTTTGTAAATAAACAGTGTATTACGCAATAAACTTCTATTTTGAAGTCATCAAATGACCTAGATGGTTTTTTAAAACTTTTTATGTGACATTATAAAATAAACTTCTATTTTAAAGTCATCAAATGTCCTACATAGTTTTTTTGCTTTATATGTGACAAATCTATAATTTCATTGTTTTTTTATTCTTTGACAATTGTATATACAGGGTCATTTGTAAGTAACAATCTCATAAGATTATATAATATTACTAACATTGTTAACAACAACTTTTTTCCACTTACGAAACATAATAAGTTTTTAATGCAAAGGACCCGAAACGTTGTTTATTTAAAGAAACGGTTTAGATCCGAAAAAATAGTTTTATTTGCTTTTTGTGTAACAATCGCGAAAACCTAATATCTCGATATAATAAAATTTTGTTTTATTATCTGACACTTTTCGATCTGTATTTGATAGTAAGTTCAAGCATGCAAACGTCTCCCGGACAACCTCCACAACCGCTCCTGTGTTTTGCATCGGACTGGTATTTCGTTACCTTTTATTTGGTCTGTTAACAATAATTGTTACACCAATAAAAAAATCAGAAACATATACGCAAAAAAAACTTAAAACTAAGTGCATAATCTATTATAGACCGACACTGCATGCACAATAAATTATTGCAGAGTAAAAAGAAACTTACAAAAAGAAAAGTGTAAACATTAATTTAACCGTATAAATCACTTACAAAAACAAATAGTGTTCTAATATCTCAAGACTAAGCGAAAACATGAAAAATAACAGAGGTGACAGACTTTTAGGACGACATTTCGCGCCTGGTTCTTACTGCAGAGAAGTAGTTGAGTTACACTACTCGTTGCGTTATGCTCAATGAACGACTGCCAAAGCCTAGCAATGGGAGAATTGACGCCTGAAACAGTCCTGCGAAAAGGCTTACAAAGAGGCTTTGTGGGAAATCTAGGTAGTCTGCGGGGAACATTAAATGATATAAGTTTTAGAACTAAACTGCATTTAATTTGATTATTTAATATTTTATATAAAAACATCATATCTAAAATGTCCCGTTATCACCTTTTAGAGCGATCTATTTTTAAATATCTTTATTTTTATACGAGAGTAAAATCTGGTGAATTATTAAAGGGCATGAAACAAACGTTGTTGTTTATGACGTTGGTATTATTATAATCCTACGAGTATTCTACAAATAACTCCGCATATTTTGGCGTTATTCAAATATTATTATCGCTCACTTTTTTTTCTCTTTTTCGTTACTTTCGCATCTAGTTACATTTTACAATTAAGTATTAGACATAGATATAGATATGTTTTTATTGGCATGAATAAAACAACACAAGATCACACTAAAAGCTTTTTTACATACAAATAATTAATAAATACATACAATTACACTTAGTACAGTCTGTTTTGTAGCGACTTGCCAACACGAGACTTATCTCAGCATATGCTGCAGTGTCCTACCACAGCGCTGGTTTTCAGTAAGCCCGCAGAGTTCCACGCCAGCAAACAATTTACAAAAAATACAAAAAAATAAGCACGGAAAATTGGGTTGTGAATAATAACACAATAATATTTTATTATTAATATACACACATCAAAAGTGTCTAGGGATCAAGTGAATATTTTTGAAATAAAAATTATTTAAGCAATATTTACCAAATCCAGTCTTCCAGGACGACTTCTTACTTTAATGCTTATGTTTTATTTAACCGCTTACCCCTATATTTAATTAAAATAAACTAAAATTGATGTTTTTGCAAATTGTGGGAAAAAACTCAAATTAACGGCGTCAATTAAATGACAAAAAAATGGCGAAAATGATAATTTTGCTCATTTTTATTGTAAAGATAAGAAAATTAATAATCTGTATTTCCACCATTAACACGAATCTCACAATTACAGCGATTTGGCATGCTTAAGATGAGTTCATCAAAATCACTTTGAGGAATGGCCGCCCATGTGTTTTGTAACAAGTCAAAATATTGTTGTAGAGTATGTACGGTATGCATACTCGGCACAGCTCTTCTTTGAAGCATATCCCATGCGTGCTCAATTGGATTGAGGTCTGGCGATTGAGCAGGCCACGGCAGAACGTTGATACGAGCTTCGGCAAGAATGCGTGTTACGACTCTAGCCGTGTGTGGACGTGCGTTGTCATGCATTAGTTGAAATTAATCACCCAACTGGCCTCGCAAAGGGATGATAACATCTGAAACAATCCTCTCTGCGTAAACTTGAGCATTGAGGTTACCCCTGATCCAAATGAGATCGGTTCTTCCGCCGATCCAAATACCGGCCCATATCATTATTGTTCCCCCACCATATGGATGAACTTCCTGACAATATCTCAAACGTTCATGACGTCCAGATGTTCTCCAAACTCGAGTACGTCTTGTATCCGGTCTCATACCGAAGCGGGATTCATCCGAAAAGCACACATAGCGCCAGTCTTCTTCCTCCCAGTTTCTGTGTTCGCGAGCCCATCGTAAACGGGTCCTGCGATTGCAGGGTGCAATAGGTGGAACTCTGAGCGGCCTTCGGGATCGCAGACCCACTTCACGTACACGATTTCGGATTGTTTGATCGCTTATTAGCAAGCCTGAGGAGCTGTGGAGCCTCGTAACCAACATCATGGCGGTCATGGTACGATTCCGTCGAGCAGTATTTTGGATATACCGGTCCTGTCTGCGAGTCGTGATGCGAGATCGTCCTCCATGTCGCTCGGCCACGCTGCCCGTCATGCTATAGCGCGTTCAGAGGCGACTTATGACGCTCTGTGTAGTGTTAAGAGTGAAAGCCACAGCACGTTGCCTGGAACCAGCTTCCAACATTCCGACGGCTCGCATCATCACTTCTCGGGTTAAATGATGTCGTCTCTCCATAATAATGTAAATTGTTTCGGTTCCGATGCAGATATTGTAATGATTTTGTCAAAACGCTATAACTCATTTTTATACAAAACCACATTGACAATCGATTTTCTTCTTATTATCGAATTTTAAACAATATTCCTTATTTAAATGTTAAAACTCACTAAAAAGTATCCATAGCGATACAAAAAAGTTAATATAATTAACCCTAATTGCAGCAATACTCTTAAACGTACTTGATCCCTAGACACTTTTGATGTGTGTATATAGTGATTATTATGAGGATAAATTAATTAATATATACATAAATAATTAAATAGCAGAATGCATATAAAAACAAAAATAAAGGAAATCCCAAATTTAATGGGATCATACTGTGTCAGCGGACCGTCTAACCTAGAAAATGCAGGAACAACATGGCCACCCGTAGAAAACTCGGCCTGGTATGATGATAATAACTCTTTCAGATTGATTTTAAAAAAGAAGACAGGCTTAAATTCACTGTGTATTAAAATTGACTCAAACAACTATCACCGCGATTAAATTACTGACTGACTTCTTATATCCAATCCACCCTTGCGATATTGTTACAAAAACTAATAACTTTCACCTGTTTTAGTCCATTGAAATTTGTGTGTACATGTACAATACATTCTACATGTTTACATGTTCAATGTTTGGCCGGTCACAGTGAAACCATTACTTATTTTGGCACATGTCAACTTCTATACAATCTGTGTGTTCACAAGTAAATGACTTATGAATTATGAATGATATCTGTTGCGAGTTAATAGAAAGCATAATATCCCGTTACACGTCCTGGAGACACACGTTGTCCCTAAAGATTTTTATACTGTAGCGTCCTAGAGCTACGTCTGTGACGTCATGGTGACGTCTAACTGTGCTTTCATCCAACATTTTTTTTAATTTATTAAAAGTTTATGAAAACATTTTTTCCAAGTTTTTTTTACCATATGTCTTATAATATTGTTTTATTTTAAGCATAAATGTTATATATTATGTCGGAACAAGACGTAAGTAGGTATACAAGTTTTTATTCAAATAACATTTCATTATTGTGATACAGGTAAGGTACAATGAATAAAATTGGGTCCCCGCGGCAAGGTGCCCAAGATGCTGTCAGCGTTCCTTCTTTGTACGTCTAGGCTAATGCATTGGCAAGATAGTTGCCGGCCCTTAGGTTCCCCAAACAGTCTATTAATGTTTTAGATAAAATTTTATACAGACGAAGGGCACTGGGACCCCATTGTTTTATTTTAATTATTTTCATGGATGATATGGGTGCATGGGTGTTTAATTTTCAATATTAGATTAATCTATAGATTGTTATCATTTGGACCGTCACTAAAAGTAGGAACTAGGAAAAAAACTAATTATGTTTCCTAAACGCCAAGTAGAGCCATGTTATTAATTTTAACCTTATATTAATTCAATTCTCCTAAGTTAAAAAACATAACTGAATATAAAACGCCACTATGAATGTACACTTAACTAGAATATACAAATAACACTTAATTTTATTAACGCTAAAGCGTCAAAGGCGGTCAAAAAGATAAATAGAAAAATCGAACACTAAAAAATCGACCGCCGAACCGACGTCTTCTGGCAAACCGTGTCAGACGCTTTGTCAACTAAGGCACGGAACGAACCAGCGGACCTCACGAATTTATCTATGTGCTTGTTGCTAGGTCTTTGTATTTGGTTTTCAACGACTTTTTAGCCGCAACGCCATCTATGACTAATAACTGGGTGACGAAATGCTTTCATAGATTTCTCATAGATAGTGCTACGGGTAAAAAGTCGTAAGTACAATGCCCACAGTGCAAACAACAAGTTGGGCCACCGTAGTGGATAGTGGCCTTAACCCGCCTACTTTCGGAGACCTGTGCTCGGCACTGTCAAATTTGAAAAGCGTGAAAGCAATTTTACTCACATGGCACCTTTGGGAACAGTCATATTCAGCCCGTCCAAAATAACGTTTGGGTTTTTAGCTGATCCATAATTCTTGTGCGCTCTTCTTACACACACGGCTTGCTGCTTTCTAGAATGTACCGTTGATTTCTGAGGCCTGAATTGCTTATTTCTTCTGGCTTGTAGTTCTTCTTCTATAGTGTTTATCTTAACTGAATGTTCGGGACGAACATCCTCCATAGAGATAGTCGCCCCTTCATTATCGTAGGCAGGCATTATTGTGTTTCCTGTGAAGTAAAGAAGCAATATTAAATTTTGTTTGTCGCATCTAAGTACAACTCAGTACAAAAAAGTTATCTATTTTTTTATTTAAACTGGCAATACAGCACAACATAGTATAAATGGTGGACTTAAAGACATTAGGCTGAAAAGCGCCTTAAAGCACCAGAAAGCGTCTGTACAAATCTTTATATTCGTGTAATAGCCAGGGTTTCAATGGCGGCACCATTACATCCGGGTTTATGGCTTCATTTTTGGTCGAAAAACTATTGCAGCAAATTTTTGATAATTCTTTTGTTCCGACTGTTGTATTATATATTTTGCCTATTTTGTTTTATAACTTGGTAAAGAATCAAAAATAAGATTTTAGTAAATGGAATTTGAGACAGCTCCGACTGTTGTAGCGGTCGAGCTGGGAGTGGCCGTGGTACGAAAACAAAATGAGAAAGTGAAGGAAGATGGAACAATTCAAATTTAAAATTTAAATACAAGTAAAATACAAAATGATAGGATACAAACGGAGAGGCGATACAAAGAGGTGAGATGACGGTGTAAGGAGGTCACAAGGCATTCTCTACCAGTCAACCGAAGAGCTGGGTACAGATCAATTAACAAGGATGCATAACATGACAATTAAAAACAGTTACGATCTAAGTTTATAAATAATTATTATGATACCTACATAATTTAAACACAACATAAATATATATACATTATATAACATAATTATAATACATGACTAAATATATCTTTATATAAAGAACTTCAACATGAAGTTGCGGATTAATTGCTTGAAAGCTAGGTTATTCGGCGCTTGTTGAATATGGGATGTCAGAGTATTCCAGTGTCGTATTGCCTGAAGAGTAAATGAGTTAGAAACAAAACCAGAGAAGAAATGAAAAGAGACCGTTTGCTATCCGAGCGAAGATTGCAACTATGGAATGCACTCAAATATTGAAACTAACATTTAAAATATCAAGGTGCACATTGATGATAGTGTAAAGAGTGGAAAGGATTCTCAAATCAAGGCGCTGGCGAATTGTGAGCCACTTCAGGTCATTGCGATATGCGGAAACGTGATCATATTTTCGAAAGCCATAAATGAAGCGAATGCAACTATTGAGCAAGCGATCCAATTTATTGAGATCTTTTAATTTAACGTAGTAACGTTGATTTTTTATTATATTTCGAGTTTTCATGTTTTCGCAATTGTTGCACAAATTGCAATATAAATTGCGTATTTCTTTTTTTTTCGAACCAACCAATGTTTCGAGCTCTTTGCAGTTCCCATGGTCAGGGCCGACTGAGACGGTGAAGTCATCAATCAGTTTTGTCTAGCATTAATGCAAGCCATTCAATTCTGAACTATGTACGACTTCGTGCCGGTCGCGGTCGAGACGGCGGGGCCCTGGAGTTCAGAAGTTCGTTTAACTCTTTAAGTTGGGTCGCCGACTCAGGGACAGGGGCTGCGATCACCGTTCTGGGTTGTGGTTAATTCGGCAAGTGTCCATAGCCGTTCAGCGAAGAATGCTTCCAGTATAATGGGAACTTTTGAGCCGGCCATGATACTTATATATAATTATTTTTGAATTTTAAAATGGGTGAAGCGGTATTCCCGGTAATGGCACAGTCGGTTAGGGTCTCAGGTCCAAGAACCGTCGACCAACACGTGCCGTATCGACCAGGACACGCTATAGAAATCCAACCGCCTCAAGCTGCTAGCAAGGCTGACTGAATTAGCCCATTTGCGGACAAAGCAATTGGGAATATTTCAGTGGAGGCCACATCCCACATGTCGGTGATCTCGTGCGCCAGGTCGAGATACTTATTACTCATCCTCATCACTGCGACCATTAACTGATCTATTGTGATCACCACTAATTACAGTTCGGAGCCAAGGCCAACAACAACATTAAAGAACTGAAGGACTTTCCTGCCTACGACAGTTTTTATGTTCTGCACAGAAGTTTCTTCCGCTTCTTAGCAGGATCTACCCTCTCTGTTCTCTCTCTGCCTAATATTTGACATGTGCTTGTTCAAGCCACAATGGCCTGTTAAGACTCTAGTGAGCATTCTCATTTGTGTCCAATGACAGACCTTCTCTACAGTCTCGGCACTGTAGACAATATCAGGGTTGAACTATAGTTACAAAGTTTTATTTTGTTACTTTGGAATGCATTCCAATGCTCAGTTAATTTGGTAAGGACGTAAAGGGAATGATGTAATGACGTTCATTGTATAGTCATCAACACAATGCGTAAAATTGATCTAAATTTTATGTGTAACGTGTCATTCGGCATGGTGATGCGCTGAAAAAGATTTAAGCGCATCACCAGAAAAGAAGCGGAAAATCTATTTAGCTAGATCGAATGGTTTAGGTATTTACTATTAAAATATTTATATAAAATTTGGCATAACATTGTTGTTGTATTTGTTGGAAAATATATTTATTCATGTGCCGCGAAACAATGAAAGAGCAAATCGTAAAAAAGATCTTTTTGTTGTTAAGTTATGAAAAACATATTACGGTAGCAACAGTTTCATAAAAAGGACCTTATACAATGCAAAGTATATTGAAGTGGACATATTTGATTCTTCTTTGCAGGAGTTTAAAATTCACATCAGCAAATCATGTTTTAAAATGGTTTCGTATGCTCATCATTAATTGTGTATTATTGTTTGTTTTGTTCTCGCTAAGTGAATTTGTATTAATTTGAGAAATAAATATCTTAAGTCTTGACCTCGCCAGGAATCGAACTTTGATCCTCATCCAACGCCCACAGGGCTACCGCCTGGGCCGTCAAGGCGCTCGAAGCACAATACGACAGTCGTAAAAAACCGACATTTTCGCAAAAAATAATTGATGTCAAGTAATGATAATAAAAGTTTTATGTATAATTTTATACTCATATGTAATAAGATATTAAATAAAACAACCATCGGCTCATGATGAATAAATATAGGTATATAATACAAAAAGACAAAGTAAGATATATTGTATCACATGACCATTATTGTCGTTTAAGGATGAGTAAGCTCCTAGCTAAAAATCATTACCTTGTTACTCAAGGAATTCCGGTGTGTATGTTATACCATCACTTTTAGCTACATTACTTATCTTTGGCTGGCATCGCATTCGCAATGTTAATAATGTTTTACTGGACAGCGATTAATTCTATATCAGAAAATAACAAAACGACAGGTCATTGGTTTGGATCGTCACATAGGCAGAAATAGGGAAATGTCAGACTACGGGCCAAAAAAAATCAGTCCCACAACATACTACGATACGGCTCGCGGTCGGTAACAGCAAGCTATACTTTTTCGTTTATTTAAACTTTAATGCGCACGAAATAGTACAAATGACGGACTTAATGTCACTAGGCATTCTCTACCAGTCAACAGGAGAGCTAGGTACAGAACAATTAACAAGGGTGCATAACATGACAACTAAAAACAGACACGATCAATGTTTATAAATAATTATTATCATACCTATATAACCTAAAAAACACAACATACATTATATGTAACATAATTATAATATATAACTAACTATATCTTTATATAAACAACTCATGTACACATAATATATATACAACAATGACAGACTAATAGGATGCAGATTGAGACTCCAACTAGAAATTTAGAACTAATTCTTTGAAATTTAGCTTATTCGGCGCTTTTTGAATTTAGGGTGTCAAGGCGTTCCAGAGTCATATTGCCTGAAAAGTAAATGAGTTAGAAACAAAACTAGGGAACAAGCTCTATATTAGAAAACAACAAAAAGACAGGCCATTGGCTACACCGTTACATAGGCAGGAATTGGGAAATGGCGGCCTACAAGTCAAATCCGTCCCGCGACATGCTTTAATCCGGCTCGCGGTCGGTAACTGCAAGCTATACTTTTTAGTTTAGGATATCAAATCACGGGACGAACATGTCATGCGTCTGGTAGTAAGCGACATGCCTGCCCATGACAGTTGTACTATTATTCAGAGTTTTAAATCGCAAAGATCTGAGGGGCACTGCCATTGCGCCCGTCACCCTGTGGCATAAAGATACCTTACTTTCTCAAACTCGTATCTTACAAAAAATGATTTTTCAGGGGATGGCAAAAATTTCTATTTATTTTAAATTCTTATCAAGGTGGTAATTTGGATGCATTACTTTGAGAATAGGTAAAAGCCAGTGTGTGAATATGAAGGAAATGTGATGTGGAATCAGCCTGCAAAATTTGTATGTACAATCCATTTTTTGCATTTCAGTAACTTTATGCTTTACGATACGAGGTTGAGAAAGTAAGACGAAGATAAGGTAACATAGGAAACTCTTCCAAACCGGAACGTATTCATGCTCACATTACTGTTTGATGGCAAAATAGGTAAGGAGGCAGTACTTCCCTGGATGGACCCTTTCACTAGGAACTCGTCTGTTACTTTAAGAGACAGCGATTGACACTTTGTATCAGAAAACAAACAGAAGACAGGTCTTTGGCTTAATACCATTGCACAGGCAGGGATGGGGAAATGGCGACCTACAGGCCAAATCCGGCCAGTCAGGCAACAGTCAGCCTACACCTTTTAACCGACTTCAAAAAAAGAAAGAGGTTCTCAATTCGTATGTATGTTACGCGATAGCTCCTGAATTTGAGAACCGATTTTGATGATTCTTTTTTGTTGGAAAGAGAATACCACAGTATTGGTCTTATTTAAATTTAAAGAAAATATTCCACCTCTAAGGGTGGCAGACAAGGGTATGAATCCGGTTTCGCGCTCTTTTCGGTAACCGATTTCAATATAACTTGACAAAACCCAGAGGGGTAATTTTAAATTTTATTATGTAAGTATTCGAATCTATTATACACATATATTAAATAATACTTGAAGATAATATTCTAGAATATTCAATTAATGAAAAATAAGGTAGAGAAAATAACCTGAAAATTACCAAGAGGTGCTAGCCCGGATTCGAGCCTACAACCCAACCCTACCCACCCCCCCCCCCCCCCCTGCGTGAGGCGGTACGTCAAACCATTAGGATGCCACGAGACTTATAATAATAATACTGCGTTTTAAAACTGTGTAATGCCAATTACTACCAGATCAGAACTGATGTCGCCAAAACTCACACATTCTTAATTTAGAACACTACGAAGTCTTGATAATGATTGGTCGTAGTTTCAAATTTAAAAAGAAATATATTCTGGACTTTTAATATAATTAAACGTTACCCTGTTGGCATATCGTAGAAAGTCCAATACCATGAATACCTATTATTGCAAGTTACGACGTTTTGATATTAAATTGAAATTTCAATCAAAGTCCTGCCATCTAGCGGTTAATTGCTGAACCACGACGAAATGGAGTTATTTATTTAGTTCTCCAAAAAAGAAACGACCATATTGCAACAAAAAAAAAGATTTCGATGAACAGAAAATTGAAAATAATGCATTTTTCTACGATTTTATAGAGTTTACGCGAAAGAATTGACACAACCAACTGCACAAAGTGAAAATGGCGGACTAAGGTCACATAGGTCTTAGAAGACCTGTAGTTGGCACGCATGTGAGGCTAACTAACCATTTCTACCGTATTTTCTGTTCTGTGGACGTAGGCATGTTAGGATAAGTTTCAAATTGCATGATGCGAATTTGCTATGGACTTTGAACCTGTGCAACCTTGACCTAACAACGTATACTTAGATAGTGTGGTCATAGTGGTTAACTATCATATTTGACAAGTTTTAGTTATGTAAACATTGGAACAAAGATTAGTGTACAATATGAGTACATTCAGGATACTGCACTATGTACACAACCTTGTGCACAAGGTGTAAAGCCGTCTAAGCACAACTGCCACATTGGAGATAAAACTTAGATATTGTAAATATCAATTAACAAATTAATTTATGGGGATATGTATACGTTTCAAGATATGTTGATAAATGTTTATATATATATCGTGAACCAAAACTTTATACAAAATGTTTATTATACAGATTCTGCGTACTTGGATGACAAAAGTTCATACGTTTAACTATTTGAAGTTGTAAAATGTTAGATGTATGTATACAATTTAAAAGACGTAATTACTAATATTAGTGGGAAGATTGTCTTTGTTTCGCTAACGAATACAGATGAATAATCAGAAATAAAATATTTAAATTGAATTGAATAGTTCGACTTTAAGTCACACTTCAACACAATGTCCCTGTTAAAAGGATTATAAAGTACTACTTAACATTTTGTTTTGTTTTGTATAATATTTTGTCTCGCCTAACTAAAACTGATGCCCTACGAAAATACTTTTGTCTAGCTTAGACATCTCTTAAATCCGTTTTATTTTATAACTTCACTTATTACTAAGAATTGGTAAGTCTGAAAGTTGTAAGAGTGCTGGTAAAATTACAGGCACATGGGACTTGACGACTTAATTCTCAGGGTGACGGGTGCAGTGGCAGTACACTACAGATCTTTGTGATTGACAGCTCGATGTGCAAAATATACAACTGCAACACGGTTTCGTTCTGTCACTTGGTGTCATAAAAAATAATCAAGAAAATAATTTTATTAATAATATACATTGACAAACATTTGATTGAAAATATGTAACAAACCTATTTATTACAATAATAATAATCCCTCACTTGCGTGTTTGTAACCTTAAGGTATTTCACAAATCGTTATAATTTGTTGTTTAAAAGTTATATACTATCGATAATAAATCTGTGTATTATTGAAATTGTATTTAAAAAGTTTTAGCTCGCCGAGTCGATCTCCAGCAGACAGAACCTGCAAAGATTCAAATAATAAAATCCATGATGACCATTTGCGTCATTTGTTTATGTTTCCAAAATTATTTTTAAACTCAACCTTTAGCTACTGAGTGTTTTGGTAATTAATTATAATTACTATGTTTCTTCTAACACAAAAATGTAGATGACATGAAATAATAATCATACCAAATAACTTGTCCAATAAAAGCTTCATGACTGGTAGCGGTCGCAATCAAATCTAAGTAAAAAACATACCCATTTGAAGGCCATCCACTTGTGGCTTTCGTGTTCTTCTTTAATAATGTCCGTGTGTTAACATAATAAAATATAATAAGATCAATAGCTGATAATAAAAAAGTAACGAGAAATGTCACTCTCTGCCCCGCCCTAGTTTTTAGATACAACAACATTCATATTGACGGTCACATTGACGGAACGGCAACAAGGATGGCAGCGAGCCGTTCTCTAAGGCCGATTTTGATGTTAAAATTGCCAATTTTCAATATAATTCGACTTCATATGGATTTCATAATAGATTATTTCAAGATATTTATTTTATTAAAAGAAAATATTTCAATGTAAGTCATTATGGTAGTGTTATTCACTTGTTATATTGAGTCTTTGGTTTAAGCTACTTATTTCAGTTTATTTAACGTAAGTAGTGTAATTTACTGTTGTTTTAATATTTAATAAATAACATCATTAATGTACGACGTAATGATCATATTATTAGCATATGGGTACAATATATTAGTTTGCTGTTACAAAGTCACTTTGCACAGCTCACACTGTGCGGTCATTATGGAATACAAACAAACTGCGACTTCGTTTTGGTATAAGGACGTTACGCAATTCAATTAATTACAAAACTAGTCCATGTGCGACCCAATCCTTTGAGCTACCCAATAAATTTGCGATTCATACTATTGAAGACGTAACTTAGTAATGAATTTGACTTTAAATGGAAAACTAAGCCCTTAACAGAAATACTTATACGATAATTGTAGCCGAAATAGGTTGTGAAGCTCATAATTCATTTTTTCGTACTAGAACTAATAACCAGTAGGTCTAGCACGAGGATGTTCAACCAAGGTAAAGGACTGTTTTATCCAATTACGGAGCATACATTAAAATTATCATTTCCTAAGTTTAAAACCTACATTAAAAGTCATATTACAAAATTGAAGACTAGTACGTTTTAAATAAAGATGTATCGAAAGACAACATGACTCTAGATTCCACACAAATTTGATTCAAAGAGTATTCCATAGTATTTCAGTTATTTGAAAAGTGCAATCCCCAGAGTTTCTTGCTCGTTCTTCTCAGGGAAGTTAGAATAGTGAACGAGCAGTAGCTTAAGAGACGTATTCAAGTGTAAATTTATTAGCAGTAGAGCTCCTTGTGAAAGAGTTCGTCAAGGGAATTACTGCCACCTTACCTATTTCTGCCGCCAAGCAATAATTTGAGCTTTATTGCGTTCCGGTTTTGAAGGGTAAGGGTGCTTGATGAAATTACGGGCACATGGGACTTGTAAACTTATGTCTCAGTGTGACGGGCTCGGTGGCATTGCCCCTCGGATCTTTGCATTTTAAAGCTCTGAGTGTCACTGTAACTGTTCTGGTCACTTGATATCATAAAAAAAATTACAGTTTAAAAATACAGTTTCTGTCTCTTGATATGTGATCGACAGCCCTGGATCTATGCAGGAGCCAGTCTGAGATTTATTATAACTTCCATTGGCAAAATTTGGGAACGGCAAAACATTCTTGAATTTGAATTTACCCAAGCTCATTCGAAACAAATGAGCCTGAAGATTGGCTAACGAATTTAGATATTTATTATTCAAAACTTTTTTTATATTCACAAAAAGATCACATGATAAAAGTGTGTTCGCCGTAATAGATAAGAAAATTGCCAGTGGGTGAATTCTTAATTTAATTGGTTCATTTATTACATTACGAATAAGTGAAATGTAAATTACTTATTAATCTTGTATTTGACTAGATTTTAATGTATTTGTAATGTACTTTATTGGTGCCTTATAAATAAATGAAAAATATATATTCAAAACTTTTTTATATGACATCACATTTTCACCTGGACGTCTAGTCCCGTTCTCCGTCTGACATCCATCCCAAGAGATTACTGTCATAGGGTCGGAACACAAAACTGCGAATTGGCGCGATGCGAATTCGCAACCACAACCACAGTAACCATACTTTCGACGATCCTCAGATATACTGAACGTATTTTTTAAACTAGGTTGCGACATGGATCGTAAAAAAGAGTGTTGCACTGCTGTAAGAAAGTATAGGAAAAAAAGACAAAGAAGATTAACACCGCAGGAAAGCGCGATGCGGAACATTTCTCTAAATCTTGCGATGCGTCGTGCGAGCTCGTAGATTTCTTTGAGATTTGAGTTTTGTATTCCGACCCTTTAATGTAATACTCGGCTAAATCAAAAGACAATGTTAAGTATGAAGATTAGTTCGTATCATGTGTCATTTATTACGTCATTATCAGCCTATCGCAGTCCACTACAGGACATAGGCCTCCCCCAATGTGCGCCATTTCGCCCGGTCCTCAGCTTGTCGCATCCATTTCTCGCCAGCAACCTTTCGCAGGTCGTCACTCCACCTGGCCGGAGGGCGTCCTACACTACGTTTGCCGAGTTACGATCTCCACTCTAGAACTCGTTTTCCCCATCGGTTATCGGTTCTTCGACAGATATGGCCAGCCCACTGCCATTTTGCTTGCTTATTGCACGAGCTATGCACGAGCATGAGCCGGTGACCTTAGTTCTCTGTCGGATAACCTCATTACGAATTTTATCCTTCAGAGAAACTCCGAGCATAGTCCGTTCTTAGCTTATATATATAGCTTGCTGATCGACTTTAAATTGGTGGACTAGCCGCATTGTAAGTGTCCACGTCTCAGCTCCGTAAATCATAACAGGCAGGACGCACTGCTCGAAAACCTTTGTTTTCAGATTTTGTGGTATAGGTGACGAGAAGACTCGACGTAGCTTCTCAAACGCTGCCCATCTAAGCTGAATCTAACTTCTGGCTTCCTTCTCAAAATTGCTTCCACGTAACTGCAGAATCTGCCCGAGGTAAGTGTATTCGGAAACCACTTCAAGAAGGTGGCCATTTATTACTTATTTGACAGTAATTGTTTCCGACGGATGTCTGACAGAGGGAGAAAGGGAGTAGACCCCCAGTTTCCATGTACGTACTTTTACTTCATAATTTTATAAACAATGATGAGCCAGATCAAATTGTTGAACGATGTTCCAACAAATATTATCTATACTATACTTAACTTCGAACTGGAATGTCGATTCTAGAACGCCTACGTGATTCGCTCTGGTAAATCCCAAATGAGAGTAGAACATAAGGCGGTCAATGAAAATTGCAAGGTTATCTTGGTAGTTAGTGGCTAATGGCAATCTGACGTCTTTCTAAGAATTGAACCTTATTTTGACTAATTTGGAGAACAAGAACTTTAATATGCACTTTTTTTTATAATATAAGGACACGCCTGACCACGCTTACCACTAACAACGCGCTCGTCACCTTGTGACATAAGTTGACAAGTCCCAAGTGCCTGTAATTTCACTAGCACCCTTACCCTTAAAAACCGTAATGAAGTTATGCTCACATTACTTCTTGGTGGCAGAAATAGGTAAGGTACCAGTAATTCCCTGGACGAACACTTTCACAAGGAGCTCTACAACTACTAAATATACAATCTAAAAATATACCCAATCTGAAAATATACACGGTAACCGTTATTGTAATTATCATGCCCTATTGGCTCTAAACCATTATTAAAATCATTACCATCACCAAATCATTTCAACAACGCAAAAAATTTTTTTCCTTATTCCTTTTAACTCAAGGTTGTGTTGCCCGGCTGTGACCTAGGCGCGATTGTTTTGTTTTTCATTCCGGTGATTTTCCTTTATCCTTTAGAAATGCTTAGATTAATATCAATTAATATTAGAAACCACAAACTAGTACTAATACAGTAAACAGTCTTAACGGGCAGCCAGTAGCACGATAAATGTAACATTTGCATTTGAAATATGTGACCTATTGACACAAAATTAGGTTTGCGCAACGTCAGAGTCGGTTAAAGCGCACACGAAGCAGACTGTATAAACTAGAAGATCGGCGCCAATTCATCAATCTAGTGATTCCTAACTTTTTCGACGATCTCCATGGCTGAAAGGCTTGCACATCGGATTTTCATGATATCGCCATCTCTGAGGTCCCAAGTTCGATCCCCCCAGGTCAATGTAGAGAAACTAACTTTTATAAACATCGTCGTTGTTTCCGATTCAAATACCACAAATGCTTTAGTTACTAACTTCAAAGCAATTCATGTGATGTTGTCTAATTTTTAGTTACTTTTTTACACTTATTTAAACTTTCAATCATAACTATACGAATAGGTTAATTGTAATGGTGGAGAAAACCGAAATGACTCAAGGATAAAATCATTATTGCCAAAAAAAGTTTAACCACGTTATGCAACCATAAATATTTACTATATTCCATGAGTATATTTAAGTCATTAAACTTAAACGTGTAAGAAGAATCGTAATAAAGTAGTTAAATTGAGGATGGCAATGACCTTAATGAGTTTTAAGCGCATCTTTAATAATCTTATTTATAGGTCTGTACATATTTCAGGCGATCGAAATATAGAAATAACGGCGAATGAAAGGTCGTGATGATTTTTGTTGCCTTTCAAAGATCAAGAATAATCGGCGATGGAGTGACATCTTATATATACCTATAGTCTGCCTTTTTTAAGACGGAGTAAAATGACAATTGCAGGGTTGCTAGTTTTCATTTAAATAGTTATGTATTTGTTCTCGACAGTGTTGTCTACAGATGTTGTCTTGTGTTGACTACTTGTCGACAGATTGTGAAAGAAAGTAAAATTTTGCCAAACATGTCTAAATTGCGAATATTACGACGTTCTAGTATTGCATTATCGTATTCTTCATTCTTATTTTGACAGTTGGCCTACTAGTATCGAAATAAATTTTTATTCATATACATTTCAACAAGAACAGGCAGATTTGATTGAAATAAAAAAAAGAAATTAAATGATAAAACTTTAAAATGTGTCTCGCCTTTGTGTTTTTAACAAACATAGTTATAAATGAAATGTATGTATGTATGAACTTACAAAGATTAACAATTCGAATTAACCTGTGCCCAGCAGTTGGACGAATAATGGTCCGATGATGATTCAACTGAAACAAATTCGGTTATTTATTGCATAAGCGTAATCAACATTCAGTCGATAGTTGATAGAATATTTATCGACTGCAATCACTAGCTGCTCGCACGCAGGCAACACTTTTGCGCAATGAACTGGCATTTTATTCCATCTTCAAACTAGTATAATAAGACAAGTATGGTATCCACATACAAACGTATCAGCGGGGCTTGTATGTGTACACGCCCGACACGCGCCGTGTACAGACGCACACACACGCATAATCTCGCGATTCACTCGCGTTGCATAGTAAGGGTCGTCACACGCTAGATTAATAGATTAATAAAAAATATTATATATATTATATTAATATATTATAAATGAATTAAAGTTGCTTGCTGTTTAAAAAAAATTACATCAAATAGTAGACGTGTTTATTGTTGTTTGTAGTAGTTTGAACAAGAGTGCCTCAAATTCCGAATTATTCAGCATTTAATTTCAATTTCGTCCTCCATAATCGAGATACCAATAGGCGATGCAGGTATAAAAATATGTAAGTTCCAACTGCATTTCTGCCATCCACTAACTAAAACGCGGCTATGTGGCAAATGCTCAAACATCCTTTTTTAAATAGCAAAAGGTACAGCACAAAATTCTCTTTAGAAAACAGTTACAATTAGTTAACGTGATCGTCTTATCGGAACTTAACCTATCGATGCCTAGCAGAAATGTCTTTAAACAATTTCAATATTCGAAACTATTGTTTTTTTATGACATCTCAAAAAATATTTTGTCACTGAGCCGAGTTTTAATTAGCGGATGGCAGATTTGACAAAGGCCTTTTTAAGAACATTCTCAATTTGATCTGAAATGTTTTTCGTGACCGTCCTCTTCCAGTGACGCCTTCCACGTTAGCTCTATGTATTTCTTTAGTAAACCTCCAACCATTTAAACAATGAATAAAATTAAATTGATAAGAGTACATTTGGGTCTTTTGAATTTTCTACATAAACAGTGTAACATGATTCGGTTCATAAAACCAATCTTCATTAATACGTGTACAATGCGTAATGTATTAATTTTATTGTAGTGTTCTTTATAAATTACATTGCACGTTTCATTTTTTTTTAATAATTTAATTTTATTTTAACTTGTAGTTTATTTCTAAAATATAAACGGTACCGCTGGAGAGAAATTACGACACAAAATTATGTAAATTCTGATGAATAACGAAAAAATTCAAACACAATAATTTCGACCTTAATAACAACACATTATTGAATACCAAAAAGATCAAAGACGTGATAAAGGCACCAACGTATAAGAAAAGGCGTATAATTTAAAGCTACCTCTTTGCCTTATGTGATGACACGTCACCTTGACATAGTGAAGACTGTGCAAAAAGTTCCCAGTTATGTAACTTGATTGTGTATCGTTACTAGTTATTGCAAATGTATCTTTAAATGAACAAATGTCTATACTGTGTACTTGTGCGTTCAATAGAATAAAACCCACTTTAAACAATAATGGTTTAGACTAATATTTTGTTAACATTCTTTTACATAAAATACAGGCTTAGGTTTATATCATACTCGCATCAATTGTCAATGACATAAAGTTGAAAATGAAAAGTGAAGTGTAAAGCTGATCAATCTGTAGACTATACAATATTACACATTGTTAAACTGGAGACGCAATCGCTAATAAAACTTGAATAAAAACACACACACATAAACAACCACAAATTACACCCAAACTCACGAGATAAAGAAATGTAGGCCGTCATGGCATCCGTTCGGCCCCGGAGGCAGTTAATAAATGAATAAATATTTGAAATGAGGAATAAATGAATATATGACTTTAACTTTAATTACGTGTAATAAAGCAACAAGCCTTTAAGGCTGTTAATGTTAATATTGTAATGTTAATTAAGTTTACAATTGCTTTTATGAGTCATAATTAATACACAAAGCGTTAAAGTGAGGATGTTATTTCAAGACATGACTTAGCGACTGGAAGTTCCATGGATTGGTTTTAATTGTGCTCTGAATAGACTTCGTGTAGAATATACAATTAGAATAGACGTGACCCGTTCGGTATTTTTTAGAAAGAGCGAAAGCGCCATTTCCATACATTTTTCAGGGAGCATGTTTAATTTTTCCACGACTAAAATGTTTTAAAATATTTACGTCCTGTGTGGTACTGACAATTGGACTTTCTGACGGCTAAAGTAAATTTTACCCAATTTTTTTCTCCAAAATGCTTTCGGTCTAATTATTAAGTTATAACACAACGGCAATTATGCTACTACAGTCATACTAGTAATTTCTTTTCATCGAGTATATAAGAAGTAAGGCCATCTGCATGGCAAATCAATAGGCAAATGGGACTTATATCACTTTTAATTATATCTATATATATCTCTTTTGTTCTGAAATCACAAATTAGAAAACTGAAATAGTGCAGCGCCAACAACTCTCTCCTTATATTCCAAAAATATTCTGTATTTATTGTAATAAAGATAATATCTCTAACAATGGTGGGCTGTTCCGGACGTTAAACGGAATCACATTTCATCGGTAATTAAATATTAAATATGTATCCACATATCCATCCATATCCATCCATTATAGCAAAAGCTCAAGTTAAACTGGGCAATTTGAAGTGAAACAATTGACGACACCCGTCATTTGTTTCGAATTCGGGCTGGTCAATAGGAGTGCAGTTGTCACCGTAATGATTTGGCAGAATAGTTTTCAAACAAATTAAATGTCATTTCGTCTCTATTTCTGGTTATATACTCGATGTTTCTTTTATACAAGAATGTTAATGGGTTCAGTCGTCAGTGACAATGAATCAATCAATATAAGCTCTACGGTACAAAGAAAAGTAGTGATATGTTTGTCACTTATTATTTAAGTAACTGTCCATGGATGGGTTAAATAGTCTGATATGTATTAAATAGTCTGATACAAATTAGGTAACACTACGGGAACATATTACCATCCCGCTCCACGGTAAAGCTTTTGAATTTATATTTAAAAACAAGCATGTATTGATTTTGCTTGGTTATAGCTAAATAAAAGCGAGGGGTAATGCGAATAGATCCTTTTTGTAGGTCTTATTGCATTAGTGTCGTTACTTTTTTTTTAAATTAGGTACCAATTTGGGAAAAGGACTTTAGTAAATTGGTTCTCGGTTGAGTGTTCTAGATTGAATTCCGATGCTCTGGTAATCATAGTTAGTACCTACAGAAAATTCTCTAGTTTAGTAGTATTTTATATAAAATTTATATGTATGCATTCGAATAGACCCTTTTTACATGCATTATTTCAATTGTTCTTATTACATATACATATTTACGTGTCTTCCCATTGGGGTAGGCAGGAACCGCAGTCTTCCACTTGCTACGATCCTGGCACAGAACATTGCAATAGTAGCAGTAAAGCTCCTTGTGAAAGAGTACGTCCAGGAAAGTACTGCCGCCTTATCTGTTTCTATATCTATTTCTATACCACCGATCACACTGAATGGGTTAGCTCTTAACAGAGTGTTTAAATTTAAGTAACTAGGACATTTAATTAAGCCTGATCTCAGAGATGATGATGGACCGTAGAGCTTTGTCAGTAAGGGCTAATATGTTGGTTCACACGTTTGCTCGATGCTCTGCTGCAGCTAAGATAACTCTTTTCAAGGCTCACTGTTCTTCTTTTTACGCGGGTAGCCTGTGGTACCGACATACACAAAAGTCGTACATTGATCTCCGCACCCAATACACCAATGCTTTTAGGATGCTGTTGCGGCTGCCGAAGTTCTGTAATGCGTCTGCAATGTTTGCGGAAGCGCGGACTAACTCCTTTTATGCCATACTACGAAAGAAAATCGCTTCTCTTTTAAACAGACTTCGTAACAGTACCAACAGCATCTTGAAAATGATTGCTGAGAAAGTGGAGGGACCTCTCATAAGGAACCTCATAGAATTTACGCGATCTTTGTTCAAAATTATTTACTAACACAGTTTATAAGTCTACAGACTAACTTAAATATGGATTTACGTTGTCCCAAAAATAAACAATAATTATTAATTATCAATATTAACAATTAATTTCTGCCGCCAAGTAGTGATGTGAGCATTATTACTGTGTTTCGGTTTTGAATGGTGAAATTACAAGCACATGGGACTTGCCAATTTATGTCTTAGGATGACGAGGGCAGTGACAGTGTCTCTCAAATCTTTGCAGTTTAAAGATCTGAGTGACTCTTCAACTGCTATAGACAGGCGTGTCGCTTACTACCAAACGCACGATTTGTTCGTACCATCACTTTGTATTATAAAAAAAACACACCTTTTTCACTGATCAATACGCAAAAATATTATCATACGCGCTCGATGGTTATGGATGGGTACACAAGGGTTAGTACCCTTGACCTGGCCGTTTTTTCGGACATCCTTAATTTGATTTTGATACAATCGCTTTGGTGGGCCCTTCATCAAGTTACTGATAATTCAAAATAAATAAAATGTCACTGCCTAACCCTGAGTAAAGTTCCGGAGTTTGTTTTTTTATATCATCAAGTGACGGGATGAACAAGTCTGATGGTAAGCTCACGCCTGTCCATAACAATTGCAGTGCCACTCAGAGCTTTAAACTGCAAAGATCTGAGGGGCACTGCCAATGCGCCCGACACCCCGAGACATAAGTTAGACATTTTATTGCTCGGGTCACTCATAGAGCCGACTGCCTCAGCGGCTGAACGGTTACCGTACTGCCACGCAGAGGTGCCGGGTTATATTTCCGGGCTGGGAGAAATATTTGTATGGCTTACATTTATATCTCTCGCCGGTTTGGGTGTAATTTGTGATATAATGAAATAATCGCTAACCATTTATTTATTTGTAATATGACGTTTATTGACTAGCACGATGTTTTACTGCCCTGATAGTCAATTATTTTTTTATGAAATTACTTCACAATTTTTTAATTCCTGACACGATATAAAATTTTTCCCTTATTTCATCTAAATAATTTTGTCCAAGCCTCTGTTTCCTTCGAACCTTCCCTTCTATAATGCTTTTAAAAAATCGTGACGTATTAAGCAGGATACACTTGCGAGCTGTAACCGTAACCGTTGCATGTTATGTCACCAAACATCGTATTGTGTAATATGATGCCGAGCCGACAATAACCAGGTACTCATTCTAGCGAGTGAAGACTGTTTCACACGTACAGTTTAATTATTAGATTTAAAATCTATAATAATTTTAATGTTGAACAGCGTACTTTATTGTTTTGATTTCAATGTAAACTATACAGAGCTATAAAACTATTATAACATTTATTCCATATCAATAAGCAAGTTAACAAAAGTATACAGTAAACAAAATGTGCTCCTTTTATATACAGAAACACACTAGAACATCGATACTGCAACTTTAATGTTACAGTAATAGTTCGTTAATGAGTACCCGGCTATAGATGCCTAATTTTCTTTCCCCGTCGGTTTTCTATTGTCTTTAATAAGCGAATCTTTTCCTGCAATACTTTTAAAAGAACATTACTTATCCTAATTTTTAAACAGTGCACTTTTTTATATAATATCAAGTAACGGGATGAACAAGTAGTCCATAACAGTTGCAGTGCCACTCAGAGCTTTAAATCGCCAAGATCTGAGGGGCACTGACGCTGCGCCCGTCACAATTAGACATTCACCAGCACCCTTACCATTGAAAACCGGAACGCACTCTTTCACAAGGAGCTCTACTGCTGTAAAACGTATGACAACCGTCCAAATGGCATTATGGCGTATATGCTATCTTCTAACCGACTTCAAAAAAAGGAACTTTCTCAATTCGACTGCATGTTTTTTTTTTGTTTTTTTTTGTATGTATGTTACGCTATATCCGCAGCATTTGTGAACCGATTTTGATGATTCTTTTTTGTTAGGAACTTCAGTAGTGGTCCCATTTAAACTTGAAGAAAATTTTCCACGTCTAAGGAATCCCGTTTCGCGCACTTACCGGTAACCGTTTTCATTAAAACTTGGCAAATAGATGTAATTCCACGCACTTTTCAGGTCGGTGTTTTTAGATTAATTTAAACTCTTTTATCAATTTCTCAAAATTGAATTTTCCATTAAGAAATGCGTCAGTTGATAGAGTACGTATATCATGACAAAAATCACGCTCAGGTACAAATCTTTTTAAGATGCTAAGAACGAGAAGCAATAAAACGATATCCGAACAATGGCCAATAACTTACAAGAGGTATGGAATAACACATTCTATTGCATTACTATGCTAATGAATATTTGTTTACTATAAAAACAAATGATCACTTAAAGCTTATAGGTAAACTACTTGCCTATAACATTAGATTCTTTAGCATAAAAATGTTCTGAGGGATATTGATAAAAGTCAACATAAATCAATAAAATTACTCTCTATAAATGACATCTTTGTACTTTAGACCTGCCTCCGTGGCCAAAGGGTTACCATGCCGCAGCATGGCATGCCGGCCCAAAATTTTGGTCACTGTCTGTCGCAATCTCGTAGACTCCTGTTAACATCTCGTGCACTCCCTATTTTTCGTCGCTGATATGAACCCCTGGGGGTCGACGAAAATCGGTTTGAGAGTCATCAGTCTAGTAAATGCCTTTTCACTCTATCTTTGAATAGCCGTAAATTGTAGCATTAATTTGCGTCATAGGGACCGTGCCTACTCGTCCTTGTACGTAATAATTCAAAATATGAAAGCGTAATATATACTTTTATCGTCGTTCGTCTAATGACGCACGTATTCATAATACGTAGGTTCACATTTGTATAATAAGTTATTTCCAAATCAAATTATTTCCATTAGAATTTGCAATGCAAAGCTGAGAACGAATTCATTATACAATAACGTTAAATCTTGTTATGTCTAGTTCTGTTTTAGCTAAATATGGGAAATTAAACTATTTTTTTTTTAAAATATATATCACGTATATTTGTTTTTTTTTTAAACAAACCAATGTTTCGAGTTCTTTACTTTTATTTTGAAAAAACAAGTAAACAGGATTTAGATCCGAAAAGATGGCTTCATGTCCAATGTGTATCAATTTAGTAGAAGTAAAGCTCCTTGTGAAAGAGACCGTCTAGAGACGTAGCTTATCTATCTTATGAAAATACAAATCAGTAAAAATTATTATTAGCAATAAGTGTACGAATAATATATATTATAATAATAAAATAAATGTACGAATAATATGTATTATAATATAATGTTAAAATAATTGTATCATTAGGTTTAAGTTTAAATTGTGCTACGTCCTAACAGGGTATCACATGTATGTATCTAAGTTTATTAAAATGTGAATTGCAATAAATGAAATTAAATTAAATGTAATAGTAATAAAAATGTTTAATAATTATAAAAATAATAATTTAATTAATTTTAAGATAAAAATATTATGTAATAATTATGTTTATTAATAATTATAGAATCTATAATATAATTAATTATCTAAACTAATTAACTACGTTCAAGCTTGCAATGTATTTAAATTCCATTGTAACTTTGCTACACCCTTACAGGGTATCACATGTATAAGTTTATCATCCATGTGAAATGCAAATAAATAAATGAATGAATGAATGAATCTTTGCCGATAAGCAAAAACGTGAGCATTACTGCATTTCGGTTTTAAAAGGTTATGGGTGTCGGTGAAATAATAAAAATAATAGTAATAATTAATCTTTTAGGCCTTGGGAGAGCCAAGAGTCTAAAATAGATAACAATAACGCACATACTCAACATAGACCCGCACTAGGGTGCCATGGACACGCACGTAGACAACCACAAATTACACTGCAACTCACGAGAGAAAGAAATGAAGGCCATGAAAATATTTCTCCTGGCCCGGGAATCGAACCTGGAACCTCTGCGTGGCAGTCCGGGTAACCGTTCGGCCACAGAGGCAGTGGAGAAAATACAGGCACGCGAGACTTGTCAAGTTATGTCTCAGAATGAAAGAAAGAAAGAAAAACGTACACTTAAATCTAATACTTAGTACTTAAACAACAAGTGACTGGGTAATTTTAAGTTACTTAAGTGAGCATAGTTATATAGTTAGTAAATATGTTGCTGGAGGAGCATGGAGGCAAACAGCAAAAGATAGGGAGAAATGAAAATATCTGGAAGAGGCCTACGTTTTAGGACAATCTGAAAGTACCAAGCCAATAAATTTATAATATTTTTAATCTTTTAGTTACAATTTATAATTTATAATATAGTAATATCAAATAAGTAATATAATATAATAAGTATGCATGTCACACAATGTTTCTGTGTTAAATAAGTTAGTACGTAAGTTATCAGTAATAAAGGCTATAAATTAATAAATAAATACATAAAGTGTGCAAAGTGGCGTTAAAGAGGAAAAGGACACGACTCAGCAATATCCATCTAGGACGAGACAGACACTGATTTCCAGTCGTTCCTATTTCAACAAGTATGTTGGGACACGGTCGTAACGGCACAGCCCCTCAGATTTTTGTGATTTACAGCCCTGAGTGGCACTACAACTGCTATGGATAGGCGTGTCGCTTACCACCAGGTGTACGACTTGTTCACCCCTTTACTTGGTATCATAATAATCGTAGCGCAAAGTTACTAAAAAAGCCGACCTCAAAAGTTCGTAACATCTGTTAGTCACGTTGTATTGAAATCTGATACCAGTAAGTTCACGAACCGGAATCATCCCCTAGCCACCCTTTGAGGTGAAATATTTTCTTCAAATGGGTGGTCCCATTGCTGCTAAGGTACCCTCTTTCCACTAAAAAATGAATAATCAAAGTCGGTTCACAAATGCCAGAGTTATCGCGTAACATACATACAAAAACACAGTTGAATTGAGAACTCCTTCTTTTATTAGGTCGGTTAAAAAAACAAACAAATACTTATACGCGATTTAGATCAGAAAAATTTGTGTAATTTTCAGTAAAGATATTATTATTGTGGTATTTCTAATAATCTTAGGGTCGTATTTTAGAACTCTACTCAATGCTCAAGTCAGGATTTGAGAATGGTTTAAAGCACTCGAAATCATACTCAAGTCCCTGCCATTAGGGTCGTATTTCCAGTGCTTGTGTTTCAATTGCAATCCTGACTTGAGCATTGAGTACAGTTCTAGAATACGACCCTTAGTATTGTTTTATATTTGAATTTGTATCTAGACATACACACAGTTTTTGTTTCAAGCATTTGTGACATATTATGCCCATGGGCAGCCTTCGGTTTAGCTATTAGCAATTTAGTGCCAATCATTGTGGTTTTACATGAGAAAATGGTCCAATTATTAAGCGTTTATACACGAATCCGCAAAATGTGGTCGTATTGACTGCAAAATTGTTGCAGTCATAATTATAATCATTGTTTAGGAAATAAAAACCGATTGAAATTAGGCGCTATGAATATGAACTCGTGAGATACTTTTAAGAGGCAGTTTTATGAGCACGTTCAGACACAAACATAGTATTTATTACTATTACAACGTACACCTTAATCAAAAACTGGTAGTAATAATCAAAAATTTACCTTTCTAATTTTTCTATGCGTGTAAAAACAAAAAAAAATGTTAAATAATTATAAACGAAAAATAATTTATAAATAATACACACTAAAACATGTTAATGACTACAGTCAAGGACAGTAAAAAAAGGCCGAATTGAAAGGTTCTGTTTGTGGCTTGACACTATTGGTTTCTATTTAACTGAGCAGCAAGTATATAGAAAAGAGTAGCTGTACCTTTGAAACTATGCTCTTGTGGCTGTAACAGTGATATTTACGTAACTATATAATAATATCTACATAATCTCTCATAACAGAGGTATACGAGCTATCTGCAACTAAGCACCAGATGTATCTTGTCGCCCCCATTTTAAAACGCTAATTATTAACTCTGCCCTGTATTGTACATACACGAAGCTAGTATATTTATATAGACGAATAAAAATAAATTATATACTGGATAAAGGCATGACTGCTAGAAGCCTAAGAAACCCTACAACGCTTCCAAAACAACTGTTACGCAATAATAATAATAATAATAATAATAATAATAATAACACCAGTCAGCCTTACTAACAGCTTGAGGCGGTTGGATTTCTGTAGCGTGTCGCTTACAGCACAAATGCAGAAGACGGTCCTGCTCGATACGGCACGTATTAATCGCCGGTTCTTGAACCTGAGTTCTTGACCCCGGCCGACTGTGCCATTGCCGGGGAATACCAAGATAATAATAACGCACATACTCAACATAGACGCGCACTAGGGTGGCATGGACACACACGTAGACAACCACAAATTACACTCAAACTCACAAGAGAAATAAATGTAGGCCATACAAATATTTCTCCCGGCCCGGGAATCGAATCTGGGACCTCTGCGTGGCAGTCCGGCATGGTAACCGTTCGGCCATAGAGGCAGTTATGTGTGGAAAGATTTTTTTAATAAGCTACCGTGTCATATTAAATCACTTCCATTGATCAGTTTTAAGAAAGAACTGCGCAAATGGCTCTTAGAAAAATCATTTTATTCGGTTGACGATTTTTTCAAATTTAAAGACTTATTCGTATCGATGCAAGTTATGTTAAAAGTTATGTTAATCTTGGTTTAACTTATCTTAATTTATTAATGAATTTTTATTATTATGTATTTTATTATTATATTTGCATGCTTTTGCTAAGGCTAACTAGGATTAAGTTCATCAATTTAATTTTATGTTAATCTTGGTTTAACTTATCTTAATTTATTAATGAATTTTTATTATTATGTATTTTATTATTATATTTGCTTGCTTTTGCTAAGGCTAAATAGGATTAAGTTCATCAATTTAATTTTAACACCAACATTTATAATGTGCATACCCTATTTATAGCGAATAAATGAGATTTGATTTTATTAGACTTGAGCAACATCCAGGTGTGTTGCTTACGGTGGTAAGCACGGCTATTTCGGCCCGTCACTTGATATTATATAAAAAAAATACAAGTATGTACCTATATTATACAAGTAAGCACACAAACACACACACACACGAACACCCACTCGCGCGCGCACTCACGTACACAAACACGTGAACGTGATGTGAACCAATGGCCACATATACCAGAACCACAACGCACTAAATTTGAAAAAAGAATTGTAGTCATACTTTTTCGTCTTTTGATAAATTGATACCCCATGGTTCACAAATATATGAACTATGGGGTAGCAATTTATTTATATAATATATTATACATTATTTATAGATATGGTTTATATAATATCAATTCATACAAATTAACTTTAGTAGATATTTAAAACTGTACACGGCGACACTTGGATAAAGTAAATCAATACAAAGTATTAAATAAAGAAAATTTGAAGCATGTCAAACTAAATAAGGAGTATAAATTACTAAAAAGAAATGCAGAACTATTTAATCAACATTTTAGAAATATTTATTTAAAATTTATTTACAATTATAATAATGGTGAAATTAGTAAACTGTCGTTGAAAAGATAACAAATCAAAGATTTCTCAATGGTATACTTTCTGATTTATTAGTTTGCAATAAATTGCATAGATGGCATTTTTTAAAATTTGTTCTCGAAACTGTGTAACGTTTTAGCACTGACTTTTACTTGAAAATATTATAAATACAGATTTAGCTTCTTTGCGATTTTATTATTATGTTATTGTATTTAAAATCAACACCTGTACAAGAGCAATTATCTTGACAAATATATAACAGCTGCCATCTATTGGCCTTTTCGAATATTATTACAATCGCACCGGATTTACTTGCTACCATCTATTGATCAGCGATAAGAATCAAAATAAGCGTCCGAATAAGCGGAGTTACGACAGGGACATTTTTTGTATGACATTGGATATCTGTAGTAGTATATTATCTGTGTTATGAACGTTGTTATAACAATACAACCTTTTTTAACGTTCCTCAAAATATGTCCATGGGTTTATAAATTAAATGGAAATGGGCAGGACACATAGCTAGGATGGATCCAGATCGGTGGACAAGGAGAATCATGAAGTGGCGACCAACACGGCAGAGGTCGTCCGCCACTTCGTTGGATGGATGACATTAAAATTTTCGCCGGCCGCACCTGGATGCATGTGGCACGGGAGTGGCGTAAATGGAAAGACAAGGAAGTGACGTATATGCGAAGACGGATGGAGTAGAGGCTGCTTGATGGTGATAGAAATGAATTATGATAGATACTTAATGATGAGACGCACTTACGTACTTAAGTATCATGTACTAAAAGGGTGTCAGTTGATACGTCTGGTGATACAAGTGGTCTGTGATAAATACCTTATGTATTCGCATTACATAATGACCTTTATGTTATATTAATGTAATTTACCGCAAGATTCTATTCGTCTCGTGATCTTGATGCATGGCAACTGTGTCGAAATACGGAGATTTTTTTTAGTGTAAAACAGGAGGCAAACGAGCAGACGAGCCACTTCATGGGAGATGGTTATCGTCGCTCATGGGCATCTGCAACATCAGATGAGCTGCCTATGCGTTGCGAGCCTTTGAGAGCCCTGTTGACACTTTTTGACAAACCCCAGCACATATTTAACAAACAAATATGGTAATAGAACTCGTCAAATTCGTTATCATCGTCAACACAGTATATGTTCCACTGCACAGTACGGGGTCCTTCTAAGGAGTTGGTTTAGATCATAGACGGCAAAGTTTTGTGGATTCTCTTCGACGTGCAAGTCTCATCATGTTGTTTTCCTTCTCTGGACGTATTGCTATTAAATATTGACAAACGAGGGTCACATGTCCTATGGCGATAGGGAATGTAGCCGTTCTACCTTCTCAATTGAAAAGTAAACGTTTTCCCATTGGGCTACACAGTGTTACCGTCTACGTCTTTGTTCTTACAAATTGTCAGTCAAATTTTTGACACACAGAAAAGGAAAATCAGATTGTCCATGTGACTGAGTATCTTACGCCTTATGCGAGTAACTTGTAGGTAAATAGATTGAAATTAATATGACCAGCAAAAATATATATATTCTTCTTATCGTGTCGAAGTTTCTTCTATAACATTGACTTTGATTGCGTTATCTGTAGCCCCGTTGAGATCTTTCCTCGTGCAAGTATTTGAGAACAAGGTGCCCAGTGTAAATGATGCATGAAGTGTGTTGAAGCACCACAATCACCTTGAATTACAATAGCACCTTTAGTAGCAGTAGAACTCCTTGTGAAAGAAACTCTGGACGACCAGGGAAGTACTGCTACCTTACCTATTTCTGCCGCCAAGCAGTAGTGTGAGCATTACTGCGTTCCCATTTCGAAGGGGAGCTGGTGAAATTACAGGCACACGGAACTATGTGTAAGGGCGTCGATCGCAGTGGATTTACTCTTAAGATGTTTGCGAAACCACAGAACCTCAGATGAAACATCTGAGTCTCAAATACATAAATTGTAACAACGTATTCATTGCTAGAGCCACATTTAATCCATCCAGTGGTTGCCCTTAGCCCGTACAATTTAAATGCACCGGAAAGGCCATAATAGCACAGCTTACCAGATGTTAATGTATCTACTACTATGGGAACTAACTCGATTCTCGTTATCAACTTTAGACAAAGTTAAATAACTCAAAACAAATATTTTTGATTTTTTCTTACGAGTGTTTCTGCGGTTATAATTATTAAGTTTAACTGTTAATTTATCTGTGGAGACTTGTAATTGGCCATCCATATTTATTATTGTAACAATTTATACACCCAGCTTTTGGTTGTAATAAATAAATATATAATTGAAGAACTATAAACAAACGTAACGAAACGAGCCAATTAATGGACATTAACAACTTAGTACGATAATTAAACAACACATTAAAATGTCAATTGAACATATTAACCCCTCATATCACTGTTGTATTTGACATAAACAAACACACAGTGCCACTCAGAGCTTTAAATCGCTAAGGTCTAAGGGGCACAGCCACTGCGTCCGTCACCATAGGACATAAAGTTGACAAGTCTGAAAGCCCGCTGCTGGCGAGTCCTGTTGGCACCGCTTTAGCATGTTCTGAGACGATGGAACGAAACAAAATCAGAGTGGCAAGGCAAAGGAATTAAAGAAAGATTCAAAATTTAAAAACGAGTGGCCAGGAACCGGAAAAAGCGATAAAAAGATGGGATGACGATGTAAGGAGGTCACATCGCCATAAGTCTCGTCTGTTTGGACTTTTGCAAGGGGGTCTACTCCCGTTCTCCGTCCGATATCGTCCGAAACAATTACTGTCAAATAAGTAATACTCGACCAAATGAAAAGACGCATGATGCCAATGAAGCTTCATGCTGAACATTGTCTTTTGATTTAGTCGAGCACCTATTACTTCAAAATTCAAAAATTCAAAATTCAAAGTAATCTTTATTTCATAGGTAAGCATTGTTACACTTGAAATCGTCACATTGGTTAAACTCTATCGCTCATTCGTAAGGCAGATTCCCCTGAGAAGAATGAGCAAGAAACTCTAGGGTTTGCTCTTTGTAAATAACATTTGTACACATAGATTTTAAGACTTTCGTGGTTAAAATATCGGGAAAATAAAAATAAGTCATACCGTGGTAAGAAACCTGATATTAGTGATAATCATTTAACATTTGTCCACATTCAATATTTACAATATTTTTTTTTGTTTTGAAACATCAGAGCTCGAGACTACCTCCATGAGCTAAACGGGTTACTACCACGGATTTTTGTCATCCAGGTACACAGAAGTTGTATAATAAACCTTTAGTTTAAAGTTTTTGTTTCACTATAGTTTTAAATCTCGTAAAAGGCAAATTTAGTATATCAAACGGAATCTTGTTATAAAAGCGTATACATTTCCCCTTGAATGAGTTCTTGACTTTGTGAAGACGGCTATCAAGAACAGCTAGTTTATTTTTATTCCTCGTATTAATGTTATGTCTATCACTATTTTTCTTACAGAAATTACTATTCCTCTTAACATAAATTTTTAAATATACTGTGAGGCTAGTGTCAGAATGTTAATTTCCTTAAACTTATCTCTCAAAGATACTCTGGGCCCCCGATTGTAAATTGCCCTAACCGCACGGTTCTGCAGGACAAAGATTCTATTAATATCGGCGGCATTATCTCAAAGCAAAATGCCGTATGTCATTAGACTGTGAAAGTTGCTGAAGTAAACCAATCTAACGGTTGCGACGTCTGAAAGTTTCTGTATTTTTTAATCGCGTACACTGCAGAGCCGAGCTGTTTTAATAACTTACTTATTTGACAATAATTGTTTCGGACGGATGTCTTACGGCGAACAGGAATAAACCACCAGGACTCTTAACCCTTCAAAAAACCAGAAAGCAGAAACAATTAAATAATTGTAAACATGCTTTTACAGGAAGTATTTTACAGTAGGTAAATTATCTACTGTAAAATACTTCCTGTAAAAGCAAAAGTTCAATATTTGACCGCTATTGAAAACTATTATACAACTGAATTTAAAATTAATGTAACTAACAAGTATAACACTAGGCGAGCCCGTGAAAATAAATATGTATGTCCAAGAGTAAATAACTATTTTGGTAAAAGAACAAATGGACAATGAAGTGAAGAAAAAATTAAAACTTATACTTCTTGAAAGCATGTAAATTTAGTAAATTCTACACTGGTTTTTAACCGACTTCAAAAAAAGGAGGAGGTTCTCAATTCGAGTGTGTTCTTTTGGTATGTATGTTACGCGGTAACTCCGGTGTTTGTGAACCAATTTTCATGATTCTTTTTTTGTTGGAAAGAGGGTATTTCCGCAGTGGTCCCATTTCATATTGAAGAAAATCATCCACCTTTAAGGTTGGCTGTTCACGCATGAAGATTCATTTTAGTAAATAGCGCCTAAATTTTATTATAGAGCAATTAATTTAATGGTTGACTTTGCTATTCTCCTGTTCAAGACGTTTTTCTCACGTAATATACTTAGTTAAATGTACTCGTACTAGGTGTACCATAGTTTTATGATTGTGAGTGTAACCACGCCAACAAAACGCTTTCGCAGTTTGGTGAGAAATTGTAGTATGTTCTCTTGTATGCTTTGTTTGTATGAAATATTTTTTAAAAAATGCTCACATTATTGCTTAGCGGCAGAAATAGGCGTGGCAGTACTTCCCTTTAAACTCTTTCACAAGACTACATTGCTACTAAATTTAAATTACTTCTTCAATGTCATCATTACAGTAGTAGTATCACTTTACAGCTCCGCCGCCAATGAAGAGATTTGGTAGTCGACTTAGAGTCGACGGGTCAACGGAGGCAACCGTTACGCGAAAGGAAGTGAGTGTGCCTACAGGTCTGGTACCTATCTGGAAAATCTGCCGTCCATTAAGAGGGAGCATGCCAAAAAAGTTTTGACGTTGGCTCCGCCCAAATTTGTGAAACAAATATATGACTGCAGTTCGCGTGACATGCGACAGGAGATGTTGAATTTTGCGCATTAAAAGTACCAAATTCGTTTTAGCGGAATAACTCTAAAATTAAAGGGATTAAAAAAAATCCGTAGTGACAGTTGTCGATCATGCATAAATATACTTAATTATCTAATTTCGAAAATTTTGAAAAAATGTGAAAATTAGAGGTCATTTCGTGATTTTTATCTATCGAGGAAACTTTATTGTTTTATGTTTCTGATTAATGTCTATGCTTGAATATATCGTGTAGTTACTCATACAATATTTTATTTTTAACTTTAAAGTGGGTATACCCCTCTAAAATCAAATCGAAGATTAGGAATTTTTCCTCTGCTCCCTCTTAACTCAAACGCGGCTAAGTGACAAATAGTGAAATACCCGTTTTAAATAGAAAAAAATAGAGCACAAAATTGTCTTTTAAAAACAGTTAAAATTAATTAACTTGTTCTACTTATCGGAACTTACCCTAACGATGCATAGCTGAAATATCATCAAACAATTTCAATATTCTAAAACTGGGTTTTTTAAGACATCTCAACAAACATATCTCGTCACATAGCTGCTTTAGTTAACGAACGGCAGAAATAGGGAGGGTGCTGTACGTGCGCCTGGGGTGGCTCACCTAAGGCACATAACCTCACAGAGAACCGTGGTCCCTGTGCGGATTCGTTCGAACGGGTCACAGTGCCCTTCCCGCGTAACCAAGAGGTTGATAGGGTGGGGCACTATAAACAAAACTTATGTAGAAAGATATGGGACTGTCCTATATCACTGTCCATTGCAGCGGTTTTACAAGCTTTTAATATCGTTTATTAAATTCGAGTTGCCAAACGTGATTTACGCTTGCTGCATAATAAAAACATTATTTAAGTGCTTTTACACTGTCATTGAACAGTATTGATGGTTTTATTTCGAAAGTATCTATTGTAATGGCATTTACCAATTCGAGCTTACCCAAGAAGGCAATGGTCCATAGTCGTTGCAAAATGGGTAAGCAATTTCACATTGATTGTGCACGACATGGTTTTAATAAAATGTTCACTTCTTTTTACCTTTTTTTTTTTAATTTAACTTTTTCATAGTGCGTATTTTTGATAGAAAGATTGTAGGTAGTAGTACTCAGTAAAAGAATATAAAGCAAATCCGATTTTACTTTTGTTTCAATAACATCTTACACTTTGTCCATTATCGAAAGATTCGTCATGTGTATAAATAATTACGTTTAGTAATAGATCTCCTTGTGAAAGAGTTCGTCCAGAGAAGTACTGCCACCTTTATCAGCATTACTGCTCCAGTTTTGAAAGATAGGGGTGATGGTGAAATTGCAGGCACAAGGGATTGTTAACTTATGTCTCAGGGTGACGGGCGCAGTGGTAGTGCCCCATTTCACTAAAATGCGCCTAAGTGACAATATAATAGAGATCATAAAAAACTATAAAGTTTTAGAATATTGAAATAGTTTGATGATATCATAGCTATGCACCGTTAGGGTAAGTTCCGATAAATCCAACACGTTAACTAATTTTAACTGTTTTTAAAAGAGAATTTTGTGCTCTATTTCTTGCTACTTAAAATAGTTATTTGACCATTTGTCACTCAACCGCGTTTTAGTTAATGGACGGCAGTTTTGTTCTTTGTGATGTAAAGCTCTAAAGTGGAACTACAATGCATACCGCCAAGCGTACGACCTGTTCATCCCGTCACGTATATGTTATAATAAAAAGCGTATATTAAATTTATTCACTATAAAATCAAGGAAAACATAACCAAGTCCTAAGTAATACACAAGTTCTAAATAAGGCCCATAAAAACCACTTGACCGCCACAATGTTGAAACAAGTTATTCAGAGCGTGTAGTTATTAACTAAGGTTATACAATAAAACAAGATTACTTGAACATCTTGGACTTTGTTCTTAAGTTTTGATTTCAAATTGTAGATACACATCTTGTCTATTGGTCAATCGAAGGTAATATTTTCATTCGTACGTCGTAACTAGTAATGAAATAAACTAAGGTAAATTGTTTACCACAGCTGAGAGAAGTTGAGCTAATATTTAACAATCAACTGTCTTTATATTCAGCGACGAAATAAGAGATGAAAAATGTAAACAACAAGTTTAGTAGTGGCAGAGCGAAAGAGTTAATCTAGAGAAGTACTGCCACCTTACCTATATATTTCTGCCGCCAAACCTACGTAATATGAGCATTATAACTGCGTTTCGATTTTGAAGGGTAAGGGGTACTGATGCAATTACAGGCACATGAGACTTGTCAATTTGTGTCTCAGGGTAGCTAGCGCAATGACAGATCTTTGCGATTTAAAACTGCCTCTGTGGCCGAATGCTTATCATGCTGGACGCAGAGGTCCCGGGTTTGCTTCCCGGGCCGGGAAAAATATTTGTATAGCCTACATTTATTTCTCTCGTGAGTTTGGGTGTAATTTGTGGTTGTTTACCTATGTGTGTGCTCATGGTACCCATGATACAGGGTTTCAGGGCTATGAGTATGTGCGTGAAAAAAATAGCGACTGCTGTGGACTGTCGTGTCGCTTATCACCAGGTGCACGACTTATTCGTTCCGTCACTTTGTATCATAAAAAAAGGGCAGCCAAATGTTGTGCATCCCGCAAGATTGCCATTCATTTTAATTTCTACGTTCTGTATATTTGTATATATTTAGTAGGAATACCTCTACCATAACATCGTGATAAAACCTGCACGTGAGGAACAAATGCTATGCTTAAACTCGATGAAATACTTTCATAGATTTCTCATAGATGGCGCTACAGCTAATAAGTCGTTGAAAACCAAATACAAAGATCCAACAAACAAGTACAAAAATTCGTGAAATGCGCTGGTTCGTTCCGTGGCTTAGTTGGCATAGCGTCTGGCACGGTAAGCTAGAAGACGTCGGTTCGAATCCAGCCGGATCGAAGGAATTTTTCTAAGTTTTCGATCTTTGTATTAATAATTATAACAAACTAGCGGGGTAATTTCACAAAAATAATTGAACATCAATTCAATAAAAATTTATATGCTTAAATTGTCCTTAAAAAAGATCCATGCACAGCAATGGGACAGGTAATATCTCCCTTCCACTTGGAGAGAAAGTAAAACTGTTGAATCAATATTTTTAAATTTACCTCAAATAAATAAAATATCTTAGGTTTCAGTAGAGAATCCTTGAAAACGATCGCAAACCAATTACATCAGTCTTATAGCGATTGTGACACATCTTCTTTCCTAATGAGATCTATATTCTGCAGTGAATTTTACTATAGATTCAGTCGATCCGAGATATATGAACTAAACACACGTCTGTTTCTTACATCATGTAACATTGATTGTGTTTTGTTTGGAACATATAGTTTCCAAGAATGTTTCTGTTTATAGAAAGTCTTTGGTTTGTTCACAATCTGAATTAATAGACATTTAAGAAGCCTATGGTTCACGTACTTCTAAGAGAGTCACCGCACTTGTCGATATGGAATTGCACAAAGCCTAGAACGTCACGTTCATATAATAGAAGCGAAAAAGACTTACGTTACGCGGTCCTAGCGAAAGAGAAATGCGATTGATTTGATCGGTAACTCTCTGTCCTTGAAAAAATCCAGGACACACCGTTCGCGACGTACAAAACTAGGCCTAAAGCTTGGGTTCTTAGATGCTAGCATAATGAACAATGAACCTAAGCTTTATGTGTAAATTAATTGAAATAGAACACTATGGAATAATATCTCTGGAAAGTTCTAAGAGCTCAGTGTCACAAAACGATTAAATCCAACGCCAAAGGCACAAAGGGGCGAAAAGGCCCGTGATTACACCCAAATACTAGGTTTAAGGAGTTAATATTAGTATTCATATTAAAATAACTATTAACAGGAGAATCATGGCACAAAGATATCTATCATAAATATTTCTCTATCAAATTAAATGTATAGATAAACAAGAGATTAACGTTAAACAAGAAATACTTTAGGAATACTTGCGAAGTGGATTACCTACACCTTTTTTTATTAAACCTAAGTGGGTGCGCATTTGATTTCAATCTCACTCCAAGTCGACAATGGAGCATGCGGACACCTAAATAATGCGTATTTACTCTCGCCTCGAAAATGCACAAGTTATACCGTTCAGGAAACAAGTCTGCAGGCAGGGAATTACGCTCCATAGCCGTTCGCCATATAAATGTGAAAACGCTTCGTACGAATCCTTTGATAGTCCACAACATAGAGGCGAGACCCCAGTCTACGTCAGGTCCCCCGATAATGGAAAGTAGAAGCGGAATTAAGTCGTGCAATGCCCTCGAACACCCTCCGTGATATATGCTGTAGAATACCGGTAAACAGGCAACTTTACGGCGGCGTTCAAGGCTCTGCAGCTTCACCTGTACTATGAGCCTCTTGGCACATTTCTCAAATGAAATCTCCATTTTTGTAAATTGAAGTGTATGAAAAAAGCCTCCCTGCACGAAATACGATCCGTTCTTGTATGTCTGGCGCACCTGCGATATCGGCGAGTACCTTATGCTGATTAGTAAACTCTTACCCATACTTATGTCATCGATATGATAAGAAAAACAGTCAAGTTGGGTAACTATGGACCCTTTACAAAAAAAATGTTAAGTATAAGTTTTATTGATTAATGAGTGCCCTTTAATGGCCAAAGAAGGAAGGCGAAAGCTGAACCAATAATTATAAAATCCGTTCGAGTACTTTGCTAGTATGATTTTACGTTTTAGTTTATGCCTAGTTATCAATATATTTTTGTATATTTTTAAAAATCAGGAATAAAGAAATTGTAAAATAAAGTATTTTATTCACAACGTAATTTATTCAGTTCGACCACAGATCAGGTAACGTTCTTATACCTACGTTTCATTTTAAGCATGAGTGAATGTTTACAAACCTAAAGTATTGGTTATTTTATAGTAGGTACATACATAAAACATTAAATCTATAAAATACCTAGTGAAATAATCCATTAAACAGTAGTGACGTAAAGCAAAAAATAAAACACAAATAAGACAAAAATATTTGCAAAAATTTTGCAAAGGAACGTTTTGATATCTTGCCAATGTCAATATCACATTGCGACCATTTGTTACAAATTTTTGCCATTTGGGCAGATTTAATTTTTACTCATTTTCATTGCTGCAGAACATGATAAGTTATATTAAATGTGGCAGAGTTTGGCAGATTTGGGAATATTCGGGAAGTTCTTTGTTATTTTTGGGAACAAACTGGAAACTTGTTATTTTCTGGTACTACGAACTTACATCTGAAGCGAAATACAGGACAATACCAATGCTATAAATATAACCTATATCAACTTTATAACCCCAGCTTCTACAGGCTGTACTCAATTAGCTTTTTTGATGCTTTGATAATGAATCGCAAGTATTGATAGGTCTCCTTAAAGCACGTCGTCAAAAACACAGGGTCACAAATTACACAGGATGTCGCCATCCTTCCTTAGAATAATTTAGCTAAAATGACGAATAAGAAAAAAAGTGTTCGAGAAAATTGCGCTTATGGGGCCTTTCAAAATTACCCTAACTTTTGAGTAGATATCTTTGAACCGAGCTAATTTGGACAAAAATTCTACTTCATCGACAATTTAACTAACTTGGGTAAGATTTATACTTAGTACTTTAAATGAAAAAATAACCACAGATATGTCAAACTAAATAAACTTGTCAAAGGGAACAATTTACCATTCCTTACGGACACAATTAACAATTAGCAGCTACCATCGAGTATATAACCAGAAATTATATACGTAAAAACAGTAAATAGTCTAGTCTTCAGTTCATTATTTATTTTAATGCTTGTTGCAGAATTTTTATTTTTGTAATAGCGCCATCTGTGAGAAATTTATGGAAGTTATTCTTCACTCGGTCAGATTCCTGAGACAGGTACCAGCAGCTGACTAGAGATGTGACTTTAATAATTGTTTACTACCATTATATTAAATATTTTGTTGTGAAATTACTCACCCACAATGCCGAGAACCCTCCCCATTTTGTATAGCTATGCATAAGCACGGGGTTACGGAGAACTAACCCGTCAAATTTACGGAAATTGTCCGAACTTTGCCCAAGGCCAAGGGAAAAGTCGTAACAAGCCGCTCGGCCCAATAATAATAGTAGATTCTCGTATAACTGTTTAGCATAATAATTCAATAACTTTTCCCCGAATCTATAGGTAATTTTCTATGATCATGAGAAATTGCATAACCTTATTAGGTGAACAATGATGAGATTTTAAGCCCGTGTAACTTGGAAACTATTACAAGTTAACGTAAATCGAGAAGCCATGACCCAATAACAAATATTTTACGATTTTTGTTGTCGTTGCCCGGCCTTCAAGTGCCAAATGAAGACGAATAATCTTGATCCATTTATTAGTCTGACAAGTCTTTATCTTTATCACCCAATTTGGATATTGGCGTCGATTCGCTCAAACACAAACTAAACTCAATTTGGGTTACGTCAATCTCTAGAGCCAACGCACACGGTGTATTTTGTACGCGCGGCTGACGCGCAGATGACGAGGCGTTGACGCGATTCAAACGAGTTTCAAAAACAACCAGTAAACTTTTGCATGCGTTCCATGATGGCTTCCCACAGCCCGTGATTTCTTATATAATACGTCTCCAAGTTCAAACCGTAAATTTAAAAATATTAGTGCATGGATAAATATTGATAACACACGCATTCATTAAATGTAATTGCGTCAATTGCGAAAAAATGAAATGGTCGAAGAGCAATTCACTGCATGAGCCTTTTTTGTCGTCGGTCATTTTCTACCCGGTAACTAATTTTACTTAAATACTTAGAAAGTATTTTGAAATTTAGTTCATATTTCGACAGCCAATTTTAAATTTAATAGTCATATTTTCAACTTTATGACATTGAAAACAACGGTTGGTTTAAAATACAGAACCTACTGTGCCAATATCAAAGTGTATCTTAACACGAATATGAATAAAAAGTTTATAGCGTCTTTATTTGCATTCTTTATACAATAGCACAATTTTCAACTAAGAATACAGAGAAGAGCAGAACATGCAAAACTTTAACCTGAGTAATAGTCTTCTTTCGTATATTTTTTTTAACGTAAGAAGGTACTTTATTCGCTATACATATGTATAAGTTTATTTATAAGTTCCTTACTTAGTACCATTCTGCAATACTGCGTAATTGTATAAAGGCAGCGATATAAGCTTCAAGTTTTTGCCGCCATTACAAAGAGACAGGAGTGGGTTAGAGGTATATTTAATTTTGAAGTTTTGGGTAATCTTTGGCATTTAATCTATTGGCATCGATTAACACGACAGCTTGAAACTAAAAGAAAATCTTCTAAACTTTTACTTGTAACAAAAAACTTGAATTAAATTTAGTTCGTGTTTACCCTAATCGACGTAATGACCATGAGCACTCCAACTAGTACATCAGAATATCAATGGGTAAAGCTTACTTGCCAAGTGGATCAAACTGTCAGAATTATTTCTTACCATAGTATACAAGTAGTGTAATTTTCGCCTAGTCAACGCGTCAATACATTGCGTAGGGTTATCACGTTATTATTTTAATTGCACCTACAGGTTGTAAAGATAATTGGAAAAAACTAAGACATCATTTGAAGAAATTGAGATCTACCAATAATGCCTTCGGAAGAAAGAAAGGAAGCAGCAGCAAATTCTGAATTTGTACATAAATGTGTTTAAATATTTTTTAAAAGGTTTTTCTGATAAAAAAAATAATTATTCTACACGATATATCACGCAAAGTGTTCGAGGAAATTGCACGAATTAATTCCCCCTTACTTTTTCCATTATCGGGGGACCAGACGTAGACTGGGGTTCCATCGCCACTTTGTGGATATTCCACATTATATGGCGAACGGCTATGGAGTGGAATTCCCTGTCTGCAGATATATTCCCTGAACGGTATAATATAACACGGGCCTTTTCTGAGACTGAATAGGCATTTTTAAGCGTGCTTGCTCCATCGTCGACTTAATTATCATTTTAATTTTTAATGAAAAAGTTAAAGTATACGTTTCATATCAAGTACTTTATTTATGTTATAAATACATAATTATTTTTTTATGATGTGACGAGACGAACTGGTCGTGCGCCTGTTGGAAAGCGATACGCCTGTCCATAACAGTTGCAGTGCCACTCAACGCTTTAAATCGCAAAGAGTAACTGCCACTGCGCCCGACACCCTAAGGGATAAGTTGACAGTCCCATGTGCCTGTTATTTCACCAGCACCCTTAACTTTCAAAACCGGAAATAAATACGTCCTCCCACAGCTGGACTGGCCGTATTTATTTCACATGTATAAAGAATCTATTCGTATAACCAATGATTTTATTTATCTAAGCAAAATCAATACGTTATCTCGAAGCAACATTTTCACTTTAAGTCATGACTCCTAAAGTTAATTGTAATCATAATTAACGTTACAACGTTAATGTTAACGCGTAATGAATGACGTCATAAGCGTACATAACATGAAATATAACTCTATGAATATTAAGATATAACTATAAATAAGATGTACATGCACAAATAAGAGATATAATGTATTTAATGTTAGTTGTACTGGTAACGATGATATATATGTACTTACTTGTTTAGCTCTTAAGTGCGAGAAAAATGCTAAGTTAATAAAGCGATACGTCTGCTGGTTTTTTTTTCCTGCAAACTGTTTGCGAGTACATTTTCGTATATTAATTCTTAGTGCGAATTTTCGTAAGTGTTTACGATTTTTTTTCTTATTATCCAAGAACCTAAGCTTATAATTCAATTTATCGTTAAAAATTAATTCCTATATACAAAAACTCATTCTCTATGATTCAACTACTGAACTTTTTTGTATAATAAGAAGTGACGCGACGAATTACCAGTAGTGCGCTGGTGGTAAACGATATGCCTGCCCAAGGTAGTTTAGAAGCAACTGGATAATAATAATAATAATAATAATAATAACATACAAATATGTCTCCCGGCCTGGGAATCGAACCTGGGACCTGTGTGTGGCAGTCCGGCATGATGATTGTTCGGTCACGGAGGCTGTTAAGTTGCAGTGCCACTGGGAGTATAAATACCAGTGGCGCTGTTTGATAGTCCTTCACGGTACTGAGTTTGCTGGTCTTATTACCTCATTCCATTTTCATCTGCCTCTATACTTTACACACCACATCAATGCATCGTATTGTCATTGTTAGAATGCAATATGCAAAATAAAAATGTGTTTTTATAGCGCACAAAGAGATATGTAGACGACTTATCACAAAAACAAATAATTCATCAGGAAGGTTTTTTAAGTGACCAATGTTTTAATCAATGAAAGCTCAGTTATTTTGGTTTGGGTCACCATTTTTGAAAATCAGCAATATGTGTAGTCGTGAATGTGATATAAGCTTCATTTTTGTTATGGAATTGTAACACATATTTATATAAACTATTTTTACGTTCGTCCACAACTTTACCTGATAAGGAAGTGAAGAACAAAAAGAAAAAGAAAAGATAAGTAACAAATTCCCAAAGGCACAAAAACTTGTCATAACAAAATTTGGACAACCCTAATGCCGGGAACTACTCCCAATACTCAAAGCCGGCCTGCCTTTGCCGAAAATTCCTTAAACTCAAGATGCCAGAACGTGCTCTAACTGCTACTTTAACGTACCATAATCTTGTAAGTAAAGATTTCAACTTTAGCCTTTGTAATCGGTATAAATTCTATCTAAAATAAAGGTTTTTGAACAAATCATGGTCATTGTATAATAAACACACACAACAGCCTTCTATGCACAACAGTATATCCTACTACAATGCTCCAGGACGTAGCCAGGAAGAGTTTGTCCAGGAAAGTACTGCCGTGTAAGTTACCTTATCGTAAAAGAAAAACCAACTACAGGGTAAAGTACGGGACGCTGAGGTCGCTCCCTGAAGTGTTCAGCTTTCTCAAGAGGAATTTTGCTTTAATTTTTTTTATATGTGAAAGACAGATGATTCCACTCCGCCTGATGTTAAATGGAAAGTGGAACGTGAAAGAACCTAGTGCAGTGTTGATACAATCACCATCCTCCACCCTGTGCCTCCTCCCAGCATGCCTAAAAGATGCCTTTTCACGCCTTGCTCATATCATAAAACGGAGAAAATTCATGAGCTAGAAGGCAGTTCCATTTGCCGACAGTACGACATAGAAAGATGCCACCAAACTTTTAATTGACGATGGAATACGTAACGCAAGGTTTAGTATGTATTCTGTTGAAATGCTAATAAATAAACAAATAACATAAATAATAATTTAACATTTATTTAATTTGTTGTACAATTATTTAACGTAGTATCGCGAAAACATTCTGTCTTAAAAAATATGTATGCGTTCTTTTTAGCACCTGCTAATGCGTATAGATATAAATATCTATGTAAATTAGGAGTTAATACACACAATCATATTTTTGAGGTCGTAAGCCAAGGACAATGTAGGAAAATGTAAACAGCCATCTTTGAAATGTTTCTATTTTTAAACAACGTTTACATTATGTATTGCAGCCTATAAATATTCCGTTTCCTCCTCACTAACCACCGCATCTCAAACCCTTAATAATCTTTATTTCATTGTTCCCTAAAGTAAATACGCGACTCTCTTGCTGATTATACGTACAGTGATTAAATCTTTAGCTCATATGATTCAAATTTAGGTCTCTACGTCAGTAATGGTAAGTTCAATTAAAGTTAGTACAATTGACACAGCTCAGAAAAGCATAGAGATAAACAGACCGGCACTAGAAATAAATACATGAATTGATTGGCGGAAGAAATTATTTAGCGTAAAAGGGCGTAAAGTATCTTTATTACCCAACAATAGAGTACAGTGCTTCTATTTTCTCAATGTCTTTGGGCAATCATAGGATTTCCGAATGCACATGAATATTAATATCGAATGGCCATTCATTAATAATAATAATTTTAATTTTAAAGAACACTCTTTATTGTTGTTTTGTTATGATTTCCGAGTGAGCTATATAGAGCTGTAACACCATTTCCCTATTTTTAATAACATTTACTCCACGTCAATAAGCAGTTAACAAAAACATAAAGTAAATAAAGTGTGCTTCTTTTCTAGACTAGAATCGTAACTAGAAATGAATATTTTTTCGGTTTGTTTTTCATTTCCGGCATGAATATTGATTATACGTTCTCCTTAGAAAAATTGGTTTCTTTACACCTTTTTTGTTTTTGTCTGTCCAAGATTTCCCGTTTATGTGCACATTGATTCGTCCACAAAGACAATATTTTTGCCATCGGCCCTCAACTTCTGAATTTCGCGAAGATACTTGATTCTTTTATGGCAAATATCACACTTTTCCATTAGGACCACGAAAACCCATATCCTTCAAGAATTTTCTTAATGTCTAGACAGCCTAGAAATTGGATAGCTTCAACCAACTTCGCTATTAATTTCCAAGGCAGTTCCTCTTAAAGCGTAAGTAATTGAAAATCATAAATCATGTTACGAATGACACAATAATGAAAATCGTCTAAATTTAAACAAAACGTATTATTGTTCTTTCGTACCTTTTTAGGTGACTGAAATTTTTCAACTGACTTATCTTTTTTATCATATTCTTTTAAAAAACTTTCTACCCTTGCACATCCCGAAAATATTTTTTTACAATAGCAACACATTTGTTTACATTTTTGGTAAAGTATCAAAAAGAGTATACAATATAAACTCAACGTAAAATTACAACCGCGTCGAAAAATATTCACAGACGATTTTTTGACAAATTGCGTAAGAACTGGCTTCCGAAAGTCGACCAAGTTCACCCTTGCTGTGTTTGATACACGTTAAGTATGTCAATGACATATTGGCAAAAAAATTGTAATTGCGGTTTACATCGTAACATATTGCACCTCGACTAGAAACTAACGAGTTAAGAAGTATTCAAGTTTGGTGTGCAACATTTTACAGCGCTCCTAACGGTCACAAGAAGAACTAACATTTTACACCACTGTTAGAAAACTATCCGTAGTATGACTATAATAAATATTATTTGTCACTAGGTGATGTATTTCTCGTGATTTTTTGTATAATATCAAATGACGGGACGAACAAGTTACGCGCCTGATGGTAAGCTACACGCCTGTCCATAACAGTTGCAGTGCCACTCTCACTCAGAGCTTTAAATCGCAAAGATGTGAGGCTCACTGCCAATGCGCCCGTCACCCTGAGACTAGTCCCACGTGCCTGTAATTTCACCAACACTCTTAGCCTTCAATTAACTGCCTCCGTGGCCGAACGGTTACCATGCTGGACTGCCACGCAGAGGACCCAGGTTCGATTCCCGGACCAGGAGAAATATTTGTATGGCCTACATTTATTTCTCTTGTCGGTGTAATTTGTGGTTGTGTATCTGTGTGTCCATGGCACCCGCGATACAGGGTTTCCCTAATTCGGGGCTATGACTGTGTACGCGTTAAAAAAACTCGATTAGTAAATATTATTCTAAATAGTGGTAAGCTACTTCACACAACTAACAAATTACAATTAACAAATGTTAAATGTAATTGTAAATTAAAAATTACAAATTCTCTAGAGGTATTACGTAATTATAAGTTAATGATTATTGCTACCAGTATCGTCCAAACTGATTAGGATTATTCAAATTTGGTGGCGCAATTGGTGCGCCTGGGACAGGCTAACTAAATATAATATATGTCACATGTAGCCACCAATCCTTCGACAATGCTGACGGTGCACACTGTCTCACAATGAAGCGCCGCTTATTCGCTCCCTACATAGGCTAAAAGACGTCACAAAAAAGAAAGACTGCTCCCGTAATTTTTTAATATACCAAAAAACATATTTCAACTTTAAAGACGAATCTACACGTTTTAAATCCTGAAAAAAATTTCATTTCCAAAATGCAGAAACCAACAACCCGACAGTGCATGATTTAATACTGCAATACAAAAAAATCTCCTCTTTTTTGTAGTCGGTTAAATATACTTAATCATTCTTATATGTTGATTATGATTACCTTGATTATGAACGCATTGCAAAGTCAAGTCATTTTGGGGTCGGAAGTCAAGGATAATGTAAACAGACATCTTTCAATAGAAACGTTTCTACTTTTATACAACATTTGCATATAGCTGTAAGTACATATTCCGTCCCCCTCATCACTGCCATATTGACGTGGTTGTTATTTTTCTTCAGTGCTCGACTCTTGAATATTGAACGGAAAGAACAAAATGTGTAAGAAAAAAAACTAAGAAAGTCAGTTTTTCTAATGCTTAGGTTTCCGCGATAACTAGATGGTCAGATAAAACGTTTGTTCGGGACAAATACAAGCAGAAACAAACATTTACAATCACATCACAAGGTACAACACAAAAGCACACAGAAAAGTACACTTTGATAATATGATCATATGTATATTTCGATACCTCCAATGAACACTACACTTTATTTTTTGGTAATTTTCTGTTATTTTTGTAAACAGCCATATTTATTTACTAATATTTCGCTCCAAGAATTTTGTGAAAAAAATAAAGAAACAAAAACAAATTCCGAAAAAAAAAACAGACGAATATAGTGAAGAAAAAAAAAGAAACAAAACAAAATATAAATATAACAGACCCAAACAATAAGTTGGCGTAAGTTCATTTCTCGATTTGTACAGAGAAACAACATTTTATATTGGTCATACCTATTTGCGACAGTGTGTTGAAATGGTCCGAAAATAACACTATTTTTGGGATGTAAATGTGACCGTGACCGTTTATTTGAAATAAATATATTTTTTTGTTATGATATGACTAACCAGTTGTGCGCCTTGTGGTAATAGACACGCCTGTCTATAAAAGTTAAACCACAAAGATCGGAGGCCTGCCATTGCACCCGTCACGCTGAGGCAAGTCCCATGTGCCTGTAATTTCACCAGCACCCGTAGCGCGTTTGTGCACTGCATCCGATTCGTATTCGTTCCAAACCTATACAAATACAAAAGACTATACAAATCTAGAAAACTCGGACCTATTTCGGATGTCGCTTGTGCAGTAAGTCCCATTGGAATTCGAGAAAATACTAACATCGCTTGTACACCTAGATATAAAAATATGATCCCAGTGACATTTCGGACCGTCATCTCTCGGATTCGGAACTGGGGGTCTACTCTCGACCTCCGTCCGACATCCGCCCGAAACAGTTACTGCCAAATAAGCAATACTTGACCAAATGAAAAGACGCGTGATGCGAATGAAGCTTCGTACTTGATACTTGTCTTTCAATTTTTTCGAATATTACTTATTTGACAGTAATTATTTCGGACGGATGTCGGACGGAGATCAGGAGTAGATCCCCAGATATGATTCGGACGGAGTGCGCAAACGCTCTTACCATTCAAAACTGGAAAGCAGTAATGTTCACATTACTGCTTCACGGCAGTAATAGGTAAGGTAGAAGTACTTCCTTGAACCGAACTCTTAAAAATTATTTTAATTAATTGTAGAGCTCTATCAATTGTATAATTATTGAAAAAAGTAACATCAATTATAATTGATGTTTCTTTTTCAATGTTTATTTTAATATTACGATAGCTTCCTTCACATTTGTTTTGCTTGGGTTAAGTTACAATGAATTAAATTTATACCTTTATCTCATGCAGTGTATTTATAACACATATTTTTTTTATACCAAAAACGTTAGATATAACTTTTTATTACATTTTGTTTTGAAGCGGCGTTTATGATTAAAATGACGAAACAGAGAGAAAAATACTGGTGTAGCAGCCAATAATTAAATTGCCAAAATCTGTGTTGTTTGTTACTAACAATTTATTTGATTATTATTCGCGCTAAACCAACACAACAAATGAGTAAATTTTTGTTAAATAGCCAATAAAGATTCTGACAGTAAGTATACATTTGATAAAGCGACATTTTAGTTTTATTGTTTTGTTTTCAACGTTTGACATGTCTCTAATAGAACGCATAACAACACGTATAGAATCATTCATAAGGCGAATACGTGCTTATAGGTGAATAAAATAAAATCTGCACCGCCAATTGTTTTTAGCTGACGCGGAACTTCAGTTGAAGAAGAAATGATACAACATAATGTCATCACATCAATGTGAATTACAATTCAATAATGTTATAATGCATTTGTCTGTGTTAAGCGTGACTATTGTCAAAAGAAACGAAAAACTTTATACGGTTATTACAAGGAATATATCATCCAGAAGATGACACAACCCGTGATAGTGACCCGTTTAGCTCTTCCAAATTGTTTCGATCAGATAGAATAGATATTGTAAATGATAAATGTGTACAAATGTTTATATAAAAAGAGCAACCCCTACAGTTTCTTGCTCATTCTTCTCAGGGAAAAAAGCTTTATAAATGAACAGTAGAATTACATTTACTTATTTATTTTTGTGCGGCTATGTAAACTGCGTAGCGGTTTTGAAGGCCGCTGGTGAAATTACAAGCACATGGGACTTGTCAACTTTTGTCTCAGAGTGACGGGCGCAGTGGCACTGCCACTATCTTTGCGATTTAAAGCTCTGCAACTATTATGGAAAAGCGTCAAGTCCATTGAATCGGGTTAATTAAGAAAGTAGGGGACTTTGCCACCCTTTGATGTCGAATGTTATCTTAAAATGTGAATGAGATTACTATTGAGATATCCCCATTACAAAAAAAATAAGAATCGCAGTGGTAGTGCCATTCAGAGCTTCGCGGTTTAATGGCTCCGAATGGCACGCTGAAGCTCTGAGTAGTACTGCAACTGCTATGGACGTGTCGCTTACAACCAGATGCGCGACTTGTTCGTCCCGTTGCTTCGTATCTTGGTAATTTCCTTACCTATGAAATAAAAATTATTTGACTTGACTTCAGATGATCTCAGTACAGAGTACCTACTAAAAAACCGACCTCAAAAGCCATTCATCCCCGAGTTTGCCTCCCTTAGAGGTACAATATTTTCTTCATTTTGCTTTGGGGTAATGCCGCCGACATCAATAGAATCTTTGTCCTGCAGAAACGTGCGGTTATTTACAATCTAGGCCCCAGAGTATCTTTGAAAGATAAGTTTAACTTACACTAGCGTCACAGTACATCTATGAAAATGTAATTTATGTTAAGAGGAATAGTAATCTCTTTATGAAAAATAGTGACAGACATAAAACATTAATACGAGGAATAAAAATAAACTAGCTGTTCTTGATAGTCGTCTTCACAAAGTGACAAATTCATTTAAAGGGGCAATGTATACGCTTCTTTAACAAGTTTCCGGTCGATATACAAAATTTACCATTCACGAGGTTTAAAACTATAGCGAAACAAAAACTTTATACTAAAGGTTATTATACAACTTCTGTGTACTTAGATGACGAAAATCCGTGGTAGTAACCCGTTTAGCTCATGGAGGCAGTCTCGATCTCTGATGTTTCAAAACAAAAAAAAATATTGTAAATATTGAATGTGTACAAAAGTTATTTACAAAGAGCAACCCCTAGAGTTTCTTGCTGATTCTTCTCAGGGGAATCTGCCTTACGAATGAGCGGTAGAGTATAACCAATGTGACCATTTCAAGTGTAATAATGCTTACCTATGAAATAAAGATTATTTTGATTTTGATTTTGATTTTCAAATTTAAATGGGATCACTACTGTTATCGTGCAACAAACATACAATAAAAAAATACAATCGAATTGAGAACCTCGTCCTTGCTTTGAGTCGGTTAAAAACAGAAGTCGTCTTGAAGCTTCGTCCGAAATGATTACAACAGAAAGCAAACACATAATATTGTTTTGAGTCGCGAACTAACGACATAGTCGTAAAAAAATCCTCGTATAAACCGAAAACCACAGACAATCACTGACGCAATTATCATAAATCAATTACTCACAAAAACTAAAATATTGTAGGAACAATAATAATTTGCGTACCATTAAATAGGACGTCACACTTGCGGTAATAATGTTCATCATCATTATCAACACATTACACGTCTCAACGTGCACATAGAGTGGATAATACCTCTCTCAGAAATACCGGAATGATTATAAACAAAAGTAAAAACATGTAATAGTTATATTTTTATTTACAATTTCAAAGTAACTAATTCTAAATGCATAAGTAGTTTTTCTGTTGTTCTCATCAAAAATGTCGTGTACACATCAAAAACGTAGCACAAAATGCAATACCGGTATTTCCGGTATTTCCACAATATACTCTGTCTATTGAGTTGACGCTTATGACCTTTCTCTCATAAACGTAAAATATACATTTGCTTTTTCATACCGAGTTAAATTACTTTGTTTTATTGGCAATTATCAAGGTCGTCAAACCATTATACGTCCAGCTTGTAATCACCAGTCTCCGCAAATAATATTTTGTCAACTATACGCGTCAAAAACGTCGCACAATTTGCAATACCGGTATTTCCACAATATATTCTGTTAATTGAGTTGACGCTTATGACCTTTCTCGCATTAACGTAAAATACACATCTGCTTTTTCGTACCAAGTTAAATTACTTTGTTTTGTTGGCAATCATCCTGGTCATCAAACCATTATACGTTCAGCTGTTAGTCACTAGTCTCCGCCAAGAAGACGGTGTACTTTGGACCACGCTGGTCCAATGCGGGTTGGTGACTTCACACGTTTTCCCAAGAACGTAAACCTACTTCGATATAAATCATATCATAATAACATGTAAGGAAAACTCCGTGACACGTGTACTGTAGCTGCAAAGCATTGCAACGAGCAATGTAGCATAACTTTATCATCTACAAGATAAGGTTATATTTATTTTAACAAATAATTAAAAAGAAAATGCCGTAAATGGCCCCGAGAGAGCCGTACTGCTCAGAGCGCAGCATGCAATGTATTATAGAACATATTCTCTATTAAATAAAGTAGAATTTTGTAATAATACCGCGTTGAGCAGCGCGATGCATCCTGTCCTCGTACGCAGCTTGTGCCGCCACGGACAATGCAAAGTGTAACTTACCTTCTCAATAATATAGGACTATATATCAAAAAGTATAATTTAAAAAAATAAAATATTTTAGAAATAGTTTCATTTCCTATTGATGACTCTATTTTTGTGATGAAAAGTATTTTTTTCTCCTTTTTACTAAAAGATGACATACGCGCCTAAGTGATATCCGATATTTTGATATCGAATAATCAAAACGAAACAATAGGTACAGTGCTTCTATTTTCTCTATGTCTCTCGACAAACTTTGTGTTTTGGCTGTCGTCGGGTTTTATTCACTTGCCCAACCAAAAGCAAACCTTTGGTACTGACTGGACGCTTTTAGTCAACTTGGAAGTATATACAGTAGCTATTACATTTTTTGTTATTTTTTAGCGGCTTTAATCCTATTTTACAATGGGAATTAAAGGCACAGACACGATTGATAATTTACAATTTGTACTTGTATTTTTTACAAGAAGCCGATACCTTCAAGAAAGACAACAATGGTTATATTCAAAAAGTCCAAAATGTATTTCTGTTGCTGCTTGTGATGTTTCAAATAGAACAGTAAAGAATATTTTAAAAGAACATGATAAAAAAGATAAATCAGTACCTTGAAATGATCTAAAAGAAGCACACTTTATTTACTTCATAATTTTTTGTTAACTTGCTTAATGACATACTTGGAGTAAATGTTATTAAAAATACGGAAATAATTTCACAGCTCTATATAGTTCACACGGAAATCAAAAGAAAACAACAATAAAGTACGTTGTTCAAAAATCAAGTTACTATTATAGATTTTAAATCTAATAATTAATGCGCATGGAAATTAATATTCTTGTGGATTCGGAAATCCGATGATTGCCAAGGGACATTGAGAAAATAGAAGCACTAAACTCTATTGTAGGGTAATAGAGACACTTTTTGGCTTTTTACGCTAAATAATGTTCCGCCAATCAATTCATGTATTTATTTCTAGTACCGGCCTGCATATCTCTATGCTTTTCTGAGCTGCGTCAATTGTACTAACTTTTAATTGAACTTACCATTACTGACGTAGAGACCTAAATTTGAATCATATGAGCTAAAGATATAATCACTGTACGTATATGTACATACTATTCTCGCACTCGTGAGTTACCACATTCTGCCGGATATCAGAAGAGTGTTAAAAACTCTTCGAATATATTTAGAGGCCTAATACCAAGTAATATCCAGATTGTAAAAGAAACTCGTGACCTGCAGTGGGACCTTTAAGACTTAGCCTATATTACACAAGTAAATACTGCTTAGTTCAAACACTTTGAAGAATTTATGCAAAATTTTAACAGTAATATCAGTAGCAGTAGAGTTGAAAGAGTTTGTCCAGGGAAGTACTGCAACCTTATCCATGTCTGCTGCCAAACAGTAACGTGAGTTTACTGCGTTTCGGTTTTGAAGGGTAAGAGTGCCGGTGAAATAGCAGGCATATGGGACGTGTCAACTACTGTCCCAAGGTGTCGGGCGCAGTGGCAGTGCCCGTCAGATCTTTGCGACTTTGGACCGGGGCATGTCGCTTACCAACAGACGCACGACTTGTTCTTTCCGACACTTGCTGTCATATAAATTGGTAACATAATAAAATTCTATAAACTTGAAATTCACCTGTTCGCGGTATAATAATAATGATGTTTTTAACCCTCGAAGCAAAAAGTGGCGAGTCATTTGGATCTCACTTATTCATACAAAAAACAAGAAGTACGATTGCGTGCTGAAGAATGAATTCCAACGCTAAGTCAAAGGTTTTGAGACAGGGTGAAGTACGATTGCCTAATATCCACCACCAAGGCTTAGGGATACCGAGCCGGCCAGCTCCGGAATGCCTCGGCAGCCTTAGCGATGCTTCGGCAGCCTTCGTGACGCTTCGGCAGGCTTCGGGATGCCAAGTGCAACTAAGTGGTATGCAGAGCGAGCAGGCATGCACAGTAGGACTAATCTGAAGAAAGGCCAGGTGCGAGTACGATGTCGCGTCGGAATGCTTCGACATGCTTAACGATGCCGCGGCATAATTGTCGTCAGTGTCCGCTTGTATGTAGGAATGCCGAAGAATCCCCTGTCGAACTATCCCGTCAGTGGGCGCCGTGCCTAACCCGCTCTTAGACACGACGACCCATGACCAACAGTACGTGTATGCAAAATTAAAAAATATAACTTAAAGGTCTAATTTACCATGCACGTGAGAATAATGATTTTATTCTACAACAGATGCTTTGTTGTTTGTTTTATTATCATACTCCCGAAATGTGCGGAAATGTGTTATTATGTTTATTCAACGAACGAAACAAAGGAATAAGATAAATCAACAAGTTAAATACTAGGGCTTAATTAAATGGTTCTAAAATGAAAACCGCTTGTTCCCAGTTGGTCTCCTATAAATAATCGTTAAGTTTTCAAACTACATAAAACAGTTTGTGATAGACAGCAGTTAAGTAAAAACCACTACAATATTACCAATTCATATTTAATGACGAAAATATTAAAAATTCCGATTGGATACAACGTACCACTTTGAAGCAACTGCAAATTAAAGTTGGCAATATGTAATAATGAAAAGCGTCTAGAAGTAAGTACGTACATAGTTGCTTTTGTGCTATAAAAGACCAATCATAATCAGTGTCATCTCTACGCTCAGTTGGACCCGAGCCAAGGTCCCCGCGATTCAAAAGGCCTTCTAGTACCTGTTCCAAACAGACCCGCGATCCATAAAGCCCCCTGATCCTTGATAGTAGACCAACCGATGATCCAACCTGACCTAATATTGCAACTTAGTTCTCCTGTTAGAGTGTGGCTATCAAAATAAACCATTTCTTTTTTTAATTCATATTTCAAAAGCAACGTAACAGACGAGGAGGGTTACATGTAGCGCCGTGATCCACCATTAGCTAATGACGGCTCTGTTCGTAATCATGATTTGCAATTTTTTCTTCTATTTTTAACAACAAACGAATGTTGTTTTATTCTTTAGCGATTAAGATTCTATTTCTGCAAGCAAATTAAACTCGTCATTACGCAATATTAGTTTTTTAAATATTATTTACGTCCACTTGCACTAAACTTAAGTACATTTTAAAGCAAAGCTTGTAAAAGACACTCTTAATACATTGTGTTAAGAGTATCATATCAATTTAAGCATTGGTTTAAGATGTACTTAAGGTTAGTACAAGTGGACATTAGTATCATACGACCAGCATTCTGACTACATAACCACCAGTTCGTCCAGGGTTTTACCTATTTCTGTCGCCAAACAGTAATGTGAGTATTACCGCGTTCCGGTTTTGAATGGTATGGGTGTTGTTGAAATTACAAGCACTTGGGACTTGGCAACTTATGTCTCAGGATACTGGCGCGGTAGCAGTGCCCGTCAAATCTTTGCAATTTAAAACTCTGAGTGGCACTGCAATGCTCTTGACCGGCAATGTCTCTTATCACCAGGCTCACGACTTGTTCGTCCCGTGACTTGGTATCATAAAATAGACTGTTAAAAGCGTTATCAACTTAACGATTTTGTCTGGAGATTAAGCGACATTTTGACATCAAATGCGACATTTTTTGGCACCTATTTAATTATTAGGTTTGAATCTTTTAAATCTTCTTTTTCTTTGTCCTGACTTTATTGTCATTTTTTTGGCGTCGGCCACCGGAGCGGCTCCGGGCGCCTTTGCGTAAGTTCAGGGTCTACATCCTACGTCATCGTATATCGTTGAACGTATCCAATCTAAGCAAATGTTCTGGGATCCACCGGGTCGTCTATTAGCGGTTCCAGTTTGCAGGGACAAGATTTTCTCATACGGTCGGCATCCCTACGCATTTCGTAGCTTTTTGTGTATAGGTATGTTATGCGAGTACTCCGACATTTGTGATCCGATTTCGATGAACCTCAATCCTATTCAAATTTGAAGAAAATATTCCACTTCTAAGGCCAATAAAGCTTGGCAATAAGATGTAATTCCACAAACTTCTGAGGTAGGTTTATTCTATAAAAATGTTATAATCTAACAAGGCGACGTCTCTTGCCTACCTGAGCATGCACATTTTAGTTACATGCTTAGTGTTTACCTATTTTGCGCCACTCTGATCCGTCATTATCATTTCATCTTTTTAACATTTAATATCAATTTATTTTAGCTAACTTTGAGAACGCGTTACGGAAAAAAATTAAAGCATCACAAAAAAAAATAGGCAAAATAGGCGCCTTGTCGTCGAGTTGCGGATACCAGCCCGTTGCACCAAGTACCAAAGCATCACAAGACACTAATACCTAGAATTAGGAAATCAAATGAAAAGAGGAGAACACAAAAGGAGAAAAAAGATATGGGAAATAAACAATATAACAATTCTCCCAACTAAACAATGATTGGATTAAAACTTATTTCACCTTAATCCGATTTAAGGTAATTTAATTAAATTCAATTAAACACCGCCTATTGGCTATCGGATTATAATCCCTTTACAACCAAGTTTAATTTAACTTTTAAATAACAAAACAAAACTTTTAGGACGCTAAGTTCAATTTCAAAATGTTAATTTTATTACGTCAATCGTGATTGACAACAACAAAAATCGTGTTTGTAAAAAAAATACTGTTTTTTGTCGTGTGCATTACTCTAAAGGTCAAAGTTCTCGCCCAAAATTGTCCAAAGCTCTTCAGCGATTTGCCACTACTCCTTCTCTAACTCATCATCCCGCCAAAGCCTTCTCGACCATCTCCACCCTGTCGCGTTCCATCCTCAGGTACCCAAGGTGTGACGACGTTCGCACACTTTTCGAGTTGCATCCGACTAACGCGGCCTGGTCAATCCCATTTAAGCGTGAAACGTGGTCGGGTCGGGACTGCGGCGGGTCTAATTCTGAGTATGTTTATGGCCGACAACACACCGAGCGTGTGCTCGGCTGGACGGGCGCACCCGCCCTCGGTGTGTTGTTCACCGCGGTCCCGACCCGACCCGACACTTTAAGTGTGTTTTGTGAGTTTAAGCTATTTTGCTCCCCACATCAACAATCCCAGTCATTGAACGCAAAGTTGTATTTCGCACTCTGTCAATGCATTTAAAGACCAGAATGCTACATTCCATCGCCCTATAGCAGATCTTGAATTTACTTCTGGAAGTTGGTCTCTTTTTCTTCTTTCGGTTTTTTTATAAGACGGGACGAACGAGTCGTGGGCAATAACAGTTGTAGTGCCACTCAGAGCTTTAAATTGCAAAGATCTGAGGGGCACTACCTACTATATATATGACGACTACATATATACATATAAGTTGACAAGTGTCATCAGCCTGTAATTTCACCAGCACACCTACCCTTCAAAACCGGAACGCAGTAACGCACACATTACTGCTTGATAGCCCATCCTAACATTCTGTGCACCGTAGGTTAGGATGGGCACGTAAAACATATCGATTAGTCGGCGCTTATAAAAAATCCAGTATTTCCTACCTATACCGATCTCTAAGAGAGACTAAGGTATACTGTAGTACTAAGTGTGTAGAAATGACGGATGATATCATGTTATTAAAATACTGTAATAGAAGTTATACGTCGTGTCTATTGTTAATATTCTATTATACCATATACACTATAGTGCTAGCAATATAATGAGTTGTTGGTTAATGGTTTCCGTTACAATCCTCGGTCCTAAGATCACCCAGCCGCATAAACAAAATTATAAATAATTACGTTGTTATTGGCATGTCTGACCTTCGAGTTTCCTTCTATAGTTAGTTGACTTGATTGAGAAAGAAAAATGAAGACATAAATCGAAAAATTCAGATTACTACTTTAAAGTACTGTTGCAATTAAGTGGAAATAAAACCTTCATGTATTTTGTATACAACAGTGCATTATGTATGAAAGAACAGGCAATTAGGTAATAGATATTGTAAATTATGATGACAATATTAAACAAGGAAAATTGTAAAATAAATACTTATAAGGTATAAAATTAGAATACTCTTCTAAGTTTTTGTGTTTCTATGTGTACGTATGCGTGTATATATTGATGAAAAGAGAAACATGTTTTCTAAACATTATTCTATTATTGATCATACAAAATACGTTATTTTATAATATCGGCGACTTGTCAACCATATTTTACAATTCGCAGTTAGATAAAATTACGTGATAAGTTTTGTCATTATCATTGAAAACATTGTGTTTAACATTTTTATTCAATTTTACGCTAAACTCAAATTTGGCGATGTTTTAAAGTTACTTCATGATCAAATAAAATAAAATAAAAACATAACATGTTATTATTATTAGCACAGGGTTTCCCTAGTGCGGGGCTATGATGAGTGTGTGCGTTATTATAGACACATGCACTTACAACATAAAATAGTAACAACCGTATTCTAATATATTTGAAGCAGTTAACAAGTTAGTCAATTTTAATTTTTTGCTTTTATTTTGTAATTGTTTAAATACACGTATCTTTCTTACGCCTGCTTAGAGGTGGAAGGGTGAGAGCCTGATTATGCTCATAGATAACACTGGTTAATCCTAGTACCAGACACCAGACTTTCTCAAACGAAACTATATTCATAACACGTGATATATAGGTATATATAAGTATAAGTTTCTTTATGATATTTGCACTTCAAAAGATATTTTCATATTAAGAAATTGAAAATGTAATTTGTAAAAGCTGTAAACAAAACCCCGCCGTTTTACCGAGTAACTTTGTTTTGAATCGCTAATTTTAATAGCATGACGTATTCAATTGGACGTCAAATGGCACGTCATGATACGATTTTAGATGAGAAAAAAGGTGAACGTTTTTTTAATGGTCAACGGCATGGAAACTGCCTATTTCTGTGAGGTCATAGTACAAATTTGACAAGCAATTCAACTTATGGGTTTAAACAGAATTGCTTTATGTTCTCTTATAGCAATTCTGATTGTATACAAAGTAAGTAATACAAAATATAAAGAAAAGTTTTCGTAGATTTCTCACAGATGGCCCAACGGCAAAAAAGTCGTCAAAAACCAAAAATAAAGATCTACCATAGGCACATACAAAAATTACTAAGGTCCGCTAGTTCGTAGCGTGGCTGAGTTGGCATAGCGTCTGACACGGTTTGCTAGAAGACATTGGTTTGAATTCAGTCCGGTCGAAGGATTTTTTTTAGTGTTCTATTATTGTATTAATAATTATACCAAATAGTGGAGCAATTTCACAAAAAATAATTGAATATCATGGTGGTCAAATATCGTGCCATTCAATAAACTATAAAATTACAATTATTAGAGCGACATCTCTAGTCAGCTGCTGGTAGCTGTAACGGTGCCTGGCTGAGTGAAGAAAAGCTTTCACCAATTTCTCACAAATGGCGCTGCGGCAAAAACATCGTTAAAAACCAAAAACAGAGATCTGCAACAAGCACATAAAAAAATCCGTGAGGTCCGCTAGTTCATCCCGTGGCTTCGATAGCATAGCGTCTGACACGGTTTGCTGGAAGACGTTGATTCGAATCCAGCCGGATCGAAGGAATTTTTTCTTAGTATTAAGATATAATAATCTTTGTATTAATAATGGAGTAATAAAGTAGTAGTAAAATTGATGAATAGTAGTAAAATTGACAAAAATAATTAAATATCATGGTGGTCAAATATCGTGACGTGACATTTAATAACCTTAACAATTCTACGTAATAAATACAATTTACATTACATTCTATCGTAAAGCATCAATAATACAGTGAAAGAGACTTGTGTATACTCAATGAACTGCTCTTTAACAAGCACATTCATTTTTTAATAAGCCGGCAGGTTATGAGCATTTGTGTTTTATTACAGGTGCATTAAATACCATTTTTAGCCGCAGCGTCGAAACATCAATGATGTCAGTTTCCTAATGAGCGTCGCCAACAGTATTATTGATTGACCAGAAATTGTTGCCACATATAAAGCTACGTTACTAACTAAGTACTAACTAACTAACCTGTCGCATTAAGGTGCTTACAGATTTGCTCGATTTTTTGACCACTGACACCTGTTGATCTACAAAAAATGCGTTATCGAAGTCTGCTTCTTACGCATTTACTCGATTTTGTTCAGCAAAATTCGATGTCGAACTTCTGTTGTTTACAAATTTACTCGTTTTGTTTGATCACAAGCTTCGATCATCCAAAAATCGAGCAAATCTGTGGGCACCTTACAGTCGGCCATCACCTTTACAAGTGCCGTTTGCTAGAACTAATTATAGACAAAACACGTACCTGGTGCATGCGTTTAGACTTTTTAATAATACATCACTAGATTTTAATTATTCTGTACAAACATAGACACAGACAGGTGAGAAATGACCAAACGTCACTTCAACACATCACGCGACTAGAGTACCTATGTACTTAACTATTTTGTATATTTTGTCTATTATTTTTGGTTTTGTCCTTTTGGTATTTGGTATTTGATGTATTTGCCAGTTTTTGTGTAATTGTATTTCTTATGTTATTTGCTTAATACGGAAATTCGTTAATGGCATTTGATTACTCACTTTTAAATATCTACAAATGTAATAACCGTAAATTTTTCTAAAATGCAAGAGAGATATTAACATTTATTTTCTTGAATATCAAGTTTTTACTACAAGGATATATATTATATTTTTTATTAAAATTTTTCACTACTTTGTTATTATTATTGATACAAAAATCGAACGAACACAAAATTAATTTTTTGATCCAACTGGACATGAACCAGTGTCTGTTGTCTAACCGTGGCTACTCGGCTGTCGAGTCGAATCGGTGGAATTGTTCTTTGTGTTTGTTCGAAGACTTATTCAACTACGAAACGCGCAATGCTCGGAGTTTCTCTGTAAAACGAATATGAAATGAGGCTATCCGAGAGAGAACCAAAGTCTGGTAGAATAACCAAGCTGAAGTAGCAGTGAGCTGACCATATTTGTCGAAGAACCGATAACGAGTGGCGACCACAACTCTGGTCAAATGGAGTGACTATCTGCGAAAGGCTGCTGGCGGCAGACGGATGCGACAAGCTGAAGACCGGGCAAATTGGCGCACATAGAGAGAGACCTATTCATGTCCAGTTGTGGACTGCTATAAGCTGATAATGATGAAGAGACTAGAAGCACTTTCTAATTTTAAATACATATCATGATTCTCAATCGGTAAGCGCTTTTTGATAAGTACCCTATGATACGATGTACGATATACGTACATAATGGTACCGAGATATTTTGTACTTCACAGATATAAATCACGAGAGTTCCCCAGGGAGCGGATTTTAGGCCCGAGTTAGCCACCCTGTTGTAGCCCAAAGTAATTAGTTTCTAAACCTTTAATATGCAGTATTAACGACATTCACGACATTTTTCTTCGCCGCTAACGGTAATTTAAGTATATTTCAAGTTACATTAATTGCACGTCATTGTTAAGTGTGGGAGAAGCCATACGGCGATTCATATTTTCGGAACCGTAATCATTATTTTCTTTGTTTGAAATTGGTTATTTACCATCTGGCTAAAGTTTTTTGTAAATGATTCCTTGATTGCGTGACGCATTTATTCATGATTTCTCACTTTATCTTCATTGTATGTTAATTTTGTTGAAGGTTTTAATTGAAGTAATTTTTTACTTATGTCGTCAATAACGCAGTAGTTTTGTATCAGAATTCAGCCCATCAGAGAAACCCTAAGCATAGCAAAGATGGAACATTTAAATATTGTATAATATATAAAACTAAAATGTCTCGTTATGCCGCACCACTAAAACTATATACAAAGTTTTCCTGTTACAAAAAAAAGTAATATCAACTTATAAGTTCCTATGGGAACTCGTAGAAGTTGTAAATTGCAATGGCAAGAAGAATAGACGTTCGTCATTTTTGTAACAACATAAGAAACTATATTTCACTTGTAATATTATAAGTAGCGGAGTTCCTTGTGAAATCGTTCGTCCAACGGAAATACTGCCACATTACCTATGTCTCTCGCCGCGCGGTAATATAATAATTACTATGTTCCGGATTTGTAGGGTAAGAATTCTGGTGACATTACACATGGGACTTGTCAACTTATGCCTGACGAATGCACTGTTTTTCAAATCTTTCCAATCAAAGCTCTTAGTGGCACTACAACTGCAATGGACAGACGTGTCGCTTGCCAGCAAACGCGCGACTTGTTCATTGCGTCTCTTGGTATTAGAAATAATAATAACCACACACTAGCCTAATATCTAGACGATCCCTTGAGAATATCTACGTTTCGTCGTTCGGGACATACAACACCAGGCACTTTATCAACTGCTTAGATATTCGTATAGAAACAAAACGTCAGGCATGCAAATTAGTGACAACCGACAACACAAGACTTGAAACTCTCACCGCATCTAGTTTATCAAAATATTTATATGAACAGAAAGACACAAGGAATAATAATAATAAACAAAATATTTTAGAATAAAACTTCTGTAAATGATAATTCCATAAATGATAATTTTATTAATGATAATTTTGTAAATGATAATTCTATAAATGATAACTGAATAAATGATAATCACCAATAACGGCAAATGGCTAAGTCAAACGACGAGTAAGAATAATGTGCTGACAACCACTCCAATTACCTGATCTCAAGCCAGGCAATTCTCGGTACCAAAAAAGGGAAAATGACTCCGGGGACTACACTGAACACCCAGACCAGAACCAAGTTTAAAAAAAAAGAATTTTTTTTTAGGAAATGAAACTTTTTTCCGGATTTAAGTCGCGTATATTTGTTTTTTTTTTTTTTTTCAAACAAACCAACGCTTCGGGCCCTTTACAAGTCGTGTAATAATCGCAAAAACCTAAGTATTCAATGTAAAACTGTTTATTTATAAAAAAAAATTAAACTTGTCTGACCACAAAAACTAAAGTTGAAATCTTTACCTATGTGGTACTTCACGTTTGTTACGGTACAGTTACAACAGACAATTACTATGTTTTTGTGCATACATCATCGCTTATTTTGGTTTGATCGAAGGCAAGATTACTTAGATTAGATATTACGTTTGAAGTTTACTTTATGTTTTTATTTGCAATTTTTTCTACAATAGTTGCGTTTCTCAAATTGGCAATGGGCTCATATAACAAATCGCTGGGCCACTGAGGTCCTGAGACACGCATCCGACGGCTCCCCGCAACCTTCACAAGGACGTTGACCCAACCATAAATAGGCGTGTCTTATACTGGATTTCTTTAAAGTTGCGTAGTTAACAATACAAAACATAAAAAGAATGTTAGTAATTTTAAGCCACTTTACGCATTTTCTAGAAACTGGTGTTTGTTGAAGGCTGTGTTTACAAGTCACCATGCCATCACCCTTGGGAATGACAGATAGAATCAATTACTTACCAGATTACAAAAATTGTATGAGAGAAATAAGATGAAAAAACATACACATTATCGATATACAATTTAAACTTCATATAGATTAACAACAATATTAATATAACGTTTCATATAAATTCTAGACTTAAAATTGTTAAACGAAAACCGAAGAATATTGAAATCACGTACCGACACGAATGCGACAAGAAGCCGTACCGTAAAGGACCCCCCACATTTGACACTGAGACGCATTAACCCTTTCAGAAAAAGCATTATCAAGATTCGTGTAACAGGAGCGAAAAAGTCGTGCGTGTCACGTCTGTCGGAGCGGTCCGAGGGGAAACGACTTTTTCGCCCTTATTGCATACACTTTTTCTGACCAACTCAAACCGATTCTGTATAAATAAGTGTAGTAGCTTCTTCAAGAGTAGTAAACTGTCTATAAGTGCTGAATGCAAACTACAGTCTCTAGGACATATATATAATGCGTAACGACTTTGTACTTACTGTTATTACTTACTCGTTCATGTACCAACATTTGCTGCTTGTAACGCTGAAAACGAGGCAAGTGAAGAATGCTAAATAAATTGACGCAATATTTTGTCATCAACGCCCGATTATTGGCTTGAGCCGCCATAGGTAAATGTAAGCTGGCCTTAACAACTTCCAACTTCCAGCAAAAGATGGCACCACTAGAAGAATTCAAATTAAGAAGCCGTAGTTGTGTAATATCAGAACTGTTACCCGCTCATTTATTTATGGAATACAAATAATTAATCAACTGAAAATAAATATTCATTTTTATGACTGCGATCCCTACATTAACTGGAAAAAAAGCTGATAATCTATAAACAGCTCAACGAAAACCATCAAAGAATCACCCGATTTAATTACTGTATACCGAATAAAAAATACTAGGCACAAAGATACACAGACCAAGATTTCAAATATGTAACTCCCTCTTTATACGTCGGGGGTTAAAAATAACCCAGCACAAAAAGAACACGAGAGGCTATTTCTCATTTCAGTGCCAATCATTGAGGAATTCCCATGATCACGAACAATCTAAAACAAGTTACGCTGTGACGTCAATCTTTGCGTTGCTTCGGGTGGCAGTGAACATTGAACCGGAGTTTTTTATTACTTTGTTTTTATAAAGACAATGTAAGACGTTGAAGGAAGTGATTGAGATATGTCAGGAACATATCGGAGCGTGGAATACTCTCCGATTACCTCATTGATTATACGTAAATCTAGTGTTTTAAAGGTTCTTTGAGATGCATATCTTTAATCGCAATAGAGCTCCTTGTGAAAGAGTTCATCCAAGGAAGTACTGCTACCATTTCTGCCGCTAAGCAGTAATTACAGTAATTACTGCGTTCCGGTTTAAAAAATGCATATTTAAAATTATACAAATTGCAGTTCCCTGAGCTGGATGTAAATTTACTCGGTTGAAAAACCGCACATTCAAGTTGTCACGTCATCCAGACCATCCAGTTGCAGAGTCTGTTACCATTTGGTAAAACGTTACCACTATAATATAGCAACGGCCTCAAAAAAAGACAGATAATTAATAATTACATTTTATTTCTTTTGCGATTGTAACTCTTACGCCAAAACATATGGAACAAATAATCATGCTAACGGCAGTAATGCTAATTTTACTGCGTGACGATTTTAAGGGGCAAAGGTGCTGGTGAAATTACAGGCACATGGGACTTGTCAACTTATGTCTCAAGGTTTCTGGCGCAGTGGCAGTGCCCCTCAGAGCTTTGCGATTTAAAACTGTGAGTGGCACTGCAACTGTTATGGACAGGCAAAAAATGTAATTTTCTCAGAAGTGGCCTTATTACGCCAAGAATGCGAAACAATTAACAAGACTTTTTTATAATACCAAATGAAGGGACGAATAAGTCCTGCGCCTGACGGTAAGCTACACGCCTGTCCATAACAGTTGCAATGCCACTCAAAGCTTTAAATAGCAAAGATCTGAGGGGTACTGCCACTTCCCCCGTCACCCTGGGACATAAGTTGACAAGTCCCGTGTGCCTGAAGTCACGGTTTTTATTGGAAAGAGGATACCTCAGTATACAAACGTGCGCTTGCATCGATGCAAACGCAGGACTGCATCGATACAGTCGCTTATGTTGAATAATAATGTACGAAAAATCTGTATAGGTGTATGCACCATATTTTGTTTTGTTAATTGTAAATTTAAAAGTCAAATTAATGAATGCTATAAATTAATACATTATAAATAAAAGTCGCAGTGTGTAACCGCTCTAAAAATGGCAAACTAAGGGATGAATCCGGTTGGCGGTAACCGATTTCAATAAATCTTGGTAAATATATTTTTCTAAATAAGAAAGTTATATTTTTCAACTTCACCTCGATCACTATTAAAATTGTATGGTTATATAGGCCCTCTTGGGATGAGTATTATGTATTGTTTTTTAGTTATTAGTTTTTATAGGGAGTGTTTCGTATTAATTGTACCTTTTCTTGATATCATTTTATTTGTTAGTCTTTTCTTTTCCTCTTTTAATAATTCGCTGTGGCTAGGCTGCAATATTTGCGATTATATACAATATATAGTATAACATTAATTGAAATTTTTATTGGACAATACACAATAAAACTAGGACTAAATTATATGAATAATATTAGGTCCCTGCGGTAATCTACCCAAGATGCTGACAGCGTTTCCCCTTTGTATGGCTATGCTAATGCGTTGGGCAAGGTAGCTGCCCTGTATGTTAGATATGATATATAATGTCTACATACAACCACTCCATCTACGAACGAAGTTGTGACAAAAAAATCTGATTTTAGTTTCAACAGATCATTAAATTTATACAAAATAAAGTAAATGTATGTGTAAAATTACGGAATATCTATATTATTACATTTTTGCACACACGATGCCTCTATGACTGGAGTTTATTGTAATTAGAAGCAAATACTTCGCAGACCCAAGTTAAAAATATCTGCGTTCATTTCAAAAACAAGTTTCCATTTATTACGAGCAAACGTTAAGCCGGTTTTTTTACATTGCTGGCTTTTATAGAACATTCCTTATCATGATATACATATAGCTACGTACAGGATCATATTGGTCCATTTAATACAATCAAACTAAGTATGTCGCACTTAAAACTAAATAATGTAGTAACTCAAAAATAGTGGAACACATGAAGCGTTTCGCTTCCACATTTATAAAGCGAACAGCTGAGGAGTGGAATTCCCTGCCTTCAGACTTATTCCGTGAACTTTCACGATTTTACACATTATTTCATTTTTAATTCGTGACTTAATCACGTTTAAAACATATTTTATTTACCTCGACGTTTTGGCCATATTGTGACGTCCACGGACTCGAAGGGATGTCCCTTGAATGTACGTGATTATTCCCTGAACGGTATAAATTGGGCCTTTTCAAGGCGAGAATGAATAGGCGTTATTTTAAAAAAAATATTTAAATTTACCTGAGCTAGATGTAAATTTTTCCGGTTCAAAAACCGCACATTCTAGTTGTCACGTCATTCAGACCGGTTTCTGAATCCATTACCATTTGGTAAAACGTTACCACTATATTAATATAGCAAATGGCCACGATAATTAATAATTAAATTTTATTTCTTTTGCGATTCGTACACCAAAACACATAGGAACAATTAATTATGTTAACAGCAGTAATGCTCACGTTACTGCGTGACGGTTTTGAAGGGCAAGGGCGCTGGTGAAATTACAGGCACATGGGACTTGTCAGATTAGAATCAGAGACATGAACACTGGAAGCCGCTGACGGGCAAATATTGACACCTTTGAAGTGTAGTGCTGGCGCAGAATGTTAAGGGTACCGTGGACAGTACAATGGTACAATGTCTCTGTACTATATAAAGAATGCACAGCGTTTGTCTTCAACTTGCATGCAGCATGTGATACGCTATTTTGGTCACGTGACACGTAGAAATGCTTATAACCTGGAACGTTTAATGGTGACAGGGAAGATGGAGAGAAAGAGATCTAGGGGCGGGAATCCTAAAAGGTTGTCGGATCAGATCTCCAAACAACTGAAGCTACCAGTCAGCGCCGCACTACATTTTACGAAGTGGAATCACGATCCTCAATAGTGAGGAAGCAATTAAGAAGAAGGGACTTGTCAACTTATGTCTCAGAGTGACAAGTGTAGTGGCAGTGCCCCTCAGATTTTTGCGAATTAAAGCTCTGATTAGCATTACAATTATTGTGCGTATAGCTTACCACCGGCGCTTGTGAATAATAATCATAATAATGTGCATTCCCTGTATACATCCGACACTCACTCGGCTAAAGCCCATTGAAAAGCAGCGTCACAGCCTAGTCTTGGTTGTGACTTTAGCTGAATGGGAATGGGATATTATTGCATACGCCACACCCGCACACATCTCAGTACAGTCTTATGTAACTTGTTGTTTAAACGTTGTTGCGCTGTTTTTTGTATTATTTCTGTTTTTATTCATATTTTTTTGTGCCTTTTTTATAATATGGCGTTCCAATAACTAGTTTCTATTTCTGTACTATGAGTAACAGAGTAACAAAATTCATAACACCCAAATTAGAACCAATTTAGAAACAACCAATTTAGAAAAGATACTTTCGCAAATCCACTTCGTTTAGCATCCACAGTATAAACCGTTCTTAAAAAAACCGAGATATTCAAAAAAAATTATGATAATATAAGCGACGGGACGAACAAGTTCTGCGCCTGTTGGTAAGCGACACGTCTATCCATGCAGTGCCACTCAATCACAAAAGATCTGAGGGGCACTGCCACTGCGTACTTCACCCTGAGACATATTGACAATTCCCATATGCCTGTAATTTCACCAACAACCTTACAATTTCAGACGGACCAATTTTTAGTAATAAGTGTGGTTATAAAATAAAACAGACATTATAAGAACGTAACAAATTTAAGAGAAGACGAAGTTTTAGTTAAGCGAGATAAAATATTATGTGTAAAACATCTCAAAATGTTAAGTTTTACTTTATAACCTTTTTAACAGTGAAGTTGAATGTGTCTAAAAATCGAACTATTCAATTCAAATTCAATATTTTATTTCCAATTATTCATTCATATTCCTTAGTGCTACAAAGAAAAACTTACCTACTAATATTAGTAATTACATGTTATAAATTGTATATATACATCTTATATTTTCTGTGAAATGTAATATCTATATTATGAAACGTGAACATAATGAGATTCCAGCTACGAATGCGTCAAATTTCATTAAATAAAAAGAGTCAACCGTGACCATGGCACCTGTAAAGGGCCCGAAACGTCGGTTTGTTTGAAAAAACAAATATACGCTATTTAAATCCAGCTTAACGAGTATTATCATACATTTATCATGCACAGCTTCGATAATTTACTAATTAAACAGTCACTTTGATTCGCAAATTGAAACGATGAGATGCAATATAGCTGTGCTCGTCCTTTTGAAATTCGCGTATAATTTATTCCTTCGTAAACTTTGTACTATTTTATTGTTTTAAATCATCAAACTTATCATACATAAATCAATTTTAATTAATAGTCAAATAAACCAAGCATTCTTACAACAATAAGAATGAAAAAAAAAGAATAAAAACTCACCTTTACAAACCTAATTATCTTCACAAACATGCACTTCAATTTTCATTTATTTAAGAAAAAAACAAAGGCACAAACACTACACAGTCGTTGGCAAAATTTGTTGAAATTTCAAAAAACACTTCGAATTTCGAAATAACGCGCCGATTCCTCGCGTGCGTTTACGGAGCGAGGTGAATTAACACTGAACTTGAGATGCGCCTGAGTCGCTCTACTCACTAGTTCACCTTCAATGGGAGCCTAATGCGTTACTACGAAATTACTCATATATTACGTTTTAGGCGACAAATAAGTGATTTTATAATATTTATAATATCCTTCGCAGAACCTTTGTTCATAAATAGGTTTTATAAGATTTCATTTCATTAAATAAAATTTAAATAAATTATAATTCACTTATGATAGTTTAATCCTCCACTCAGTATAATAGAAAAGACGCGATACAAAATCTTCCAAGTTTATTTGTACATTTTCTTCCCGCCTAAACTGCCAAACAGCACAGTGTACAACACAAGAACAACTTTAACTAATTAAATTTATTGTGGAAAGGTGTAACTAATTATAATTTCACTGCCTCCGTGGCCGAACGGTTACCATACCGGACTACCACGCAGAGGTCCCAGGTTCGATTCCCGGGCCGGGAGAAATATTTGTATGCCCTACAGTTATTTCTCTCGTGAGTTTGGGTGTAATTTGTGGTTGTCTATGTGTGTGTCCATGGCACCTGCGACACAGGGTGTCCTTAGTGCGGGGCTATGTTGAGTGTGTGCATTATTCATTTATTTATTTAGTTCTATGTAATAATTTACTAACGTGATACATTTCAATAACCATTTGTTCGAGTATGACACAAAATACAGTGTAATGTGCAAAATACAGTCTGATATTTTTTTTATTAAACCCCGCACTAGGGAAACCCGGAATCGCGGGTGCCATAGACACAACATTGACAACCACAAATGAAACCCACACTCACGACAGAATTAACCGTCCGGCCACGGAGGCAAGCAGTTACGAATTGCAACCTAATAAATACTACACTCAAGTTTTTTTAAATATTAAAGCAAATTGGTAACTTAAATATAACTGACGATATAAAATTATATAGACTAAACAAAACTCTAACAAAAAAAAACCAACTGCAACTGCAATGTAGCTTATGTATACTTCGTTTCAATCCATTTTCAACGAAATGTGAACAAACAAGTCACTGACCCGACCATAGATGGTTTAGTGATAGTCAATAGTAATGCCAACAACAAATCGATAATTAATTGAATGAATCGATTCATTCACGTGAGTCATACTAGCGGTTTTTCCTATATGAGCTATATAAACATAAGTAACATTTCCGAAATCTTAGTTCTAAGTCCTCCTTCAACTCCTTACACTTAGACACTCGTTCGATTGCGATTGAAATATTCGACTTACTAATCGATTACAAAAACTTGAATTGAATGAACTGAAGATTTTTTTCGTACAATAATTTGCAACCATAGACAAGTCATAGATGTATAAATGAAAAATTACCTCACTTTTGAACTACTATTTTTCAAATACAATTTTACGATGATATTCAAATAAATATTATTGGAAACAGTCATGAGATATCAAGTCGAAATCTTCGAAATATACATGAAAATGTTACTTATTTGTTTATTGAGTGATTGCTTTAGAATTTTAACCAAACAGTTGTTTACTTTTTGTTAAAAATGGAATGGAACAGACTTTAACTACGCACAAAAATGTGTTCGACTTTAAAGTGACTTTCAATAGTAAAGCGACTTAACAAAAGTTGGTGTAACATCAGATTAGGCCACACGTTAAGTTCTAATGACGTCGATGCATAATGTAGTAATTATCGCGTATTTCTCAATAACTTACGTACTATGGTCATGGCTGAGTCATTTATTTCAAGCTTTAAACTTCTCATTTTATGGATTCTGACTACCAGTTCGAAATACCATATGCAATACCAAACCTTGCATGTCTAGATTACAAACATCATAAGCAACAACTTTCGTTCCGTGAATTTTGACAAAACATAAGAAATATGCCAAAAATAAACTTTTAAATTTTTTTGTACTATCTGACACTTTTTAGATCTGTATTTTTTTTAAATAAAAAATAAGTGCCCATTTGATCTCCATGTCACCTGGTGGAAAGTGATGATTAGGTCGACGATGTAGCATGCACACCTATATAATGCCTAGTCATTCTCTCCTCGAAAAGGTCCAAGTTATAGCATCCGGGGAATAAGTCTGCAGGTAGGGAATTCCACTCTCTAGCCGCTCGCCATATAAATGTGGAAGCGAAACGCATCGTGCAAATCCTAAGAATATCCACAACATAGGGGTAGAATCTCAACCCACGTCTACTACCCCGATGATGAAAGGGGAAGACGGAATCAAATTATTCAATTCCATCGCACACTTTCCGTGTCATATATGGCAAGGAACTTTACGGTGGTGTTCAAGGCTCTGCAGCTTCGCCTCTACTAATTCCGAGTCATCTATAAGCCTCTTGGCACGCTTGTCGATTGAATAATCCAAGGTGGCCAGTTGGTATTTAGAAGAGCCATCCCATAAGTGGCAGCAGTACTCCATACACGACCGTACTTGTGCTTGGTACAGCGAAGCAACTGTCCCAATGTGTGATTGTCCGTGTCTAACGACCAGAGGGACAGGGTTTTCCGGAGAGACTACGGGCTCGACGGCAAGACCAGGGTACAGCGGACGTTCGGGCTAAGCCCTCCGCCAGTGATACGCCTTTGCGAGCGTCTCTGCCGGACCGGGACTTGGTTATGGCTCGCTGGGGTTTGAGTTAGCTGCAGAGACGGACATGTTTGTCTGCCCGGTTGCATGTGTCCAGGGCGTCTGTCTCGAGATCAGCTAGCGCGCCTTAGTAGCGGTCTAGTTCAGGATCTGAAGAAAGAAAACGCGCGGGGCACGTGAGTTGCCCTTTAAGTTGAAAGCAGTGTCCGGACATTGTCGCGGGACACTGCGACTGGCATCTCCGGCACTAGTCCGGAGAGCTAGTATAGGATAAGCTAGATATCCTCCGGTCCCTCCAGCTGCTTAGGTTATTGGGATCTGGAAAGACGTCGTTTTTCGGCGCCGGGAAGTGAGCGTGCCTTACAGCTCCGCCACCAATGAGGAGATTTGGTAATGGACTCAGAGTCGACGTCTAAGCGGTGGCAACCGCTAGTTGTGCAATACGCAATGGGAAGTGAACGTGCCTACAGCTCCGGTACCTATCTGAAAAATAGGGAGGGTACTGTACGTGTACCTGAGACGGCTCATCTAAGGCACTAGCCTCTCAAAGAACCGGATGAAGTCAAATGACAGAGGTCTGTAACAACCCTGTACCCTGACTGATCTGGGGTTAGAACCTGAACTTGTAAGGTTCCTGTGCGCACACACGTCATAATGCCCTTCTCGTATAAGCCCTAATGGTAGGTAGGGAGGATCACTATAATCAAAACTAACGTAGAAAGATGTGGAGCTTGTCCCGATGTGAATTGGATTTTTATTTAAATATGTATTTGATAGTAAGGTAGTAAGTGATATTTACTTTGGATTAGACTGACACTGGCGATGATCGCCATAATTTTTATATTATTCTTATAAAACTGACACTGGCACAAGCTTAGTGGCCGCCATAAAGGAAATCATAAGGTAGTAAATTCAAATGTGCAAGCGCCCTCTCAGACTACTCCCGCGTTTTGCACAGACTTATCACCGTTTAGAGAGATCTATTTGAATATTTACATTTTTAAATGAAAGTAAAATTTGACGAGTTATTAAAAGTCACGGAACAAAAGTTATTGTTTATGATGTTAGTAATACAGTTCTGGGAGATTGTTAATAACCCTGTAGATTTCCTTGAGTTTCGAGTCAAAGATCCCACCGAACGCCTTCCGGTTCGTGGTTTCCGTTCGAGAACTTTTCTACTCCAACGGGCGTCAGTTCTACGCGCTACGTGCCCTGCCCACTGCCACTTCAACTTGCTAATCCTTCGAGCTATGTCGGTGACTTTCGTTCTTCTACGGATCTCCTCATTTCTGATTCGATCACGTAAAGAAATGCCGAGCATTGCTCGCTCCATACGCTGTTGAGTGACTTTGAACTTTTTTATGAGGCCCATAGTAGGGAAACGTGGGGTATTGGGAGCCCGCGGGTAATGAGAGCGGAGTAAAACTGGACTTTCCCAGTGCTCGTATTTATGCGAACGGCACTCGTATGTCTTCGTTAACGTTCGACAAGGTTCGACTCCCGTGGACGCTCCCGTAGAGCCCCGCGTTTAGTCGTATGAGACGATTGTGTGTTTTTCGCTCCGCGCTTATAAAATTTGCTAAATTTCATCATCCCAGATAAGCATTAAAATGCATAGATACTACATTGTATTTACACTAGCTGTGTCACCATATCTATCAAATTTTAGAAGTTATGCTTGAAATCACAATCAAAATAGAAATGTTTTTACTGTTTTATTCCTTTTTCAATTCGATATTACGCGGGTAATGAGAGCTATTTGGCTCTCCTTATCATATTGCAATATTCACCGGATATTCCATTGACACTTTCTTGTTTATTCTCATTACATTTTAACTTATACATTTTATTACTTTAATTTTTTTTTTCAGACTGATTATATATAATGGCTCCCATTTAACATACGGGATTCTTACCGGCTTTTTGGTGGCTTTTTGGTAACCCATACAGTTTTGGAGGTTTTACTTCTACACATGTGAAAGATTCATACCATTTCATCAGTGGAATCAAAGGTCTACGGTTAACTGATGATGACACTATGATCAGTTTTGATGTTCAGTCGCTGTTTACCAACCTACCAGTAAAAGACTGCATTGAAATTGTACGTAGAAAGCTGAGGAAACATAATATGTCCATTGAATATGCAGAATTATTAGTACATTGCCTAACATCAGGTTATCTATTGTGGAATAATGTATTGTACCTACAAATTGACGGTATAGCGATGGGCTCCCTGGTATCTCCCGTTGTTGCCGATATTTTCATGGAAGACTTCGAAGAGCGAGTTTTACCCATGGCCCCAGCTAGGCCGAAGATTTTCAAACGATACGTTGATGATATTTTCACAATTTTACCTAAAGATGGCATATCGTCTTTCTTGGACCATCTTAATTCTTTTAGTACTAAGATCCAATTTACTATGGAACAAGAGAATTGTGGTACTTTAGCTTTCTTAGATGTTTTCATTAAAAGAAATCCTAATAACACCTTAGACCATACTGTATTTTGAAAGAAAACCCATACAGGTAGGTATCTCAATGGTAATTCCCATCACCATCCTAGCCAGTTAGCTACCGTGGGCAAATCTTTGTTTCAGAGAGCACATAGTGTCTGCGACAGTAATCATCTGGCAGGGGAACTTCAGCATATAAAGCAAGTCCTACATGCGAATAAGTAGAAGATTCCACGCTAATGCCGCAGGCCCTGTGTGAAACCACCAATAGTCGAGCGAAGACCTGCCATCTTACCTTACATGAGAGGTGTTACAGACAAGATCGGAAGAGTCCTAAGGCGCGCATCTATCAAGACCTATTTCAAGCCCCTGAGGAAGATTTCTCAGTTCCTGAGACCCGTGAAATGTAACATCCCCTTACAGGATGCAGGAGTTTACAAGCTTGACTGTGAGTGCGGTCTCTCTTATATTGGACAAACAAAACGAAGTTTTTGCACCCGCGTCAAAGAACATATAGCTGATGTCAAACACCGTCGCGTAAACAAGTCTGCGGTCTGCGAGCATGTCATGGATAAACCTACACATTCAATGAAGTTTGACAAACCCCAGGTCCTTGCAAAAGAAGTCCGTTATCTACCCAGGATGCTGCGAGAGGCCATTGAAATTAAAAAACCTAATTTCAACAGGGAATATGTTATCTCCGTACCACCAGTTTGGAATTCAGTATTTCCTCTAATGAAAAATCTCAAACAGACATAAAACTGCAGTACTAATTAATATGTTTTAATTTATTCTAATTTCTATTATTAATGAATAATAAATTGAACTTAATAAAAATTCAATCAATAAAATAATTTGTAAAACTTAATGTAGCGTAAATTGGAATGTTTTCTTTGTAAAATTAAAAATAAGGTATTTAATTAATAACTATTGTAACTATAGTGAAAAAGTAGCGTGGTTTGCATCAATATTAGACACAACTGGTTGAAGACTGTACCACCTCAGACAACCGTGACCATGGGACCTGTAAAGGGCCCGAAATGGTCTGTTTGTTTGAAAAAACAAATATACGCGATTTAAGTCCGAAAAAACAGTTTCATTTCCTATGTGTAACAATCGCGAAAACCTAAGAACTCGATAAGAATGTAGTTGGTTTTTTTTGAGTTAGTTGTGCATAATATAAACAGTACATACATACAATCATAAAAACGGTGGCTTTATTTAAGAAAATCCTTTTTATCCTGTGATAATTTAGGCGGAACAATTTGCCTCAAAGGCGTAACAACGCGCCCCAAAGCGGGGTTGAATTTTCCGCTCCGAAATTTGTCAAAAATTTGCCTCTGTAAAAAAGACCATTGATATATTAGTAGAAGTGACTATATTATTACAAAAAGCGATAAACATTTGTTCAATATTTCCACATGTTGAAAATCAAATCATTTTCAGTATAAAACTTCAACTTATTTGAAAATCGGAACGTCCAGGCCCGCTCTCCCCTACACTTACAAGCTATATTTTCTGCTGTTAGTACAAAAGTTACAGAATAAAAATACAATGAATGAATGACATTAATTGAGTTGAATTGATTACATGAATGAAATGATTACATGATGCATGATACCTGCTACGTTCACCGAGTTCACAGGACGTTAATTTCGGTGAACGTAGGCAGCATTTCGGAATCCCACCTATCCCCTATCATTTTAAGAACTCTTTCGCACTCTGCGCTGGAGGATGCCACCTTTAAACTTGTTTAATAATAATGAAACGCAATAAAAATTCAATTACAAGCAAAATTTTTCTCATATATACGACTGTAGTAATTGCTAGTTACACATCAAAAATATAAAACAAATTACAATACAATAATTCTGAAAATTAAGAGTAAATTGTTATCGACTCTATGTGTATTATTTATTACTTCCTTGAAGTATAGGTACATACATACAAATAGGTAAACATATTCAGCCTATTCCGGTTTCTTATAAATAAGTTTATGCGTAATCGTTACCGTGACATGAGTTGGCCAGTATTTTACCAGCGGTTACACGGAATGTAGTTTCAAGCTAATAACGAAATGTTTTATTATAATAAGATGGGTATTTCACAGAATTTCGACGTACACTTATTCGTAGTGTTTCAACTTTGATAGCTCGCTACATTGAAAAATTCCATAATATATATTTTTTCGATATCGTGTTCGAAAGATAGTGCTGTAAATTTGACAGTAAGTTTAGTAAATGGCAAAGTCGATACTTTTTTATAACACCAAGTGACGTCCCATGATGGATAATGGTAAGCGATACGCCTGTCCATAGCAGCTGCAGTGCAACTCAGAGCTTTACATAATAATAATAATAATAATAGCGTGTCGCTTCCAGCACAAATGCAGAAGGCGGTCCTGCTCGATACGGCACGTATTGTTCGCCGGTTCTTGAACCTGAGTCCCTGACCCCGGCCGACTGTGCCAATGCCGGGAAATACCGCCTCTCCCATTTAAATATTCGAAATTAATCTTTTAGGCCTTGGGAGAGGTGAGAGTGTGAAATAGATATAATAGTAATAGGGGTTCAAATATGAAATTGCCGATTTATTTTACTGGCCACTTTAAATTAAAATTAAACCTGTATGGTGTCCGATTTCAGAGTGAAACGTTTTTCACACGAAAAGTAAAACATGCTTAACTTAAAAAACATGATATTTGATTGTTCGACTTTCAATTGTTTTTACATTCAGCTTTTAACGTGAAGACAGATACAGCGAAAATCTGAGTACCTAATTTTCGAATACAAATTTCCACATGGAGTTAACGTAGCAGAAACTGTCAATGCTGTATTTGGAGAGGATACGGCATACGCAAATACGGCAAACGCCGGCAATACGGCAAATTACGACTTGAAGAAAGAACCACGAGGAAGACCAGTCACAAATGTAAATAACGTTGAATTGAAGGTAATGATGGAAGCCGATCCGTATCAAACTACCACGAAACGTCATGGTTTAATGTTAGCGTACCCACAATATGACATATGGCGTTTGAATAATGACGACGGAACTCGCAGCAAAACAGCTTCACCGTTATTGCTCTATGATAACGCAACACCTCACACTGCTTGAGAAACAGTTTTACTACTACAAGACCTGCAGATATAAATTATCCATCATCCTACATATTCGTCGGACCTCGCCCCGACCGACTACCATTTTTTCCCGCAATTTGATTTTTTTTTGTATGGAAATAAAATTCCCAGGAAGCAGTACAAAAATCCCTTCACACAGCTGTGGAGTCCAGGTCTCCAGACTTCTATCGCAAAGGTTTAAATGACCTTCCGATTACATGGCAGAAATGTATAGACAACAAGGGAAAAAACTTTGATTAAACAAATATATTTAATCTTAAAAAAAAATGTTTTAATTTTTCAGTGCGAAACGGCAATTTCATACTTTAACCCCAATAATAATAACGCGCACACTCAACATAGCCACTAGGGAAACCCTGTGTGCCATGGACACACATATAGACAATCACAAATTACACCCAAACTCACGAGAGAAACAAATGTAGGCCATACAAATATTTCTCCCCGCCCGGGAATCGAACCTGGGACCTCTGCATGGCACGGTAACCGTTCGGTCACGGAGGCTGTTAATCGCAAAGATCTGAGGTACAGTGCCCTTGCGCCCGTCACCCTGAGACATAAATTGACAAGTTCCATGTATTTGTAACTTCTTCAAAACCGGAACGCAGTTATGCTCGCATTACTGCTTGGCGGCAAAAACAGTTAAGGTGGCAGTGCTACCCTGAACGAACTCTTTCTTTGTATGTTTATTATACATATATATATACTAGTATGTTTACGTTATATTATACTTATTTTAATTTATAACAAATTTTGGCAAATTATATTGTACAAAAGAGTTTAAATAAATAAATATCAATCAATACTTTTAAACCGATATTTACACGATTTACATTCACACACAAGTGTGATTGAATGGTAACATTTTAAAACCTTATATTTAAACCATTTACAAACCACGCAAAATCAATTACTACTTAATAACAAAAATTTTAAAAATGAGTAATTTTTTTTAATTGGTTTATTGGTATACACGTTTATATACTTGTGATGTGTGTAAAGGCAAATCATTCTCAGAACTAGTTATTTTCGGCTATGTTAATAGCGTCGTGGATGTTTGAAGAACTTTTAAAAAGTGACAAATATTTTTCCATTGGAAGAATTTTTTTATTATAAGAAGTAATAATATATATCCAAGTTTGAATGTATTGAATTTAATATGGTTTGTGTACAATATTATATATATTATTTTTATTGCAAATTATAATATATTTTTTAAAATACAACAGACTGACAATTTTTTTCAAATTCAATTTTTTTTGTCAAACAAATCCCTTGATTTGTTTGACAAAAATTATCTATCTTCATTGGTCCCATCTTCTTCATCATCTTCAACATGTCCTTTGGTTTCCATAGTCTATGGAAACCAAAGGACATGTTATATTGACATATATAAATAAGACGTTATATGTATATGATGCATTTACACGTTGAAAACATCAACATTTTATTATCTTTGTTTAACCACTGCGTGCCATCATAAGCCAAAAGAGATAGCACTACATTGATTTATGTCAAACACGGGAATCCAAAATACGTAACGTCATCTTAAATGCCAACTGTCCTCATTTTACCATTTTTGGAGTACCCTTTGACACCCGTATCCGCTTGTCAAAGGGAAGTACATGAGATGTCAAAACCAATGTTTGACCAAATGTTCTATTGAATTATTTGCATGAATTGTAATAAATTTAGACAAAAATATTGACAGTGAGAACAATTAAGTATTGATTAAAATTCGTCGCTTCGGCATTAAGGGGTGCGGCAGTAGAAAAGGCGGAAATCAACCGAATGCTTACTTAATACATTTATAAATATCTCATGTAATTAGACTCATTTAAGTAGTTTATTCATAAGTCTTGCCGAACTTAGTTTTGGTTACTTTAGATTGCCTGTTTGTTAGTATATTTTAAAGATTGTTGATAACGATTATTTTGCGATAGTGTTGTTCTTGTAAGCAGACATAATATCGATATTCTGTTATTAAAACAATTCACTACGAAGTTTTTATTTTTTCATTATTATTATTTTTATTTCTAAAGTTTACCTACGAATGAAAAAAGAAAGGAAGAATGGTTAGAAATTATAGGATTGCCGAACATAAACATTGGATCAAATATCACCTTCGTTTGTTCGCTCCATTTTGAAGAGTCAAATTTTAATATAACTTTGAATGTAACTAGATTACATGATAATGCAATTCCATCGTCGTATTTATTGGTAAATAGTTTTATATTTAATTTTGAGTAAACGATAGAGATATTGCCAGAAAAGAGATATTGCCAAACACTTTCAGTTCCTTAAAACCATCCACTCGTTTCCGATTTTCCCCAATCACAACTCTTACATTATATAACATGTATTAGATGCACTGACGTAATAATTATAGGCGCCCAATAATAAATAGCAGCAGCTGCAATAACTTGTACGTCATCCATATAGTTTCAATGTAATGATAACTGACAGCGACCAACGTGTGGGCAGCTACATAAAACTCATCTACAATGGCCGTTTGTAACGCTCTTTTTCAAACTTGTCGAGCGTGTAAACAGCAGCTCTAGCTGTGTATCAATGTGCTGCGCTCGCGTTGGCCTAGGCTCGACCAATATGTATTGCAAGAATACTTATTTACTCTACAGCCAACAGTACAGCCAAATACTTCTAGAATGTTAATTGAAGTGCAGCATATTCAGACAACTAAAAAATTCGAAATCTCATATCTATCATCCCGGATATTCTCATATGACAATGAATGTTGATCTACTTTAATTGAAACATTTTAATCACACTTTGATTACAGTAAATTATACAAATTACAAACATAACAAAAAAAAAACAGTTTCAACATTCAAGCCATACATTTGCATGTCGATATTGAAATATCAGTGATTATGGTACAACACTAAAGAAATCCGCCATTTGTGGTGGATATTTTTGGCTTAGGTAAGGACGTTTATTCCATAAATAGGGCAGCTCCTTTCCTTTGTTTTTTTTCCATCCTCTAAGGGTCTCATGGTCACAACAAACTGACAAGCCATTTTCATAAACAAAATCTGTTTTTTTAGATTTTGTGACAAAACCGAAACGACTAAAAATACAAAAAATGTTGAAACATTTTAAGTGAAAGTTTAATAGATAAAAAATATTTTTCAACTTACAAATAATAACTAACCTATACATACATAGTCCCACTGCTGGGATCAGGTCTCCTCTGACAATAAGAGCCCTTGGCCTTTAGTTCCAATGCGGATTGGGAACTTTGCACACATCATTAAATTTCTATACATATCTGTGCAGGTTTTATCACGATATTTTCCTTCACCGAAAAGCTCATGGTAAATTTCAAATTAATTTCTCACATAATTTCATCACAAATTCCGCAGGACTCATGAGTGCAGGCCCGGATTCGAACCCACGATTCTCTACTTGAGAGACGGTAGGTCAAAGTCATTGTGCTACCGAGGCGTTTTCAACTTAAATTTACGAAATTTACAAGACCGCATAATTGTTCTTGAACCTCTACAAACCTGAGGAAATTAAAACAAATTAAAAAATTGTCGAGTATTTTTTTATTTTGAAGTTAACTTAACCTTAAGGCTAAGAAAAAATTAACTAACCAGACTTTTGAAAAAAAACACTAGTGTACCGTTAAATGTGCTGGTATGTGCATTTTTTTTACTTCTTCAATCATTTAACAGTTAACTACATCTGCGATTCCGAGGTGGTATCCTGACACCAGATTGTGCCACACGATGCCGACAAATGCACTTCGTGTAAATTACTTGTTTAGTTTTTTTTAAAGTTAAATAAAAACGGTAACTGAAGTCAAGACAATCAATTATGTTATCTCTGCCAGTTAACAATTATTATACATGACTATTACACAAACGTATTTACCCCCACAGGTGTCGTAAAACGGAAATGTAAAACACAAATATTAATTACACCGCGATTAATTGTTAGTCACGATAGACAAACACACATTGAATAAATTGAACAGAACAATCCGTCCTTTGGAAATTAACTGGAAACAGACGCATGCTCAGTCAACATTAGGCTGTACAAACAGTGCCGGCTTAACGGCACACGAACGCAGGGTCGTTAAGTGCTTTTCCACCGCCGAGGCGAGACGAGGATTGAAATTTGTATGGCAAAATTTCAGTTATCTCCTAGCCCATTATCGGTGGAAATGGTCTGGATTAACGAGGATGGGATTTACATATTTATTGATGTAATATTAAACCTTATTGCTGCCAACATAGAGTATTACTATACTCTGCACCGGAAACACGAAGACCCGCGCGAGCTCGCGCGAGCTCACGCGAGCTTGTGCGTGCTCTGTCAATCGCGAGATTGTAGAGTACGTACAATTTGAAATTTAAAAAAAGTTGGTTTTATCTGATTTTTCTTCGATTAACATTTTTAATAATAATAATTTACGGGATATTTTTTTTATAACATCAAGTGACGGGACGAACAAGTCGTGCGCCTGATGGTAAACTACACGCCTGTCCACAACAGTTGCAGTGCCACTCCGAGCTTTAAATCACTAAGTTCTGAGGTACACTGCCACTGCGACATAAGTTGACAAGTCCCATGTGCCTGTAATTTCACCAGCACCTTTACCGGAAACCGGACCGCAGTAATGCTCGCATTGCTTGGCAGCAGAAATAGGTAAGGTGGCAGTACTTCCCTGGACGAACTCTCACAAGGAACTCTACTGCTACTAAAAATATATATAATATGTTACTTCAGCTGCGCGTTTAAAGCTAGATTAAATATCGAATGTCGGCTAGACGTGGTGAACAGCACTGAATCTTCACCATAAACAATCACAGCGTTTTTCAGTCGGCGTTTTTTTTTTGTAGAGATCTATCTAAATAGCTGTTAGATGATGAGTAATCTCAAAAGGCACAATTGACATCAATCATCTTATTTTCTGTTGTAAAAAATAACATCTGACGTTTAATATGTGAAAAACACGGGTCCGTTTCGTTATCCATGGTGTGTGCCGATTTGGGTTATGCACGAAAAATGTCATTCAAAGCTGTTTTTTTAATAAAATGTACTAAAATTAACCGTTATGAAAATAATTTGAATTTTTTGGTGCACTTGATCAAATAAGTACAAGTTACAATTGTTAAATCGTTTATTTATACAGTGACAACAAGACTTATATTAAAATAATTGTTTAAATCATAATAAGTTTTTTTCACAATTCTTAATAAAAAACTATATAAATAACAATTCAACCAAAAATACCTTAGTATATATTGCAAAATTATACAATTATTACAAAATTACAGAAAAAAAAGACTGCATACTAACAATTGTTGAACATGCAAAATCGTCTACCGTTTCTACTTAATTACAACAATTGGACGGATTTTTTCCAAAAACACAATGATTGAAATGTTTTCTTCATATTATTCAGTTCAGAAATATTTGAGTTGTTAACAGTACTTAATGCAAATAGATGAGATGTCTGAAAAAAAAATATTGATCCAAAAATTTACTAAAATCGAAGGCATACACCAGGGCATAACAAACCATGGGCATTACTATCGGACACAAACACTGCTTTCTAAAGTCATGCCACGAATCTTCTTTACTATAGGCGAAGTAATTTCAACTGCCCTCCAAAAGGACTGCCCTCAGTGGATATATTTGATGGATATATTTCATTGTAATATTAGAAGACTTCATAATCAAATCCACAAGTACTACAATTTCTCTCTTTCATAGTTATAGTCATGGTAAATTTATTTAAAGTTACAATTTTATTATGCCTATTGCCTTAGCACGTTTTACAAATACATGTAACTAAATTGTTTACTCATGATTGGTCATGCTATGTATATATGTTTAAGTTTACATTCTAGACTAGAACTAGTAATAATGTTTAAGCTTTTGTTAAGGAATTAATGTAAACTGTTTTGTATATCTAATAAATAAATAAATAAAAGCTCATTGAATCATTTAGGGAATGGCCAAGAAGTGCGGATCTAGAGTACGGGGATTGCTTTGCTTTACTTGATATTTTTATCGGTTGACAAAACTGGATACAATTCTAAAAAACGAACAAGGAGTTCATCGAAATAGTAATATGAGAAGAATGCACCCTACCATAAAATTATAACAATAATAATAGTTTTTTTTTTTTTTTAATAAGGAACAAAACAAGCAATTAAAAAACATGTACCTAAACATTAATTAATAAAGTGACAGTAACTATGAATTGGAATCCAATATTATAAGTAAACAGACAACAAAATCTATCTTATATCTAGCCGATGAGATATACTCTAATTGAGTTTCTAGCTGAGAACATAAAACCAGAGAATTTGTCAACATCAAATCTGACAGCATTATAAAAGTAATTTTATTTCAAACGAGTCGCGAAGCTATTTGCTATTGACGTCTTCTAGCTTACCGTGTCAGACGCTATACCAACTAAGCCACGGAACGAACCAGCGGACCTCACGAATTTTTCTATGTGCTTGCGTCGTGTATTTAGTTTTTCAATAACTTTTTAGTCGTAGCGTCATCTATGAAAAATCTATGAAAGATTTATCACCCGGTTAGTACCTTTACAGCTACCAGTCCTGGCGAAAGATGTCGCTATTTGTTGTATTTTAAATTTTTTATTGAATTGATATTCAATTATTTTTTTGTGAAATTACTCCACTAGTTTGTTAATAACACAAAGATCGAACACTCAGAAAAAAATTCTTCGATCCGGCCGGACTCGAACCGACGTCTTCTAGTCTAGAACCGTTGTCGCTATTCTCTGTATTAAATTAATATTAATAAATATTATATTAATATATAATAGCTAATTTAACAACAGTTAGTTTTTATTTTTTATTTTATTTTGAAAATGTATATCTACTAAAGTAATTAAGTATACGTATATTTTTGTCTTAGCCTATCTTTCTTGCGTATGCTCTGAAGGGTGAGAGCCTAGTGCTCTATAACACAGGCCAATCCTAGTATTGACACCATATTTTCACAAACGAAACTATCTCCATTACCAGGTAAGGGTCATAGTATATATGTATTTCTCAAATTGATACGGGGATAGGTTAGACTATGATCTGCTTGCTAGGTTCACCGAACTTCACGTCTTGGGAGTTCGGAAAGCATAGCAATTATCATATAGTATTTGACCATTAATTCAATTAATTTTATTTCATTTTTATCTATAATGTTTATTCTAACAGTAGTATAAGATAAATTTGTACGTGTACTAACAAAATGGTCTGTAAATTGTCCATAATAAATTATTTAGATTTTTTTTCTAGTTACTTTATATAAGTTTCAATCTACTTTGTGAAAAACAATAAAGACATTTTCATTTACTCACGAAAAACTTTGGATAATTTGGGTGGAGTCAGAGGCGCGACAGTGGATCTTCAAAATGATTACGATTTTCTGCACACGTAAACTCAATTCTATATTTCGCCATCGGCGAAGTGGTCGTTTTGATTGACCGTCCAATAAATGACCTATCGTAAATTCTGACAGCTACCGAATATGCCGTATGATGTATACCGAATGATGATGATACTGGAACGAAGGATAGACACTGCTTTATATCTATAATATAGCAATGTCTCTCTAAACGGTCGTGTTATTTTAAAAACTGCTGAAATCTTGGAACTCTCTGTTTTTACACCCTTAGTTTTTAAACCTCTCGACATTTGAATAACCATAACGGTAAAAAATCGAACACTAAGGGCGCGTTCCCATTATGTCGTAACTACAGATACTCGTGCAGTTCAAAGTGTTGTGGCTTTTATATTTAAATGAAGTTGTTCAAACATAGAACAACAATTTAAAAATTTAATCCCGCCTTCCCCTTTCCATCACCGGGGAGACTAGGCGTAGGCTTGGGTTCCACCCCTATGTTGTGGATATTCCAAAGATTCGCACGAAGCGTTAAGCTTACACATTTATATGGCGAACGGCTATGAAGTGGAATTCCCTGCCTGCAAACTAGTTCCCTGAACGTTAAACTTGGGCCTTTTCAAGGCGAGAATGAATAGGCATTATTAAAGTGTCGACCGAAAGTGTCGAGTATAAAATCGTCGACCTCATCGTCACTTTCCATCAGGTGAGATGGAGATCAAATGCGCATTTAAAATTTATTAAAATAAAACACGATTAACTGTCGTTCACGACTTTCTTAACGTTACGACGAGAGACTGTCATGACAATGGGAAGAGCTCGAACGACAGTCGTCTGACGAGTAAGTAAAAGGTCACGGTAAAAATGTGACGACAGATTATCGCAGAACAGATAAACGCGACAGTTGTCCAACGATAAATACGTTACAACATAATGGAAACGTGCCCTAAGAAAACTTCCTTCGATCAGATCGATTCAGCTTACCGTGGCTGACGATCGGGATATCGTCAGACACGGTAAGTTGATTAGTTGCCTAGCAACGTTTTGTTATTAAACATTCTATATCGAACCGGCTAGAGGATAGTTATAATTAAGTATTATTAATAAAAAGATCAAACACTAATCCTCGATCCGACAGAATTCGAACCAACGTTTTCTTGATTTTTTGCAATTAAAAACTGTTTACGATTAATGACTTTAAGATTGCCGATTCTCACACTGCACAGAGGATCAGAGGATATAGTAGTTACAATTCACATACCTTTACAAATACACATCCGCGCATTACGAAAACAATGATTGTTTTTAACCGCGTCGTGTGAAAGGGATATGATTGCATCAGGCTGCAATCCTGTATTTTATTGTTACTATTTTTTGCAGTAAACATTGTTTGGCATTTTTTAAATGTTATTTGTTGATTTATTAACTGCCTCGGTGGCCGAACGGTTACCATGCCGGACTGCCACGCAGAGACCCCAGGTTCGATTCCCGGTCCGGGAGAAATATTTGTATGGCCTACGTTTATTTCTCTCGTGAGTTTGGGTGTGATTTGTGGTTGTCTATGTGTGTGTCCATGGCACCAGCGACACATGGTTTCCCTAGTGCGGGGCTATGTTGAGTGTGTGCGTTATTATTATTATTATTATTTTTTTATTATTCACAAAATAAAATGGAAATGGAGCTATTTTTTCGAATTTAAATCGCGTATATTTGTTTTTTCAAACAAACCAACGTTTCGTTTTGTCAACCTTGACCATGGGACCTGTAAAGGGCCCGAAACGTTAATTTGTTTGTAAAAACAACTATACGCGATTGAAATCCGGAAAAATAGTTTCTTTTCCTATGTGTAACAATCGCGAAAACCTAAACACTCGTAAACACATCATAAATTTACAGCCAAAACACTTATTTGCTACTACTAATACGATTCATGTTGCTTGGGTCAAGCGACAGGGACACTGGCTTTATTTATATTTATATTTTATATATTTAGGATGTATTTGTTTACAAACGAAATTAAAGCTATTTGAAAAATGTATATCGTGTAGTATACGTGCTCTATTTTGTTCAGTTGATGATGATGAAGTACCTACCTTTGGAAGACAGCAGTTTTCTTGTAAAATGTCGAGGTATGTTTGTGTTTTTCTTTTCTATCGTGAAAACTTTTAGGAATCGTGTTTTCACACCGTATAGTAATCAGCATAATTTTACTATGTTTTACAATTTTACTATGTTTTGTTTCCAAATTAAAGATTCAACACTTTCCCTGCTATGCGGAAACAACCAAAGCCATTTGAGGTTGTATAAACTAAGATCGTGTCAATTATTGCGCGCAAACCCGCGAAAATTGTAGGAAAAATGCCGTATTGCTGTAGTGCAAACATTTGTCACACCTGTATTATTATCCATGGCAGTGTTTCATGTCATCGTTAAGTATTATTCAATTTTAATAAACTTTCTGTTTTCTATAATTATTAATACAAAAAAACACTCCTTCGATCCGGCCGAATTTGAACCGACGTCTTCTAGCAAACCGTGCCAGACGCTATGCCAACTAAGCCACGGAGCGAACCAGCGAACCTCACGAATTTTTATGGTTAAGTATTGGAGTAATTTCACAAAAAATAATTGAACATTAATTCAATACAAATTTCAATTTCTGTTTTCCGTTTATCGTAATAGATTTTTGTTATAAGAAACGAAGGTACACCTTGCCAGCTTAGCTGATAGTCATCAAACATTGCTAAGAACCATTATGATTGAATCAGTCCATACGTTTGGGAGCCACGATGCCACAGACACGTAGACGGCTTTAAACTAGTAACTCTCTTCTTTTTAGTCAGAGTTTATTTTTTATAAAATTTATTTATTGAAAAATACAATACAGTCATACATTCACCGTACAAGTATCAAGTCGCTACAGGTGCATACAGCACTGAAAATTTACAGTTAACTAATAAAATACAAAATTTTAAAATTACTGCAACAATATATTTTTTATTGAAAGAAGTTAAAATATACGGGTAAATTACAACAAAAGCTTAAGTACTAGAAACTAAAACTCGGCTTAAATTATATAAATAAAATTAGTTCCCCGTGACAAAGCGCCCAAAATGCTGGCAGCGTTGCCCCTTTGTAGTTGCCCGTCATTGAGTTACCCAGACAGTCTATTAATTTTTTGGATAAAATTTTGTACAGATGAATGGCTGCGACCCCAGGAGCCAAGGATTTCGACTCCAAAGGCTGTAAATAGGTAGTCGGTGCACAGGCAGAAAACAAAAAGTAACGAGAATGGACACTCTTCGCCCCTCCCTAGATTTAAATACCGCACCATGCCCCGCACATTGACGGTCACATTGATTGAACGATAACAAGGCTGTCGGCGGGTTAGTTTTAGCGATAAGACGGATTTGATATTTCAAAATAGTTTCATATATTCGTAACGAAACTGGTACGTTAATATATAACATCATTGTACGTTACTATTTATAATGGTCGTAAATTGTGCTGTGCACGGCGGTTTATCATCATCTAAACGGGATAAAGAGAGGAGTTACTTTAGTTTCCGTTTATGCTGAGACTCATTCAGTTACTGTTTTCTTCATTTATTTAGTGCAGAGTAATATATAATACAGATTTCAATATAATGAGACGCCATAACTTCCATGCTAATAATTTTTGCTCATAAAATTATGACAAAAGGCAAGGGTACATCAAGCATGGGCAATGACAGTTAACGGATTATGGGATACGTGCCATACTAGCAAATCGACTTTATCCGACGCGTGACTGAAGTACAAACATCCTTAATACTGCGTATTAAACCCGAATAATAATGATTGATGGGTTAGATTATAAATAGATTAGAAAAACATGTTGACATTGCAAAATGAACCTTTTTTCGGATTTACATCGCGTATATATTTAGTTGTTTTTTTTTTTTCAAATAAACCAACGGTGCGGCCCATTTACAAGTCCCGTGGTCACGGCTGACTGAGATAGTAAAGTCATATAGTGTATCTAATATACAAACCACTACATTCTGAACTGTACTTACAAAGGACTTGACTTGAAAACCTTTTTATAACACCAAGTGACGGGACGAACAAGTCGTGCGCCTGGTGGTAGCCCCTAGTGAACTTGTCAACTTATGTCTCATGGTGACGAGCGCTGTGGCAGTGCCCCTCAGATCTTTGCGATTTAAAGCTCTGAGTGGCACAGCAACTGCTATGTACAAGCGTGTAGCTTACCACCTTGCTTGATCTTCACACATGCGCAGATGGCGTTCACGACGAAAGCAGCACACACAAAAGTATAAAGAAATTTCTGGGTTCAATTTCCGAAATCACAAGTTTTCCTGTTTGTTATTTCTTTCTCGTTTTTCGTTTTATTTAAGTACATATTAGAACACGTAATAATTTAACAATTGCTTACCGTAGTTACTGAAACATATTCTTAAGTTTTTTGAAGTTTACGTAGCTCAGAAAACCCAATAGAATAGATTATTTAATAGTAATAGTATAAAGGCAAAAGGGGCTGACACCATTTGATAATGAAGTCATTTTCAATCTAATTACCTTAGCCATTATATCCAGTTCAATTCTTTCACAAAATTTATGATGCACCTTCCAATGTTATCAACGAAATTTACTACTTCAATCTAACAAATTTTCAACCAAAGTGTCACGTAGCAATTTTCCTTTCAAACGACTAAATTAAATATTTATTTTATTAAATTTTTATTGAATTCATATTCCATTATTTCATTTCATTTATTTTGTTTTTTTATGGTTAAATACATACTTGCGCATTTTATCTCCATCTCACCCATTGACCTACCAATATAGGTCAATGATCTCACCTGGTGGAAAGAGACGATGAGGTCGACGATGGAGCATGCACACCTACAAAATGCCTATTCACTCTCGCCTTGAAAAGGCCCAAGTTATAGTGATCTTACAAATGTAATAATCGTACTAGAAATCTTACGTCTGTAATAATAAACATAACCTTATGCACAATCAATATAAATATAATGAACGTGCATAATTAAACTTCTACACAAAGCGCATTTTAATTCACACCCACTTCTTATAAAAAAGGTCTATCAAGTCACAGCCACTTCTTTTACATTTAGCGAAACGAACAAATGTATAATCTTGTTTTACATTTCAACATATTTATTTCTATTTAGTAGCAGTAGAGCTCCTTGTGAAAGAGTTCGTCCATGGACGGGTCGTCCAACTGCCAACTTACCTATTTCTGCCCACAAGCAATAACGTGAGCGAGCGCTCCGGTTTGAAAGGGTAAGGGTGCTGGTGAAATTACAGGCACATGGGAGTAGTCCCAACATCGGATACTATAAATGATGTTTTTCTGAATAATATCTTTGACTGTAATATAATTGTGTAAGTAGAACAAAGTGTATGTGAATTAATATCATACTGAACAAAATAATTTGGACTCCTCGTCCCTTCGAATTATGCATGCAACACTTTTCCAAGTTATTACCATATCAAACGAATTCCCTTCAGTATTTATACAGCACTGTGATTTTTTAAACAAATATTATTCAAAAGTATGGGCCGTCCGAGAGAAAGACGAAGTTCAGGCGTGTAAAAAATATACCCGCGAAGTGAAATTCAAAGTTACGTACATTTGTGAATCTTTGTTACTAGGGAGTGCAATACCGGAATACCGAAATCTCGAAAACCGGGATCCTGGACTTAAACTGAGCGGGATCTCGCGGTATTTGCGGGATAGCGTATAAGCAGATTAAATGTGTTGATCGGCGTGTTTGAATCGCGTTAACGCGTGTCATTTGCGTAAAAAATACGCAGTGTGCATAGGCTTCTTATATCTATGTATATAAAGACTTTGCAAAAGTTGCTGTAGTGTGGAAATACTGTTTGAAAGTGGAAAATTCACAGATAGTGAAATGCAGCTTGAGTAAATCGATAAATAAAAACGATAGGACGTTTTATTTAAGACTTGCATGTTCAGTTAGCGTCAAAATATAAAATTTATACCAAGTTAAGAAAATGGAAGATTTATGTATCAACCTCTCTAGGTCTTAGAGGTTGTACCCTTGTAGTTCAGCTAAGGGAAGAACCATTTTGATATATGCGGATTAAAAGGCTCATAACTATCTTCAGTTTGCCTATAACACACCAATGACGGTTATTCCTACCAGCGTGGAAGCACAGCGAACTTTTCCGCTACTGGCTACCTAGTTCAGATCAGGTCAGGAGCCGTTTAGAGGATGAGACTTTATCGTTTTTGAGCAGTTACTGTCAAAATAATTCTTAAATTTACCTTATTGTGATATTGAATTTCGATTGATCTCAATAAAGAACTTAACTTTAGCCCTTCGCCTTTTTTCTCGAAGTCTTTTAGCATTCCGCTTTTAGGATCCAGCATATGCCAGGATCCCGTGGGATCAACAACTGTCCATCCATCAAATACCGGGACTGAGATTATCCTGCGGGATTGCATTCCCTATATGGTACCAATCACAATTATTGCGAATAAAATATCCGCATCCTCATTAGCCTCTGCATGTATCGATTTTTAATGCGAATGTTGGAGTTATGAAACCTTCCAGAAAGAAACTGTAAGCCGAAAAAGCAGCTTAGCTGTTGTTTTAAAACAATGTCCGTTATGAAATGCTTCTAAAGAAATTCTTTCAAAAAATGTGTAAACAATGGCTCCTGTCCGTACGGAAATCGAGTAGCAATTGGTCGGTGGTTAAATCCACTAGCAACACTAAATATACTCGTATAAAATTTTAGAAAGTTTTCTGTTTTAATTGCATTTTTTTTGTCATTTTTATACATTTTATATAAAGTGCAACACAGACAACCTCTATTGATTGTTTGGTGATTAGTATACACTCCGCTTGCCGGTCTGATGCAGCAAGCGAATAGCTCTAAGGTGAATCCTGAACATCAGCAATTCTGAGTCTTCATCCTTTTTGTCTACATTACTGTTCTTCGTTTTAATTATTCGCTTATGTTAGTTTACGTATTTTGTGGATAAATAAATGTCTTGTTTATTTATTTATTATTTAAAATATAACTTTGATAAAATTCCACTAGGACTAAACAGATTGATTATTTTCATACAGATTGATTCTTTTGTTAATAAATCTCACAAAATCATTGAAATAATATTTTATTACAATACCAAAGAAAATAGACAGCTTGCAAATGGATAGATTCAATACATTACTCCGAAACGCCAAATGACAAGTGTCGTGTCGCATTTTGACAATAATTTTCATCGCAAAAGTGACATGATATTGGTATAGTTGCCTCCGTGGCCGAACGGTTCCATGCTGGGCTGCCACGCTGAGGTCCCGGTTTCGATTCCCAGACCGGGAGAAATATTTGCATGATCTAGATTTATTTCTCTCGAGAGTTTGTGTGTAATCATTGTGTAATTTGTAGTTGTCTATGTGTGTGTCACGATACAGGTTTTCCTAGTGCGGGGTATGAGTGTGTATCGTTTGTGCAAAAATCTCCTGGTAAAGGGTCAGAAACTTTGGTTTGTTTGAAAAAAAAACAAATGTACGATACTGAGATTCCAAAAAATAATGTAATTTACAATGTGTCACAAATTGTATTAAAATCTTTGCCCTGACTTACGTCAATTTTTCTAACGTTGACGTATGTACATTAAAACCAAAGAAGGTCAGTAAACACATCCTCCGATGTATAATTAGTCAAGTTTTTTTTAACGTCTTCAATGCAAATTACAAGTAAAATTAATATCGTTTAATTTCCATCTTTGCCTGTTGTATTCTTTATACACAATAAAACTGAACAGCTAAGTGCAGTATGGTCAGTGGTCGGTAGGTATGTCATTTAAGAGTTTAATAATTGTTATTTATGTAGTAAAAGTTCTATTAAATTTTGAACTAAGCGTACTTCACGTCGCGTCCGATCGGCTGGTCTGAAAATTCTTGGGGTGAGGCCTATGTTCAGCAGTGGACGTCTTCCGGCTGATAAGCTGATGATGATACAGCGACGAGCAGAGCAAGCAAAACTTTATCGTGAATAAAACGCCCACGTCATTACGTCAAAAAATGGCAAAATGGAGACGATGTGCCCTTATGCGATTGGTCTATTTCATCGCTATTTTATCGTTTACAGCGGCCCGGTCACGTCACGGGATTGAACATAAGCACAACTTTTTTTTGCAGAATAGCGACACAACACACAATAATAAGTAGGACTAATTAGTTTTATTTCGAAAATAGCTGCTCATTACCAAATATTTCATCCGATCGGTAAAAATCTTTTGTGAAAAAGCTAATATTTGAACTTATTAATGTAATACTTAATCGAAAAGATACCCGTCTCTACACGCTGCGGTGTCTCCAGAGACGAATAATTCCCAGGGGAAGCCGGAAAAGCAACAAATAGCTGAGGCTTCAAGCAATTATTTTATTTTAAATGTTGTATGGTTTGTGTTTGTTTGTTGTGTTGTGTGAACAATAAAGTGTTTTTTATTATTTTATTTTAATAGACATTATTTCTTAGTAGTTTTATTTCAACAACATTTTGTCCAATTATATGTAGTGAATAGGAAACAGTCAGCCGTGACCATGCGACCAGTAAAGGGCCCGAAACGTTGGTTTGTTTGAAAAACAAATATACGTGATTTAAATTTAAAATAACCGACTTCAAAAGTTCGTGGAACTACATCTACTTGCCAAGTGTAATTGAAATCGGTTACCGGAAAATGCGCGAAACCGGATTCATGCCCTAGTTTGCTATGCTTAGAAATGGAATATTTTCTTTGAATTGAAATGGAACCAATACTGAGACAAAAAGAATCATCGAAATCGGTTCACAAAAGCCGAAATAATCGCGTAACACACATACAAAAAAATACAGTAGAATTGAGAACCTCCTCCATTCCACCTCATCCTTTCCGGTCACCCTGAATAATATAGACAAACATAAAACAACTAATCGCAAAAAAAAACGCTCGCTTTGATGAGGTGAGAAGTCACAATGCCAAAGGGGCAGCTGGGTTAGCACCGTCATTAGTTTTTCTTACACATATAAGAACAAAATACGAAGCCGTGTCTTACTTCCTTGTAAATAAAAGGATTATAATGGTCTATAAGCAAGTTTAAATAAAAGCTACCTTAGAATAGTTGCAATCAAATGCCGGAATTTTTCCAAAGTTCTCACCCGTTCTTTCATTCCCTTATCCCATCCCAAGGCCGTAACTTAAAATTTCGTCGAAAATATTTTTTTTTGTCACAACATACCTAGAACATGAAACTCTGAATCGTGGTATGTAAATAAGTATTTTCCAACACAATTATATATTTTTATTATGACATGTGACGTTCATACGAACGAACACGACGTGTCGCTTACACGACGCGACACGCCTATCCATAGCAAACATCTGAGGGGCACTGCCACTGCGCCCGTCATCCTGAGACAAATTGACAAGTCCCATGTGCCTGTAATTTCACCACCACCCGTACCCTTCTAAACCGGAACGCAATAATATTCTCATTACTGCTTGGCGGCAGGAATAGATAAGCTGACAACACTTCCCTGGATGAACTGTTCTTAAGGAGCTCTACTGCAACTAAATTTAGTTAGTGGGCTTAGCAACCTACTACTTCTGAAGCCGGCTTCCAATAGTCCGTGGCCTCGTCCATAGTAACGCAGACACGTCCGTAGCAGTGTACGAATCAATGCAAATAGGGAAAAATGGGCGGAGCCGGTGTGTGGCTGCCGGTGGTGGCCGGCCTTGCGAGGGACTCTATGATATTACAAACCATGTGTTTAGAGACATCAATAGTAGGACGTAAAAGGATTGACATAAACGCAGATTTATAGACGAATAACTCAAATAGGGAAATGAAAAATTCTTACATTTTCTATTCAGGTATCTACATTTTACTTGAATTAACTTGAATCAAGGAACAAGTTAAAGCCGATTACGAACAAATTGTCGAGATAATGTGAGAGTGAACAATTTAGATCAATTGCAGAGTTACACGAAAGGGCATTAGGGTTGAAGGTAACGCCTTGTCATGCAATCAGCGTATTATAAACGACAATACATCAGGGCAAGGAAAGACAAAACAATACATTAGGGCAGGAATAAACTTTAGTAATATGTTTTCTAAAACTAATGTTTAAATATTTTGATGCAAAAATAAACACGTACTTGAATGTCAGGATCCCAGCTTCATTTATTAGAATGGCTTTCTTGCGAATAACAGTTTTATTAACTTTCGTACATATTTACATCTCAGATTGAGTTATTATTCTGTGGTAGCCTAATGGTTCGCCACGCAAAGGCCGTGGGTTCGAATCCGGACTGGCTCATCTTAGTTTCTCGGAATTTAGTTTCTCGGTGAAGAATAATATAATGATGAAACCTGCACGTCGAAGAAGGTTCACAACCCTCAGAAATCGTGTGAAGTTCCCAACCCGCATTAGGCCAGCGTGGTGGACTCTGACCTAAACCCTCGCCTGAAAGGGGACCCGTGCCCAATAGTGATACATATAAATGGATTGATGGTGATAATAGTGATATTTCTAAAAAGTTATTTATCAACTGCCTCCGTGGCCGAACGGTTACCATGCTGGACTGCCACGCAGAGGTTCCGGGTTCGATTCCCGTGCCGGGAGAAATATTTGTACGGCCTATATTTCGACTCATCCGTAGAACAAAGGTCTATGTGCAATACTACTTGTTCTCAGGACATAGTACATTTCGTTCGTTCTTCTTCGCTGGGGATGTCAGATTGACCTTTGTTCGATTTTATATTTCCGAAACGAAATAAGATATATAAATTCTCAAAACACCTTTACATAGGCCTTAGTTTCATTAACGAAATTGTTCTGGTAACGTACCTATTCTCTTTTCGCTATATAATCACATCGGAGTCTGTTCTTCGGATGAGGCGATTTATTTATCTCGTGAGTTTGAGTGTAATTTGTGGTTTTCTATGTATGTGTGTCCATGGTACCCGCGATACAGGCTTTCCCTACTGCGGGGTTATGAAAGTGTGCGCGTTATTATTATTATTATTACTGCATGCAAGCTTTGAATTTATTTACAAACACCCGCAGCTAATTATAGCAGCAACAGCGCTCCTTGTTGAAGAGTTCGTCCAGGGCAGTACTGAACTATTTCAGACGCCAAGCCGTAATGTGAACATTACAGCGTTCTGGTTTTGAATGGTAAGGGTGCTAGTGAAATTACAGGCACGGGGGACAATGTCAATTTATTATGTCTCTGAGTGATTACAACTGCTATGGACATGCGTGTTGCCTACCACCAGGCGCACGACTTGTACGTCCGGATACTTGATATCATAAAAAAAACTCGACAATTCAAATTTTGTAAGCATCCGGAATTTGTTGCTTGATTGTTTGCATTCTTTGATATTATATACGTAATACAAACTAGTATTACACATGGATGGTGTTCTGCATATGTATGTCATTCCATCAACTCGCATTTTTTAATCTCTTGAAAAATAGTGAATGAAACTGTATTTTCGAATCGTTTATATTTGTTTTTTCAAACAAAGATGTTGATCCGTTCACAGACTGTAGGCCCTTCGCTGCTGACAGTCAACCGTAACTATGGGATCTATAAAGGGGATAGGGCCCTTCAGCCCCTGAATCGGTTCAGACCCGAAAAATAGTTCCATTTCCTATGTGTAACAAGCGCGAAAACCTAGGAACTTGAAAAATAATGTCTTGAGCACAATTAAAAGTGCCACTGAGTACAATTAAAAGTGAAAGCGACACTTCGAATTGATTTTTTTTAAACGTATGCGGAATCAGCATTTTTTTGTAACGTAGTGGATTGAAATTTGGTAACGGGCAATTTTTAAAGATTTCATTTTTTTATTTGCGGACGTAAAATGCTCCCTCTCCTGCACAATTTTAACCCAGTCCCTAATCTGTGTAGAATCATGGCATGTACCGTTTGACAACAGCATTGTAGCGCCTCGCTCAATTTCTCTCTCTGACAGTTTGTTCTTTTTAAATGGACTTAACAACAGGTCAAAATCCGGATCTTGCAATCAAATCCCAACCTAGTCCAACAATATCTTCAGATCAAATAACTTAATCTGCTGTTGTTGTTATTGACGAAGTTCCAACCCTTTTTGCGGTGAAATACCTGCCATTCTACTGTTCATCTCAACTAGATCCTATCAGAATTAGGCGTGTGTGGCTATGAAAGGCAAATCAGCTAATTAAAACGAAATGTGGCATTATTTTGCATCTAATCCTTGACGATGAATTTGTTTTTCTTCAGATCACCTGTCGAACTGCCCGGATGCTATTTCTGGAGTAATCTGTTAAGCGTTGGAGCTTTTTATTCCATATTTTACTCAAAAATTAATCGTAAAATAAGGCGTTTAAATCTGATTTGATGAATGGTTACTCTCGAATCGGTAAAAAGTCGTAAAAAACTTTATTAATCCACCACGTCCAAGAAAAAGGCTTTGCATAAAGGTTTTTTAAACTTAAGTTTAGTCCCTTTTTTCAACTGGCTTCACAGACTAAAAGTTTTGTAGTCACTCGCCAACTCTGTCTAGACAAAGTTCAACCGGTTGTCGTTATCTACAATGTTCAATGTTTGATTGACTCGCTTACATCGCCGCACTAACGTCTAAGATGCTACCAAAGTTTCCTTATCCTTTGTGCCAGAGATTGTATGACTGTGCGCATGCAGACAGTACCCAAAAGAGTCTGGCTTGTATCTATTCACATCGAAGTCTTAGGTTTTGTTGGTGTTCTAGCTCTCGTAGGATCTAAGATGTTCGGTGGACTGTATTTATTCAGGTTCTTGATCTTCTCGGGATCAGGATCGAATGAAACGCTTGTTCGACTGCTTACTGATTACTACGTTTATTGGCCGTAATGTTCTTACTTATGTTCTAATTATAGTCTCTTATCTAGTAGAGGTTTCGGCGAGAAGGCGGCGGGCGCGATTGAGGTGCGGGGCGCAGTGTTCTCGCACGTGTCTCGGTGGTAACAGGTTTATATTTTTCACAAGCAGTAACGTGAGCATTACAGCTTTCCAGTTTTGATAGCTAAGGGTGCTGGTGAAATTACAGGCACATGTGAAATGTCAACTGATATCTCGAGGTGACAGGTGCACTGGCAATGCCTCCCAAATTGTGATTTTAAAGCTCTGAGTGGCACTTGAACTGTAATGAACAGGCGTGTAGTTTATCATCAGGCGCACGACTTGTTCGTCCCGTCACTTGATATTATAAAAAAAACTTTCTGTTTTAAAGCCCACTTTCATGATTTTTCTATGGTATATCTCATTTATGCAGAACACCGTCCGGATACGGTTGGCCGTGCGGAATTTCTGCTGACTGAGGAGAATTGTAAACAAACCAGAATGTTCAAACGATATATCATGAATGAACCCTTTAGCGCGAATGAGCTTACAATTTTTTCGGAAAAAGGTTATTTACACAGTTCGATTCAGAATGCTACGTTCTGTGTCGTGATATAAATTATTTATTTCGTGAACACTTTTTCAAGTTCAGTAGATGCTGATTTTCAGTGATGATTTACGGTAGTGAGGCTCAAAGTCACACAAAGGGCAGATTGCATCTGTCATGAGGATAACCGCAAGGGTGCCTGAGTAACGTAGTAACATCGCCCAAAGAATTGCAAAACTTAAGTGGCAGTGAGCTGAGCACATTGCTCGCAGAACAGATGGAAGACGCAGCGTGGGCAGACCTTGTGGTGAAAGTTGCCGGAATCCGCTGGATGCAAGCATGGACAGGTCGTTATGGCATTCTTTAGGGGAGGCCTACATTCAGCAGTGGACGTCTTTAGCTGACATCATGATAATGATGTGAAGTAGATGGTTATTCTCCCATCTGATCCCCTAAAACCGATCCTTGGGAAATCCGTTTTATTTTGTGTCATTTTCTATTCCCATCGGATCCCCAATATAGGGGATCAAGAATAAATTAATATTAATATTTTATTCCCACCTAATACCTTGGTACTTACAAGTTTATAAGTCAAAGTCAAAGTCAAAGATTATTTTTTCCATAGGTAAAATAAATTTACACCTGAAATCGTCACATTTAAGCTACTGCTCGTTCACTACGCTGACCTCCCTGAGAAGAACGAGCAAGAAACTCTAGGGATTGCTCTTTTCAAATAAACTTAAATGCTATGGAATACACTTTGAATCAAATTTGTGTGGAATCTGGAGCCATGTCGTCTTTCCATACATCTTTATCTAACACGTAGTCTTCAATTTTGTAATATGATTTTTCGATCAAAATATTTTTAATGTAGTTTTTAAACTTAGGAAATGATAAACTTAATATATGCTCCGGAATCTTATTGTAAAAACGTATACAGTTCCCCATAAAAGAGTAGTTTACCTTGGTTAAACGAAATCGTGGTACCATGAGTTTGGACTTAGCTCTAAGGTTAATATTATGGATATCTTCTTTCTTATTGAAATTATGTATATTTTTACGAGCATATAAAATATTTGAGTAAATGTACTGTGACGCCACAGTCATGATACCAGTCTACTTAAACTTTTCTCTGAGAGAAACCCGAGAGCCTAGACGGTACACAGAACGAATCGCTCGTTTTTGCAATACAAATATGGTTTGAATATCTGCCGCTTTACCCCACATGAGAATCCCGTAGGACATTATACTATGGAAGTATCTAAAGTAAACTAGCAGTACTAACAGTACTAACATCGGTAAGCTCACGTATTCTGCGGACTGCGTATGCAGCGGAGCTTAACCTGCTGGCCCGGTAAGATATATGTGGAAACCATTGAAGTTTACTATCTAAGGTCACTCCCAAGAAGACTGCTTTATTAACAAAGTCTAACTTTTCTCCGTTTATTTCTATGCTTGGACTAGTCGATTTTACGTTAGGTAATTCAAATTTAACACAGTTTGTCTTCTTGGCATTAAGCAATAAATTGTTAGCATTAAACCAATAAACTACCTTAGAGAGGGTATCAATATGGTCATAGTTAATGTCATGTCTGTCTGTTTTAAAAATCAAGGATGTGTCATTAGCAAACAACACTATTTCGCAATGGTCCTTAACAAAGAATGGCAGATCATTAATATAAATCAGAAATAAGAAAGGCCCAAGTATTGAGCCCTGTGGAATGCCCATTTTTACCGGAGAACCCAAAGAAGTCACACCATTTATGTCTACTTTCTGAATTCTACCGTTGAGATATGATGAGACAAGTTTCGACGCCTTGCCATTTACACCGTAATGTTCCAGCTTCCTAACAAGAGTAATATGATCAACGCAATCAAATGTCTTTGAGAGGTCACAGAAAATACCAATAGCGTTCTGGGACCTTTCCCAGGCATCAAAGATGTGTTTTAGTAACGCTACCCCCGCATTGCTAGTCGATCTACCACTAGTAAACCCGTATTGTTCACTATGAAAAATATGATTCCTACCGAAATAGGACAGTAATTGAGTCAGCATAACATTTTCGAATATTTTACTTAAAGCTGGTAAAATTGAAATGGGCCTGTAGTTGCTAGGATCAACTTTCCTACCGCTTTTGAATAAGGGAATAACCTTGCTGTAGGCAAACCTTGCCTACAGCAAGGTTATTCCCTTATTCAAAAGCGGTTCATTAAATCGTCAACGCACCTATTGAAAGCTACAGCTAAATGTGGGGAAATAAGATCAATAACTGAGTCTTTAACTTTATAAGTTTACCGTCTAATTCTAAAACTATATCTCTATCGTGTTGTTTAACCCTGACTGACTCTTTGTTTATTATGCTCCAAGTAGTTTTAGATTTCTTTATCGATTGTCTAATTTTGTCGCTGTGAAACTTAACCTTAGCAGCCACACATACTTTTTTAATTATATTTTTGAATAAATTCTAACATATTCTATGAAATTGGAATTAGTATTATAAGTTTTCACAGCATATAGCTCATACAAACGAGACCTACTCTTATGAATACCTACTGTTGCCCAGTCGTTGAATTTAGTCTCTCTATGGAAAGTTAATGTTCTCGATTTAAATATATTATCAAATTCATTTTTAATAAAGTATTTGGAACCTCCGGTATATGGGGTAGGGAATTTAAACTATTGCCGATATTACTTTGAAATCTAATGATTCGTTGTGTGGTAATCGGTCTGCAGAGAAATTGGTCTACCTTCTTGCTCATTTTACAATTAAAAGATGCCAATTGGCCACTATGGTCTGATCTTAAGCAATTTATTATTGATTTAGACACTGCGTCTGTGTTACAAAAGATGTTATCAATACAAGTAGAAGAGGAGGCAGTGATGCGAGTTGGTTCTAAGAAAAGATTAATCAAGTAAAAACTTTTAAATAAATTAATGAGTCTTACAGAAGTAGAACAGTTTCCAACAGGTTTACATTGAAATCTCCACATATTACTATGTTTTTTTTTGGTTGGAAAAATCCGCTTTAAACTTCCATAATTAATTCAAACTCGTTAAAATTAGCAGAGGGGGGCCTGTATACACATAAGACGACAAACTGATCCAATTCCACACATGAAATCTCAATAGTTCGTTCAGTAGAAAGATCTGTGATATCCTAACGCTCTTAAAATTTTAAGTTACGTTTAATAATAATCATGGATCCGCCTCTACTTAAACTCTTTCTTATGAACGAACTGACTATTACATAATTTTCTATGTTGTTAATTGCTTCGTAGTCTTTCAGCCAGTGCTCTGTAACACAAAACACGTCAACGGAAATATCGTGCAAAAAAAGACTTATTTCTAATTTTTTGCCAGAAAAGCCTTGAATATTTTGATGTACTACATAGAAACGATTAGAGTTTTCTGTTGTCGTGTTTTTTAGTTTAAATTATGGTTAGTATTGGTATTGGTATTGGTGCAACGGGCTAGTTTCTGCAACTCGACGTCGAGGCGCCTATTTTGCGTATTATGGTTAGTAAAAAGTATACTGTTGCTACTTAAAGTAGGAGCATTGTCGTGGGACTGTGTTATATTTTCTATAGCAGCGTTCTTAATATTAAAAGATAGCAAACTAGCTACATGTCTCAGATACCTTATGGGTAAAAGTAAATTATCCTCAAAAAGTTTGAAGTTCCTTACGAACTTATTAACGTCAAAACAAAATATAACGTCACTATGACGGCAAGTCAAATTATGAATGTGCGAATTTATGTTATATATGTATATACTTATTACGAGCGATGCCTAGGTTAGAGCAGTAAGGGAATGCACTTAGTATGAATTTACACCCACACTTCTCATGAATTCTCAAGAATTATTTTTGGTAAGTACTATCGTACAGTCAACAAGAAAATGTATTTGGTGGTTGTACTGTACTTTATTTAGTTTATTAGAAATGAACAACAATAACGACACTTTAATGGTCAATGTCTTTAACCCTTTGTTATTTTCTTAAATACTATTTATGACCGATTTTTGTCAATATTAATGACCAGTCACAAAAAAAATTGAACTGTCTGATAATTATAACATTTGATCACAATTGCTCAATAAATAAATATTTGATTTCAAAACTTCTTTTTCTTTTGATTGTACTTACCTTACAGATCCTTTGGGAGTTGCAAAATATAGAGGGGATCAGTTGCGATTTAAAATTGGCGGTGGATCGATTTAGGGGATCAGATGGGAATAACCCAGTAGATGGTGTTACTAAGGAACTATATTCCTATTATTACTTTAGCAAAATCTTAGGAGTTTCTGCAACTATGGGGACAGCACCGGCACTAGCTCTAGCGCCAGGGTGCAATCAATAACTTGCCGCCCTCTAGTAGGCTCGCGATCAAAATGGAATATTTACAGTTATTATTATTATTTAATTTATAAAATAAAAATTTATGTTTAAAGCCCACCATGCCAGCACACCAACACTCTGCTAATGTTCATACTAATCCCTTTTCCTCGCACACTCACACTCCCTCACTTACACTCATGTACAAGCATTAGAGCTCCTTGTGAAAGAGATCGTCCAGAGAAGTACTGCCACCTTACCTAATTCTGCCGCCAAGCAGTAATGTGAGCATTAAGCACTGCGGTTTGAGTTTCAAAAGATAAGGCTTGCTGGTGACATTACAGGCACATAGGACTTGTCAACTTATGTCTCAGGGTGACGGGCGCAATGACAGTGCCCTTGAGATCTTTGCAATTTAAAGCTCTTAGTGGCACTGCAACTGTTATGGATAGGCGTGTCGCTTACCACCAGACGCACGACTTTTTCTTTCCGTCACTTGGTAGCATAAAAATGGCATGGGTGATGATGATACATACGTTATTTTTTCTAAACGTATTTCGTTAGTTTCTCAAAAAAAATTTTATGAAGTCACTTTACTATTATACCTCTCTATACACAACATGCAAAGTACGGTATCATAAATAAATAAATAGCTAT
>NW_020653900.1:10758893-10806973 GCF_003589595.1 Hyposmocoma kahamanoa
AAACAAATATACGCGATTTAAATCCGGAAAAATAGTTTCATTTCCTAAATTAAATCAATCCATACTGCTGTTCTGACCTATGCAAAAAATGTTTGATTTGAATAAATTAACCTTGATAGTTTTATGTTAGGCTTCGAAACTAAGACAAAGGAGCATTATAAAATTAAATTTAGATATTAAGTAAATGTTGATTATATATTTGTACACTAATAGTACATTAATTATAATATAATTTGACCTGAAAACATATTCGGAAACGCAAGCAAATTGTTTTCTGCTTTTTCATATACTAACCTAACCTACTGAATGGAGGGCGCAACTAAGCAACCAAGATTTATTAGAAGATCAATATCAAAATATATACTGATTATAAATGTCATCAATCGTTAAAAGAAAAAACCAATAAGGAAAAAAGATGACCAAATATTATTTCTGAATAACAAATATTAATTTAGAATGCTTAAACACCTTAGTTAGTGTTACCTTGAATACAGTTCATTCTTAGAGCAACTAATGTAGACGGAACAACTAATATGTATATATTTGATGTACTCGTATATCTAACGTAAAAAATATCGTTTATTTAAAAAAGGGCACATTTGCGATCAATATCTATAAGGTTCAAACAATTCCGTTCCCCCTTCGGTCGACTAGAAGGTCCGCAGCACTACATTCTTATGTCGTTGATATTCCACCTATTCGCACTAAGCGCTTTGCTTCCTCCTTTCTGATGCGTACGGCAAAGAAATGGAATGCTATATCTGTATTTTCCGAAAAGTACAATTTGGGGTTATTTAAGGCTAGAGTGAATAGGCATTTTTTAGGCAAACGCGTCCCATTGTCGGTCACATCGTCGCTTAACATCAGGTGAGATTGTCGCCAAGCATGTGTCTATTATATATAAATATATATTATTATTATTATAATTAATATAATATATATATATTATATTATCCCTTGCATTATTAACATACATATGTGGATGCAGCAAAATAAGATCTACCGCTCCCGCTTATCGGATTTTTTATATCTTTTTTTCCGTTCCATTGTTAAGCAAAATCAGCGTAATTGATATTTTTCAAGGCTTTAGGTTATGGTTTTTTCTTATTGACGCCAAGACTTATTGTTCAATAGTCTGTACCTATTAATGACAGCCTAATAATTATATGACGGCATGAAAGCCATCAGTGCGCGCCTCTGTGAACATACCTGATGTGCTACAGTGCTGCGACAGTCCCATCAACATCCTAAACGCATTATTTTACTAAACCATAAAAGTATTTCGAGTCACCTTAATATTCTTCACCCAAAGGCTACACGTGGTTTGACAATATGCTTTAAAAAGCGTTATTTTAAGGAACTATGAAACATAAATAAATAAACAAATAGTGTAAATATACGAGAAGTATTATATTATTGGGTATAGTTTACTCTTAAACACGCTTGTGTCATATTTCTTTTTAAGAGTGATGCCACACGTTGCGTTACGACGGCGTTGCGGCGTCTGAGCGGGACAGCGCCGCTGCGGCGGTCTTACATAGAAATATCCATGGTATATCATACGCTTGCTTGTTTCAGTTTATTATTACGTATTTAATGTTTCTTTTTAATCGGAGAAAAAATGGGTGAAGAAAATAAATTCAAATTCAAATTCAAATTCAAAATAATCTTTATTTCATAGGTAAGCATTATTACACTTGAAATCGTCACAATAGTTAAACTCTACCGCTCATTCGTAAGGCAGATTCCCCTAAGAAGAATGAGCAAGAAACTCTTGGGGTTGCTCTTTGTAAATAACATTTACAATATTTTTTTTTATTTGAAACATCAGAGATCGAGACTACCTCCATGAGCTAAACGGGCTACTACCACGGATTTTTGTCATCCAAGTACGCAGAAGTTGTATAATAAATAACCTTTAGTATAAAGTTTTTGTTTCACTATAGTTTTAAACCTCGTGAAAGGCAAATTTTGTATATCAACCGGAATCTTGTTATAGAATAGAATATAGAATAGAATATTGACATGGACTACGTGATTTGTTCGATTAAAAAAAATATATTATATGGGATAAATAAGAGCAACAAAACACGTTTCTTCCGATCCATTTTTATTAACAGACTATACACCACGGTTCGTCCAACACTCTTCCGTCGTCCACACAGCGGCGTTGCACCGCCCGTGTGTCAACGCATCGTGTGACCAGACTCTAAGATGGTAACACGGCAACTTTATTTTAATTTTATAGATAAGATACATCAACAGTAGTACATATACTCTTTGATAACAGTGTAAGTTTACATTAGGATTGTACTTATATGTCTACCTATTACAGACGTACACAGCATTTAATTTAAACAACAAAAAGAACAACAAAGAACTTATGAAAGGCTTTGCTGATAGAACGTGTACGTTACGTAGCGGCACACCCTATAAATATAAAAGATGTAATTCACTGTAACAGAAGACGGACTTAAAAAGTTGTGGCGATTCAGTGAATTCGTGCTGAACGAATTTTTAGTGATTCTACTGCACAACGACGATGATGAATAGCTTTATTATAATGAGAGGGATTTTTCCCGGTTTCTTAAAAATCAATTAACTATCTGTTAAATATAGTAGTTATAAATTTAATAAATATTTAAAAACAATTATGGAAAAACTATCATACGTGTACTATGCAGACGACTAGATATTAATTCCATTAAAAGTCAATTAATATCTCTAACATTTGAGTATTAAATATTTTAGTAAAAACCCAATGCCGCTTCTATTGTTACTGCACAAAAAAAGAAACTTGAGTCTCTTTACGTTTTATACATAAAACACAGGGTGTAAAAAGATCCTCAACGAAGCCGAAATATACGCATAGTAACGTATAGAAACATTAACCAAAAAGAAATGCTAGGAAACCACTTTTATTTTTAGGTGTTAAAAAGGCTGTTATTTAGGACAAATGCAACAGAATGTGCATGTATCTTCTACCTTCCATGAGACTAGGTAAGTCATTAAAATAAACTAAAAATTAAAATGGACCTAGAATGGAACCTTGAGGGACGTCCATGCGAACAGATGATCTCGAACCATTGACACCGACTTTCTAGATCCTGTCACGCAAATACGATTTCAGAAAATCGATGTCACGGTGGCGAAATGGCTTGACAAAGTATCATGGTGCATACAATCAAACGCCTTGGAAAGGTCTTCCCATGTGTCAAATATTTGTTACAAATGAGATGTTAAGTTATTAATATATTTAAATATATATTTCATACTTTTAATAAATTTTTCAGAAAAATATTTTGGAAACTTTCCATAATACAATTTTTTTTAAATTATCCAACGCTATATACAGGAGGGTAAATGCGCTGCGGCGCGCCTTCTTTACACCCCATACCCTGGAGTATCTGATCGAGCACTTACCGAGCGCGATGGACATGTCGTATGCCCCTGATTGTACTTGCCCGCCGCCTCCCTCTGAAAGGGGTAAGATCGCCTGGTAGTCCAACAGACGCCGTACACCTCGGATTAGAATTCGTGGATCATTAAGCTCTGGAAGTGCCTCAGAGTCATTTCCATGGCCCGTGCCACACAAAACTATGTTTATATAGTCACGAACATGATATGAATTCCAAGGCATCTTGCGAGTTCTTCTCTCAACGTTACGTCAACAAAACAAAGCTCACTCGATCACACAAAAAACCGATTTAAAATTTTTAATCAATCCAATCACTTTTGAATCTAATTGTCAAATTTAAAGTAGCGCACGCGAGTCGGCTAGGTCCGGTTCGTTTTTCTAATTACTACTTAAGTTTATTTAGTTTTTAGTTAATTTAAAATGTGCTCAGCGCCACAAATGAACATTCGCGTCTAATTGACTCGTATGACACAGCCAGTCGTGCATTCGTTTGTGCGTTCCATATTCATTGCGGTTTTGTAATCAACGCCTCATTAGTGACTACTTATAAATTGAAGAAAAATAGTTTATTTTTAAGAAAGTTTAATAATAAACATTTCAACATAGGAAATGAAACTATTCGGTCGGTTTGTTAAACGACGTTTCGGGCCCTTTACAGGTCCCAGTCAAACATGAACATGGGACCTGTAAAGGGCCCGAAACGTCGGTTTGTTTTAAAAACAAATATACGCGATTTAAATCCGGAAAAATAGTTTCATTTCCTATGTGTAACAATCGCGAAAACCTAAGAACTCGATAATAAACATTTCAAATTATATTTTGTAAAAAATGTAAAAAAAATATGTTGGTCCTCATTGTTGCATTAACTATCAGGTTCTCAGACAAAGCCCCATACAATAAAATAATAATAACATTGGTAAGATACGTGGTTATCGTTTTCTTTAAGGGCCTTTTTACACCCTATGACTTAATTATATTATACTTTGCGTTATTTTAAAGCTGAATTTAAAAGAATATAAATTCATCCACTGATATCATGTAGATTGACGTCAAAAGTCAATATGTCAACATTTGAGAATCCTATAATATACCTATTGATTATGAATTCATTTCACATGATCGCGATGACTTTGAAAAACTTATGAAATGTGTAAAAAATATGGGACTTTACTGAACTACGACCTTGCGTAGGTAGGCATTATAATTTTGCTTTTGCAATAGCTATTAGCCATGGTCAGAACTTCCGTAAGGCAAAGTTTAATTTGAATTGCATTAAATACATAGGTACCTGCTCTTATTAATAGGCAATTACGTATTCATTGTTGACAGTCATTGCACAGCACATGGCGTAATAAAAGTCCGGCAATGTCATCTTAATTTCCGATTAACCTAGCTCACATTATATGAAGAATATATTCAATATTTATTTATTTATAATTCACTACTCACCCTCTCAGTTTACAATCGAACATACATGTTACGGGTATAATTTTTAAAGGTTATTGGCAGATAGATAATTGAAATATAATGCTTTGATAGGTGCAGTCTAGCCTGATAAAGTGTTCCTAAAACTGGGATTTGATGTGTAAATTGTAAATTGTTTTTACGTTACTGTATGTACCTTACCCAAATAATGAAATTTGAAAGCCTCTAAAGTCAGGACTGCCATGATGTTGCCATGATGTTGTTGGATAAGTTACATCTTTACAGAATACAGGGTAAGAGCCACAAACTTTCCACCTCATTCTTATCGGATCAGAAGCAATTGGTAAAATTATCCTCGAACGGTAAAATACTGGAGTCCGTTAGTGGTAGTGTGAACTAAGGGATTCCCCAAGGCTCTGCCTTAGGAAACACGCTATTTCTAATCTATAAAAATGACCTTTCCACTGCCAGTACAGTCACCGTAGTGTTTGCAGATGATACAATAGTCACAGTTAGCGCACGCACCTACCAGCAGCTCGGAGAGAAAATCAATGAAGGGTGTGAGCAGCTCCGGTAATGGTTTTCATCGAATGGGTTGCTGCTGAATATTAGTAAATCCAACATCATAGTTTTCTCGGGTCGAGGTCTCACAGTTCCTCCGTGTGTAGCAAGCAATCCGATGCCGATATGCAATGAGAGTAGGTGCCTGACTTCATTCTGGACTCGAACCTTAGCTGGAAGTGCAATGTTGACAAACTGTGCGGTGCAGTCTTTGCGTCCCGTAAACTGAAATTTGCTCACTTCCGACTCTGCTTTGAGATAGGTCATTTTGCGCATAACCACTCGCTGAGGTCGTACGGTTCACTCATATGGGGTAACTCCACGGATGCCAATAGAGTCATGCTAATGCAAAAACGTGCAGTACGCTTATTGATTGAGGTGAAACACTGACATTCCTGCAGAATTCTCTAACGCAACGCATAATAACGCACTACTCTCTCTACATATACGAAATTATAATGTACGTTAGAAATAGTCTTTCTTCATTTGCTATTATAATGTTTCTGGCATCCCACTCTACCGTACCGGCCATTTGAGAACAGTTCCCCGACGCATGACGCAGAGAAAAACCCACACGTTATCGGACCTACTTACTAGAAGTGTCTACCCGCTACTCTCAGACTTGAACCATCTGACGAAACATTTAGGCGCCGGCTGAAAGACTTTTCTTGTAAAATCCTTTATACTCTGTAAATGAATTTATGGACATTTGTTATCAACTTCTCACGATCCTCGGTGGAAAATTATATTTGATATGTAATTTAATGACAACAATATTTTTATTAATGAATAGTCAATTTTCTAAGTATTGTGTATTTTTCATTTCATAATTTTCAATTTTGTTTGACGATCTCAATATAATTTCTTATACTTTGACATACGGCAATTTATACTGTATTTATACTATATTTGAGAAATTAATGACCCTGAAAATACCACGATAAGAAAGGAACCCCAAGAAGAAGATGAGTATTAGAGGAAGTGAATTCAATCTGGGAATACTACCCAGAAAACTCAGACCAGTAGCTTGATTTCGATTGCCTCTCCCGATCGGAAACTGCGTCTTTTCCGAGTCGAGGCGCATAATTGCGATTCACAACTGGCCGATCGGAAACTTTTGACATTTCTAATCGGAACAATAGCTGAGTTAACTCACAAATTAGAAAGATATAGTAGGAATCAGGTTCATCTTCTCGCTCCGAAACCCATCTGATTTCGAGATTCCGATTTGAATTAAAATCAGGACGACGAACCAATTTAGAAAAGTTCATTTCCCAAATTGTTCCTACTGAGAATCGAATCCGGGACCTCCTCGTCCAACATCCACGGTGCAAATCTTTGGGTGACGTCGTCAGAATTCGCATTTTCTATCTCTGAACCTGTATCTACCACCCTCGTGCCATAAGAGCAGTGTATTTACAAATAATTATAGATCAAATGTTAAATTTTAAGAAGCAATGGCTTAATACGGAAATATTCGTATTACTTTGTGCCCTCACGATCCGCATTATCCGTACAATATGATATAAATAAAAAACAACTCACGGCAATTTAATGGTAAGTATATTAAGATGAAATGGATAGCAAAGCTGGAATAGACAATAACCGAAGGACGACACAAATCTTGCCAAGAAACCGAATAATAACACGGTGTAACAATGTTGTTTAAAAACCACTGTTTTCGCCAGTGCCAAATTTAAATCACTTTTATTTCATAGGTAAACAAAATACACTTAACATCGTCATATTAATTAAACTCAACTGCTCATTCGCAAGACAAAGTCCCCTGAGAAGAATGAGCAAGAAATTCTAGGTGTTGCCCTTTGTAAATTTACACTTGAATTAATTTAACATTTATCTCAAACATAGATTGATACTACCTGCAAAAGCTACCCGTTTAACTTTTGCACTACCACGGATTCTTGTGATCCAAGTACGCAGAAGCTGTACTTATAATATAAAGTTTTTGTCTCACTTTAGTTTTAAACCTCGTAAGTGGCAAATTTTGAATATCAACCAGAATGTTATTATTATGCCGTCTTTACCTATGGTGCTGAGTGTGCGGCGCACACGAACGTAGGATCTTAGAGGGCGCCAAGCGCCACACGCGACGCCTCTAAAGAGCCTGCATTGCTTGCATAGCTAGCGAAGTAAACGGACTACACTGCTTCCCAACATCGTTTATACATGCACCGTTTGCAACACAAATCATAACTGTATGTATGTATTTTGATCGCATGCCTACCAGAGGGCGCCAATGTTGCTCCGATCTCAAAGTAACTAAAGCACCTGTGTTATGGAAATCGGAAACCACGACGGTACCACACACACACAGACTCGAAACAATATAGAAGAGTTAGTTTCTACACTGACCTGGCCAGGGATCGAACTCGAGATCTCAGTGGCGACACCATGCAAACCAGTGTGCGAGCCAGTCGATCGTCAAATAGGCTAGCGCCGGTTTCCAAACTTGTGATAGAGTTGCCATTTAAATGACTATATCTATTAAATATCTATCGAAATTTTTAGAATATTTTACACTACAACCTCAAGCTAAAAAGAATATGAATGCCATCCACTGAGTTTGATCTTACGCTCTTGTCGAAATTTTTTGAAAAGGGTTGAACCTTAAATAAAATATTAATTTTTGTATGTTTACATTGCCTTTATGTGTATTACCTCATTCTATTTTATTTTTGTTATCACCAACTTGTTAATTGTCAATGAATGTAGCATGTACGAGTACGATCAAGTGTTAATCAGATAAACAGCTATGCTGGTGGGTACAACTACTTGCAAAATTGACAGGGGCCCATGAGGTTGGTAAATCATCTATAACGTAATGTTATGAAACGAATAACCGATTATTGTAGCAAGTGATCACTGACATTACAATAGCATACACAAATAATAAATAAACTGCTCATGTTTATTCATAAAGCTTTAGTACTAGAACTGTAGTCCATTGGTTGAGGTACTTAACTAAATGTAAACAATCCTGAAACATCTCTTTATTGAAACATATACTATACAAATCAATAGACATAAAAATAGGTGTGCAATTTCATATGAAACTAAGTATTTGTATTTGTAGGTAAGTAAAAATCATTTTATAAATGAATATTTGATTAAATAGACATCTCAAGATTGTTTACATTTAGTTAAGTACCTAAATAAATGGACTATAACTGAATTATTAGGTGCAATAATAATAATAATAATAGTGTCAGACAAACACACCAATTCAGCCAGTGGCCAATCGGTTGACACTGTAGGCCGGTGATTCCTAAAGTGGTCTATATCCACCCTCAAGAATCCACTCCAACCTACAAGGGGTCCATGTAAGCTAAAAAAGTGAGAATGTAAATTAGTAACTTTTATATTTAAATAAATAAATCTTAGAGTGGGAATTAATTAATATCTTTTGACATACATACTCAACATTTATTGGAAAAAAATCGAATTTAAACAAATTGTATTTTTTTCGATTTTGTGGCAAAGAAGTAACCATTGAAAATTTTAACAATGTTAAACTGTTACAATTTTAACTTGACTTTTTTTATGTACGAGTATGTTACGCGATGACTCTGATATTTGGGAACCAATTTTGATGATTATTTTTTTGTTGGAAAGAGGATATCTCAGTAGTGGTCCCAATTTGAAGAAAATATTCCACCTCTAAGGGAGGCAAACTTGGGGATGAATCCGATTTCGTGCACTTTCCGGTAACAGATTTCAATAAAACTTGCCAAATAGATGTAATATCATGAACTTCTGAGGTCGGTTTTTTTGTATTCTGTACTGAGATTATTCAATAAACTTTACGAAATTTACAAGAATGCAAAATGAACTCAACCCACTCGAAAAACTTTTTTAATACAAAATTAAAACAAATTAATGAAAAAAATTATAGTCGACATGATTTTTATTCTCCAAAAAGACCAAAAATAAAAAATATAATAACCGGCCAATTTTCTGAAGAAACACCGCATAATTTCGGGGTTTTATTAGTGCTGTTTAATATAGAACATAAAATTCATAAATTAAAATGTAAGACAATATTTTAAGTATTAATATAGCAACACCGATAGTTTTAATCGTTGATAACAATGGTACCAGATTAGGCAATTTTTCGCCATTTTGACTATTTCGTGGGATCCTGCGGCGACAACAAAAAAAACGATTAGCGATTGGCGATATTTAGGCTATTTTTTAAATAGGAAAAGGCGATTTTAGGCTACTTAATAAAATGTCTGGGGAATTACATACTTGATGGGGGATTTGTGGAGAATGGAGTGTATATGGAGAATAGGAACAATTTCAAACAATTCCTTTGGGGTTTTGAGTATTTCTACATGTGGGGAATATGAACTCTGCATTCCTTGATTTTTAGGGATTTAAAAAAATTAACATTGGCAACCCTGGCTGGAGCGAATATGCCGATATACTTGGCGCACATAATTTGACTTGATTTCTGGGTGACAATACCAGTGGACATTCGCTCATTAAATTGAAAAAATATATATATATAGTTTAAAATTTTAGCCTTTAATTGAACAAGTTCTCCGCTATAAATGTATGTGTGACGTAATTACATTTTTACTTGCAATTATCTACAAAACTTTTGAATATACTGTCATAGTAAAATAATTGTCAGTTACACATCAAAAATGTAAATACAATGTAGCGAGTTCTTAGGTTTTCACGATTGTTACATAAAGAAATGAAACTATTTTTTTTTCGGATCTAATTCGCGTGTATTTGTTTTTTTTTTCAAACTAAACGTTTTGAGCCTTTTACAGGTCTCATGTTCACGGCAGACTGAGATGTTAAACTTATAAATAATAATAAAATTAATCTTTTAGGCCATGGGAGAGGCGGGAGTGCAAAATATATAATAATTGTTGTTATCTTTTAAATACATTACGCAAAATTGTTACTAATGCAATAGGATAATAAGAAAAATAGTAATTGATGGAGACACCAAAAGAAATAAAAATTAAATCAATAAGATTAAGTAATGAAGAATGTGTTATAGTTACAAAAGTTATTATTAGTTATATATTATTTTAATTTTCCAAAAAACTTATTATTTACTCTACATACTTGTTTGTTTTTACAAAATATTTTATTTTATTTTATTTAAACAATATGATTTTTTTTGTTATTGCATAATAATGAAATAAATTTAAAAAAATAATTAATAACTGCTGCAGTCTTATGTCTGCTTGGGATTTTCCATCACAGAAAGTACTGGATCCCAAACCAGTGATACGGAGAAACCATATTTCCTGTTGATATTAGAATATTTTTTTATTAACTTTCAATGGCCTCTCGTAGCATCCTGCGTAGATAACGTAATTCTTTTGCAAGGTCTTGGGGTTTGTCAAACCAGATTGAATGTGTACGGTCATGCTTGCAAACGGCAGACAACGCGACGGTGTTTAACATCAGCTAAATGTCCTTTGACGCGACTAGAAATACTTCACTTCGTTTGTCCTATATAAGAGAGACTGCATTCGCAGTCAAGCTTGTTCGTTTAAAAAAATAAATAGATCCGTAAAGTAGTTTCATTTCCTGCAAAAGGGCCTTGTGTTAAACGACACGCCTGTCCATAACAGTTGCAGTGCCACTCCGAGCTTTAAAACGCAAACACCTGAGGGGCACTGCCACTGCGTTGTCACCCTGAGACATAAGTTGACAAGTCGCATGTGTCTGTAATTTCACCTTTACCATCCCAAACCGGAAAACAGCAATGCTGACATTACTGCTTGGCGGCAGAAATAAGGTGACAGTACTTCCCTGAACGAACTCTTTCACAAGAAGATCTACTGCTACTGAATTTAGGTAAATATATTTTGCCAACGATCTCTGTTTGAGACGAGTGGTTTAAAAAATAACTAAACGATGATGAAACGACGAACTATAAACTAAACTACTAATTCAAACTAAAGTAAACACGTAAACTGTAAAGGTAAATGAAGGCATGTAAAACTAAGAAATAATATAACGTAATATTGCATTGTATTCCGGACACATAAATCTTAATCGAATAACATTGGATTCAGTTGATTGCCAAGAAGCATAAAGGTGACTCAGATTTAATAGAGGTGAAGCTGCAGAGCCTTGCTGCCTGTTTATCGGTATTCTAAATAATATATTAGAAGAACAATGGGAACTGCATGGTTTAATTCCGCCTTCCGCTTTCGATCATCGGATAATTAGACGAACGGTGGGATTCCTCGCCTATCGTCGCCTTAGAGTGAAAACCTCTCATACGCGTTTTCACGTAGTTCGTTTTTATAGATTTTTGTTCAAGAACAACTTCTAAACTTCTTGCTATAAATATATTATTAAAGTAATATGGTATATGAAAGAGGTACCTATAATTTAATTAATTACAATACTAACTACAAACATTATTGCATTTACTACATTAGGCCACATCCTTATTACTGTAAAATTACATACAAATCACATACGAGGTGTTCACTGTAAGACGACGCTATGATGTGAATATTCACATAGGCGTTACGCTGCCACGTTTATATATCGAACGGCTATGGAGTGGAATTCCCTGCCGGTAGACTTATTCCCTGAACTTTATAAGGATGCGTTCCCACGGGCGAGTCTGGACGGCCTCTGGCCGATATACGTGGCGGCGCGTATTAGGATTTGTATGAGAGCACAGACCGCACGCGCTTTTGCCTTTGAAGTTCCACCAATAATAATGATAATAATAACACACATTCGACATAGCCCCGCATTAGGGAAACCCTGTGTCGCGGGTGCCATGAACACACAAATAGACAATTACAAATTACACCCAAACTCATGAGACAAATAAATGTAAGCCATACAAATGTTTCTCCCGGCCCGGGAATCGAACCTGGGACCTCTGCATAGCAGTCTGGCATGGTAACCGTTCGGCCATGGAGGCAGTTAATAATAAAAAGTAAAGTCATCTCTTGGACTCATAAATGTTCTGTATACAGTGACAAGCTACAAGTAACATCTGTACTTCCAGTTCCACATTCACATTGAGCTAAGGCGCAGGGCGATAAAGGCTAGCAGTCGAAACCGACTGCAAATATTTGTATATAAAAAAAGACATTTATTCATCCACAAAACACATATACAAATACAAACGGACAATTAAAACAGTAGTGTGGACAAAAAGGATAAAGACACAACATTGCTGATTTTCAGGCGTCATCTATGGCTATTCCCTTGCTGCATCAGACCGGCAAGCGGAGAGTATACTAAACACCAGGCAATTAATAGAGGCTGTCTGTGTTGCACTGTAATGTAAAATGTATAAAAATTGAAAAATTAGGTATCAATTTTGCACGTATAGTCCTACTAGTAGCAGCCTAAGAGTGCACTACGGTCTTTGTCGGAGCAAAAGACTGTACCTTATGATCTCCAACGCGCATGCCCAGCGTGGAGAATATAAGCGTTAGCCCCACTATGAATATTACGACGCACAACGGCTTTTTAAAAAAAGCTTTAGCACAGACACTAGCCTAGTTTTTTATTTTTCAAAACTTGGATTGCAATATTTTAGGAAAAAAAACAATCATTCAATGTTCACACTGATTCTTTTTTTTCCCAGGAGCGTAGTATACATATAATTTATTTATTTTTCTTCTTTTCCACGAATAGAACAATACAATAGAATATAATCGTGTTTTCATATTATTATAGATGTCACAATAATACACTGAAATACAAGGAATAATTATGGTCGTCATAAATAATAGTAATGATACTTCGCATTATTTTTATTTTTATTGAATAATGTTGTTTCAAGTACAATTGCATTAATATATTTAGAAAATGAAACTATATTTTCGAATCTAAATCCCGTATATTTGTTTTTTCAATCAAACCAACAGATGGCGCTTCGGCTAAGAAGTCGTTAAAATCCAAAAAAACAAAGATCTACGCAAACACAAAAAATATCGTAAGGTCCGTTGGTTCGTTCCGTGGGTTAGTTGGCATAGCATCTATCCAGCAATGCAGAATCCAGCCGGATCGAAGGAATTTTTTTCCTAGTGTTCGATCTTTGTATACATTTTTTTTAACTTATTTATTTATTCATTTATTCCATTCATACAGCTATTTTTACAGGACCTTCCCAATACAATAGTGTAGCTTTCCATAACTCACAATCACATAACATAACACTATATCAAAAAAATAATTTACCCTTCTAAACGGGAACACAGCAATGCTCCCATTACTGATTGTCGGCAGAAATAAGTAAGGTGGTTACTGCTTCCTTGGACTAACACTTTCACGAGGACCTCTACTGCTCAGTGGCTTAGCGTAGAGAGTATAAAAGACCCACCAAAGTCCAAAGTGTCAAGCTTGATGTGCCGTCGACTGTACAAGGTAAGGACGTCACATTGACGTCATTAAATGTTACTGATATCATGTATAGTTCACGACTGCACAAAAAATTGATAGATACACAAAAGTAATATGGGCTTAGACTTGTATTTACCGTCTATTGCCGAAAATGCAATGTGCGGAAACTGAAATATGATCTCTACAGTACCTCATTATACCTATATAAGTATAGTAAAGATATCGAGTTCTTAGGTTTTCGCAATTGTTACACATAATGTTTTTTCAAACAAACCAATATACGCAATTTAAATCCGGAAAAATAGTTTCATTTCCTATAGTAAAGATGTTTCATGTTAATTGAAAATAACTTGAAATAAAAACATCATTAAATTACTTAAAATATAAAAATAAAAAAGGTGTTTATTGTCGATAACCTACATACGCTCTCCTGTATATATTTTTTATCGCTGTGTGCCCCGCAATACTATTTTTATAAATTTATTAAGTTAAACCAGAAATTGGGCAAATTGTACTGCTTTGCAAAAAAAATATATTCCCACCAATGACAATAAACATCAGAATAATAAAAATTCAAATCGTTTGACTCTTTTTAACGAATTAGGACAAAATAGGTCGCAAATGATGCGTCACATTTTGAAACTTAATAGCAAGTTGTTAAAGATACAAACTTAACTCGTAATAGTACAAAAGGCACGTGTTCGAATAATTTGAATCTCGAGTGCATTCAAAAATTATAACAGAGAAAGGTTCTTATTTCAAGTGACGTCAAAGAGAACGAAACATAGAGTTAGTAACGACGTAGACGAAACAGTCGGAAAATAAAAAATATCATTAAACCTATTGATTACCTGAGTAAAAGAAAAGTTGTGTTGTTACCGCTTTTAATGTGATTTTCTATATTCAAGACATTTTTTATTTTATTTTTTAATTTTGTGTTAACGGGGTAAGTATGTAGCTGACACGGTTTTGGTAGTGGTATGGTATGGTGAAACGGGCTGGTGGACACCTCGACTACTAGATGCTTATTTTGCGTCTGATAGTTTTGATAATATTGTCATAAAACATATATCACATAACTCTAATTACATTCACATAAAACTAACATTCGGTCTCTACATTGTACTTTTTTCCAATTTCACTCGTTTTTGGAAGCGTAACAAATTAGTAGTAGTTATTAAGTGCTTCTCAAATATTTATGTTCTGCGTAAAGAAGAGGAAAGCATACACAACACACCTAATCACGTTTTTATGTGTAAATTTTAATACTTTGCTTACATGATATTGCGCAAACGACATTGCTAAGGTTACGAAGAACATCGTAAAACTAAAGTAACCATGATTATTGCAAAGCAAATGTTTGTTAAGCACTTATTAAAGCCTTAGAAATAAGTAAACAATTTCGAACCGCCATGTCTCAAGGTGTATAATTCTATCATAGCATCGAGAGAGAGTGATCTGCCGGCCGCTAACTGGCAGTGTGGACTTGCGCACCGCACGTAAGCGACGCCTTTTTTAGAAGAATAAAAAGAAAAGCGTTCGAATTTTTAATATCTTGACAGCCGCGCGCCTTTTTAATTTTAACCTGTCTTTTACGATTTGTTTTTAAAAGTTTCCTTTTTTTGTGCGTTTTGTAAATCGTGTATATTTTCTGAAATAATATTTTGTGAAGTGCTTTTCAGTTCGAAAGTAAAAGGAGGTGAAACGCTTATTTGTAATTTGGTGAGTAGAATATCGCACTTCTCGCAGTTTTTCGTGTTTATTTACCAATATTCTGTGGTTTTTATCTCTTTCTTTGCCTTCTAATTTCATTATCTATGTGCAAGAATATATTATTTACTTTATTTTTATATTAGTGCTCAAAAACCCTTAAAATATCTATTGCATAAATAATTGTTGTTAAAACTGTATAATATCTAATTTTTTAATCAATTTTTTATTACACAAGAAGTAAGTTTAATAATGATCGACTACGAATAATTTTAATTTTCCTTACTAATTGCAAAAAAAATCATAAGAAGTTATCATTCTTAAATTCACTGCCATATTTAGCTTTTAAAAAACAAGAAATATTCTATTCTAACTCATGTCTAAGAATAAAAAGTTTTTATTGTACTCAAAGATCGATTTCATCAACTTGTGTATATTTTTTAAAATTCGAACTTTCATAATAGTAATCTAAGCAACCGTTATTGTACATGCAATACCTAATTTGCCGGTGTCAAGATCTCAGTATTACAAGAAAAAAAAATGGCAACTACTGGGTTGCCTGTTGAAGCAAGATAAAAATTACAAAAGATCTTCAATTGGATTGTATTTTAAATTAACTTAATAATATTTATTCGTTGTGTTTTATTTCAGATAACAAACGCTTTTCTTAGTTGTTACTGATATATGAATATAATAATTGAAATAAAAAGAACTCTACCTGTTAAAACAGTTCAATACAATACGGATTAGAATAAATGATTGTCGATGCATAGGTAAAAAAACTTCAATTCTGTCTGATTCCAAAATTAAAATCGAAGATCTGGCAGTTGGTTTTGACGCCTTAATCTGTCCCGAAGGACGAAAAATTTTACGACTACCTTCTGATCCTATTTTTAAATTTCGAATCATCAAAAAATCGATATCACCAAGATTGACAAGAAACAATCCATTGATACAACTTTACTTCCTATTATTTCATTCTTGATTATTTTCTTGTAATATCATTTAATCTCTAACGTCTAAGTAACGTTAACCTTCCCTGCAACTACTATGATAGTGTTCAATTAAAGAAATCATCAAATAATTATAGCGCGAAGTCTCTTATTACTTACTATGCTTCAAAAGGAGGTTCCTATTTCTATTATTGCAATATTAAAACTGAAAGAAATGAACTATTATTGAAGAATTTATGGATGTAAAAAACAAAAAATCTATGTTCCATACCTTGTTTTTGTAGTGACAGCGAAAGCGAAGGGACTACGCATGCGTGTTTGACAAAACATTACGTTGCGTGCTCCTTGGTTTCAATTGTATTTCTCGTATTAAACTACTATTAGTTTGAAAATTGCATGTAATTTTGTTTTATCCAAAGAGATGTCCGTTTCTTATATTCGCACACCGACCTGGAAATTACCGTTTCTGGAAACGATCAACCTGGAAAAGTTTAATCAGTTGAGATTTTTTTTCAATTACTAAATTTTTTTGCGTTCGGTACGAAATGCCTTGTTACTTTTTTAACTTCCGTCATTTGTACTTTATTGCAAGCAAAAAAGTTTAAATAAATAAATATGGACGCCAGGGAAGCATTTGGTTACAAAACTGTGTGGCTGTTGTCCTTATCATAAACAACCTAATAGGCATTTTTAGCGAGATTGAGTTATTAAATAATCTGGAATCAGCAAAGCGAGATCTACAACCCTCTTCAAATGTTATATTCTCCTCTTCATATCTTATTTAGTTTCAGTTTTGTTGTTAACCAAAATCAGCATAATTGACATTTTACAATGGAAAAAAATGTAACCCTGTAAAATATTATTAATAAAGACCAGTCATTATTCAAACCGGGATTTTAACGGTCAGTCTCGGACTAATGTTCACTACCTAATTTCCGTGGGACAATTAAGCGACCACATTGATATATAATAGACACATGCTTTGCCACGATCTCACCTGATGTTAAGCGAAGATGTGATTGACGATGAGACGCGTTTGCCTAAAAAATGCCTATTCACTCTAGCTTTGAATAGCCCCAAAGTGTAATTTTCGGGAAACACAAACGGAGTATTCCATTCCTTTGCCTTACGCATCAGAAAGGAGGAAATAAATCTCTTAGTGCGAATAGGTGATATATCAACGACATAAGGGTAGAGTGTTCCGGACCTTCTAGTCGACCGAAGGGGGAACGGTGAGGGTGGAGGGTGTATCCGATAGCAAACCGCCAAGCAGGCTACGTTTCTGCGATGGTCGAGATTTTGTAGCTTCGGCTCCACATGAGAATTGTTGTTAATAAGTCTCTTTGCTTTTCGCTCCACCATTTTCCAATTTATTCATACGCAAATCATTCACAATTGTGCAACGCTACTCTAACACGTCTTGTAAGGTTCTCCCAAATGTGTTCTACGGGGATAAGATCTGGACTACAGCCATTGTAAAGTTTGAATCCCGACGTCTTCAAGATATGCGCGGTCTACCATTGTTTTTATTACCTTCAGAAGACACGCTATAACCGGATATTTAGATTTTCAATCTTGCAATGTGATCAGCACTAGCATTGTCATTGGAAACAATAACATTGTTACTTGTCGATGCTCATGAAGAAGAATTCCGTAAGCGACAAATCGTTAGTCTTTTATTTTGTTCAATGAACTATGAGAAGATTTCATTTAATATTATTTCTGCCACAGGTCAAGCAATGTAATCGATAATACGAATAGTTGGAAATGCACTACTTAGAGTCGATAAAACTTCAAATGGCTTTGTTTGATTCCGCATAACAGTGAAAGTGTTGAATTAATCAAAAATGACAAAATATATTGTTATAAAATTGAGGATATACTTACACTGATTACGGTGTGAAAACACGATTCCTAAAAATTTTTACGATAAAAAAGAACACAAACTTACCTCGAAATTTTATAAGAAAACCGCTGCATTCAATAGATACCTTACACATACCAATGATTTTTTTTTTAATATTAACTATAGTCTGTTCCAATCCATTTTAAACAAAAAGTAAACAAACATGTATTGTTAAAATTCGTATAGATTCGTATATACGTATATTTCGAATATTTCGACTTGATATCTCACCACTTTTTCCAACAATATTCATTAGAATAGCATCGTAAAATCGAATTTGAAAAACGGTAGTCCAGAAGTGAGGTTATTTTTCATTTATACTTCTATGACTTGTCTATGGTTCCATATTGCTGTACGAAAAAAAAATTAGGTCCATTCCATTAAAATAATATATTACATTAATGTTAAAAAGACTTACTTCAACCATTATACAGTCTCGCGGCATAAAACACACAGTGAAAATAAAATGGGTGAGACCGGAATACGTATTTGCGTACAAAGCAGAGAAATCTGGGGATTTAGAGGCTGTTCCTCCAATTCCACAAACTGCAATAGGACAGTACTATGCTCTAAGTGATGAAATAAAAGAGTAAGTTTCAATTTATTGTGTATGAAATAAATTAGAAGTGAAAATGGATTCGTCCAGGGTTATTCAGCCACGGGACCTATTTCTGTCGCCAAGAGGTAATGGTGCTGATAAAACACAAATACATGAGGCTTGTCAACTTGTCTCAGAGTGACGGGCTCAGTGACAGTGTTTCTCGGACTTTGGCGATTTTAAACTTTGAGAGAACACTGCTACGGGTGGGCGCGTCTCTTGCCAGCAAATGCACGTCTTTTGGTAGGATTGTACAATTTACACTCGAATCAGAGGGCTCAACTGTACATTACCATCGCACGAGTTGAGAGTTAAAATTAATATGGTGAATAGATTACATACTTAGCAGTCTAATCCTAAATAATAATATAAGTTTTTGTAATGGATTAGTAAATAGAAAATTTCAATCACATTTTAACCGATTTAATATGGGAAAAATTTTAATTCAACCTAGAGTAACATCGACACTTAAGTTCCGAAACGAAATACTGATTTGTAACTTTTCGTCGTTCGTCATCGTTCTTGTAACTTTTGAAGGTGGCGAGTTCCGAGTTAGAATTTGATGACGATCTCGATGGCACAACGGTTTTCACTGTGGGCACCGGATAAGGAGATCCCGAGTTCGATTCCCGGTTGGATCAACTTAGGAAATGAACTTTTCTTAATTGGTTCTGACTAGGAAGTACCCCAAAATAGTAGCAGTAGAGCTCCTTGTGAAAGAGTTCGTCCAGAGACGTATTGCCACCTTACCTGTTTCTACCGCTAAAAAATAATGTGAGTACTACAGTACTACTGAGTTCCGGTTAGGAAGGGTAAAACTTGTCAACTTATGTCCCAGTGACGGGCGCAATGAAAGTGCCCCTAAGTTCTTTGTGATTTAAAGTTCTGAGTGGCACTGCAGCTTTTATCGATAGGTGTGTCGCTTACCACCAGGCGCACGACTTGTTCGTCCCTTTTTAAATTAAATGTTTGGTTACATACAAAAATATTGTTCACCGTAATTAATTTATGCGGAAAATTTGGATTATTTTTTATTTTTTATCTGTTAAAACGTGTAGCATAATTTTTCTTACGTATTCTGTGATTACGGTCACTAGATGAAATATAATAACTTTAATTTAAAAAGTCGTTGAAAGACCAAGTACAAAGACACGACGCAAGCACATAGAAAAATTCGTGAGGTCCGTTGGTTCGTTCCGTGGCTTAGTTGGTATAGCGTCTGGCACGGTATGCAAGAAGACGTCGGTTCGAATCCGACCGGATCGAAGGAATTTTTTCTGAGCGTTCGATCTTTGTATTAATAATTATAACAAAGTAGTGGAGTAATTTCACAGAAAATAATTAAATATCAATTCAATAAAAATTTAATATAATAACTTTGTTACATCGTCTATTAATGTACCTAAATATAGGTATAATTAAAAAGAAGCTACCACATCTGATTCCGCTTAATCTATGACATCTAACAAGAAACTAGATTACAAATTCGTGATTTCATTAATATTCATTCAGTCATTGTATCTATTATTTCGCAAATTCAACTTGTCTGTATGACTGTCACGTAATCGGATAGAGCTAAACTCTTAGTATATTAAAGTATTGTTAAACTTCGATGCAACGAACTTTAAATCACACACGTGGTTAAGTAAAGGGGTCACCGCATTTAATCGGTTTGTGCCGGTCATAAAAAGCTGTACGTTTATGTAATAAAAGCTGAAAAGATGTTTTGAGATTCGTCTGTACCGAGTCACGTCTTTCATCATCGACGATGTCTTTTTCGCTCTTATTCGAAAGCAAATTCCAATATGGCAATGACTCCCTAAACCAGATTTTGCGAGTTTTTGGGCATATGCCATCTGTTTAACTTCGGGATTTATTCTTATTGTATTGATACCAGAAAACTGTCATACATGCCACCCGACGGCAAAACTAGTTAGTAACTTTGAATATTATGATTGATACAAAGTTTTGTAGCAATAAAGCTCCTTGTGAAAGACTTCCTCCAGGGAAATACTGTCACCTTACCCATTTCTGCCACCGACTCCTTGGTGGCAGAAACGTTACGTTCCGGTTTTGTAGAGTACGGGTGCTGGTGAAATTATAGGCACATGGGACTTGTCAACTTATGTCTCAGGGTGACGGACGCAGTGGCAGTACCCCCCAGATCTTTGCGACGTAAAGTTCTGAGTTGCACTGCAAGTGCTATGGACAAGAGTGTCGTTTATCACCACACCCACGACTTATTAATATTAAAATAAACTTTTAATATTTGAAGTATTTTAATTAAGCATACGTATTATATATATACACTAGGTAAATATATTCAGGGGCGGATCGGCCCTCAAATCTTCGTTTGCCAACTTTTGTGTATGTACGCAAATAAGTCTTTGATGGAGTTTGATACGAACTACATTTATTCATCTTAGGCCATATTAAAAAGTAAAGTGCTAAGACGTAAAAATGTTGCCCTAAAAAATTACACTAGGACGTTTTCATCCCAATGAAAAAAAAATTAATAATAGGCTGTATGATTTCATACCAAAACACAACAAAAAAATGACGTATTCGTTAGTAAAGAGACTGTTTCAAAATGGCCACCGTAATATAATAACTATTTACCACAATAAAGTCAGAAAATTAAACTTTTGAAAAAAAAATACACTCTAACAGCCTTACTTATAAACACTATGTAACTTTAAATAACGTTTTAAACAATGTTTTAAAAAAGTCTTACCTATAAACATTTATTAGTGCTAAATGATTGATTAATTTGTTGTTTAATAGCTGTCAACTTATACACCTTAGGGACCTGTTTAACCCGCTAAGTAACACGATGGCTGACATTAATCAGCTGTTAGCAGGTTAGAAAACGTCAATGAGTTAAGCAGTTTGGTATCGATTTTTATTGTGAGAAAATTTTTACTTGAATTGTGAAAAAATGGAACATTTCCGGCGTGACAGCAGATTTGCGGTACTTTAGAGGGAGGCGAGCAAAGATGTGCAAGAAAAGATACAATGCTTATTTTGCGAAACAAACGTCCTCACGTCAATTTTTAGATTTTCGCTCCAAATTTTAAATGACAGCCAACTGACAGCAATTTTTTTCTGTTTTTTGGCTTTTTATATCTATTAATTTTGTAATGTTGCCACAGTAATTATTATTTTTTCATTAAACATTACTTAACTAAGCAGTGTTTAACTTTTGTTTATAGGTAATAGAAACTTAAATAGTGTTAAAAATCTTAAATAATGTTTAACTAAATATTGTTTGAAGGGTTGTTTAGTGGTTTTTTTTAAATAAAACTGTAAGATCGGACTGTATGGCCAATTAGACAAGAGACGAAGAATTTTACTATTATTAGTTAACACGTAAAATATACTTTTTTCAATTTTTGGCCAAAATTCCCTGTTTACTTAATATGAACAATATTTTTTTTATTGTTTTAAGAAAAAAGTATATTTAATAAAGTATACATTAATATTGTAACGCACAGTTAAACCCTACTTGGGTTTTTCTCGTTGCCATATACCTATATATATGGTATATTAGATATAAAAAGTTGAAAGATCGAGACACGAAAGTAAAATGGTTTTTTAATCGGGTTTTTTGTCACAACCTCGCTCATCCTCCCTCGCGCTTTATCCTCAATATTTTAAAAAGAGTTCAACAACCTTCGCAGTTCCTTTTTTAATTGTGTTTTTTTTTATATAAATTGTTCTTGTGGCCTTAAATTATGGCGCTATCACATTCGAGATAAATTTTCAGGTTTTTTCGAACAGGCTGATAATCTGGAGGTTTACTTGTTAATAAAATATGATATAGCCATTTGCTATAGGTGGCCTTAATATGGCAAATTCGTTCATGGCCTTGGGATATAATGTCTTGTTCCTGTCCGATTATTAAGTTTATAAACTACTGATTATAATAGCCACTATTACTTTGTACATAATTATAATAAATAGGAAACATTTACAACATTCCGGTCACATGGCCTAAGTGTATAAATAAATGAAGTAATGTAGTAAATAAGAAAATACGTAATAAGCAGTATAGTAAGTCGATGCTGTAATATACCCATCGAGTATATAACCAGAAATAGAGACGAAATGTCATTAAATTTGTTTGAAAACTATTCTGCCATATCATTACTGTGACAACTGCGCTCCGATTGGCTAGCCCGAGTTCGAAACAATTGACGGTGTCGTCAACTGTTTCGAAACTTACAAAACTACATATTTAATATTTAATTACCGATGAAATGTGATTCCGTTTGTTTTGTAATTAGATGCTTTGCTGTTTTTCCACACCACCGAATAGAACAGCACGACATTATTAGAGATATTATCTTTATTACAATAAATACAGAATATTTTTTGGAATATACGGAGACGTACACACAGGTCAGTAGTTGGCCCGTCTATATTTCAGTGCAAACGGGAGTTGATATTTTTATGAGCTGTATCGCTAATTTGTACCAGGAATATATGGCCCTTATTTCGTCTCTACTTCAGGTTATATTCGATGAATATACCTAACCAGCTAGTCGTTTGTTTTTGAGAGCCTTCGCGCATTCAACAGAAAAGTGAAAAGGAATTTTGGCTTTTTAGTTGAAATTTGTATCTATGTAATGCAACGAAAGGTCAAGTTGGCTTAAAATTTTTCTTAAAACATCATTCACTAACGGAGCAATATGGAAGTCATAATAAAAAAATTTTAGAACTCACAGGTTGAATTTTATTATTGTTAAATACTTTTCTTCATACTTGTCTACTTAGAACCAAAACATCGGTTACGCGATTAGTTATCTTAGTGTATCGACTGTACATGGAATGCGTTGCAATATGCCACTGAAAGAAAAAACTCTGTCTTTTAGCTTTTTTTTATAATATGTAATGACAAGACGTACAAGTCGTGCACCTGATGGTAAGCTACACGTCTGTCCATAACAATTATAATGCCATTCAGAGCTTTAAATTGGAAAGATCTAAGGGTCACTACCACTGCGCCCGTCACCCTAAGACAATAGTTGACAAGTCCCATGTGCCTGTAATTTCGCCAGCTACCTTGTTACCCAGAATACAGTAATGCTGATATTATTGCTTGGCGGCAAAATTAGTCAGGTGGCAGTACTACCCTGGACGAACTCTTTCACAAGGAGCTCTACTGCTACTAGCTCTGTTAAAATTTCCTTATCACAGTCTTTAGAGGAGATCCATACCCATCGGTGGGATTTAGAAACATTTTGCACACCCGTACACACGACAATTCAAAACAATGAAAGTTTTATCGAAATCGCATGAATATTAATGTAACGCATACGGGACAAACATTCCTTTTTATATACATAAATACAGTCAACAGCGCATCAAACTACACTTTTGTTCAAATATCGCCTCCAGAGCAACGGAATAAAATCCGTCAATATGTAGCTTGATATGTTGCCGTCTGTACATAGATAACTTAGTCGTATACTTTGCATTATAAATAACCTTTGCATTATAAAAATTGAAAGACTGAATATAAATAGTGAATCTTTGACGTGCAAACATTTACAGCATTTGCTGCCTTTGTTTTTGAAAAACATTAAAATAAAATAGCATTTTGACATATAAATGTAGATAGTGTAACGTAATTATTGTAAACGTAAGTAGTGGAAATTCATAAATGGCATTGGATTTATTGATGATTGGATTACTCATATTTACGTATACTATAATTGTATTATTTGTCAGTGAATTTTCCTCAAATAAATAAATAAATAACAATTATATAATATTTATTATTGGTAGTAGTGCTTTTAATAATACATAGTTATGTTAAAAAGGCTTCTTTTGCCATCTTTGAATGAGGTGTTTGCCTGTAATCAACTGTGCATTAAATTTAAAACCATAAATCAATGTACCTAATAAATAAGTCACAATGTAGCCGTCAGTAAACCAAATAAATTAAAAACAAAAAAGATCTAATCAAGACTTTAAAATCGATCTTTTATCATAACTTCACGCGTGAAAATGTCTCGAACTGCCTCTGTTGACTAACGGTTACCATGTTGGTCTGCCGCACAGAGATCCCTGGTTCTATTATATTATTTGTATGGCTTTCTATTGCTCTTGTGCTCTTGTAAGTTTTGATGTAATTTGTGGTTGTCTGTGTGTCCATAGCACACATGGATTCCCTAGCGTGGTGCTATGAATGTGTCGTTAAAAAAAAGAAGACAGAGCGTGAATAACGTATCGTACGCGTGGTGTATTAAGGCCACATCTGCAAAGTGACAACCTTTTAGGAGAGATTTAAAAATCTACCAACGAAATTAGTCCATAACTTCAATATGGTATAGTTCAATTTAAATTTACAATAAAATTATTAGACAATAGGATAACATTAAGGCACTTAAAAAGAGACAAGGATAAAGACAGATTTATTTGTCGAAATAGGTACAATAAATTAATTTTCGCGGTCGCATAATGTTCAAAGTATTATAATTAAAACGTAAAAAAATAGGAGGAGTAAACATGTAGATATCAATACCGTAAAATTAACAATGTCAAAAATTAAATAGGCACGTGAATACCAAACTTAAATAATCTACATTTCTACACCTCTACAAAAAATGCTCATATTAAAAATTAAATTAAATATAACAATAACTTATACTACGTGTTAAAATTATCACATACGGATTACTAGACACTATTTAAAATTAGTCCTGAATCCATCTCGTATTCATATAATGTAGATATTGAAGCAATATCTTATTCACAAATCATATTAATCGGTAAATGAGTTAATGAGTGAAAAATAAAGGAAACACTCACGGAATGCCAACGTCCTTTAATTTAATTTTAAAATAATGAATAAAAATGTATTAATAATTTATAAATGTGGTTTTTAAGTTTATTTGTAACACCCTGACAGGGTTATGTAAAATACAAAATTTTGTTTTGTTTGACCTTTTTATATATACATGTGCAATATGAGATATAGAAAAGTTACAAAGTTTCACATATACATAACTTTAACTCGTAGTTCTTATATTTATTAAACCACACGATATGCATTTTCCTCAATATTTTCAAAATGGGTTTAACGTCCTTAACGGTCGCTTTTTTACTTTTTTTTAATTTTTGCGGCCTGAACTGGTAAAGCCGTTAGCAGGTAATATTTGAGATATATTGGGTTTCTTAAGACATGCCACCATACCTTGTGCGCAAGTATGGGTACAAACAAGTAAGGTAAGAAATATAGTAGCAGTAGAGCTCCTTATGAAAGAGCTCGTACAGGGAAGTACCGCCACTTTACCCATTTCAGCCGCCGAGCAGAATGTGAGCATTACTATGTTCCGGTTTGAAGGGTAAAAGTGCTAGTGAAATTATAGGCACATGGGATTTACAGCTGTGACAATGTGTGAGTAAGTGGCAATGCAACTGCTATGGACAGGCGTGTAGCGCACGTTTTGTTCGTCCCGTCACTTGATATTATAAAAAAAAAGGTATTAGCGCCTACAACTGTATATAACGATTAATAAGGTAATACATTTTATTTCATATTTCAATGTCACAATGTTACAATATAAAATTTATACTGCCTCTGTGGCCGAACGGTTACCATGACCGGACTGCCATGCAGAGGTCCCAGGTTCGATTCCCGGGTCAAGAGAAATATTTGTATTGTCTACATTTATGTCTCTCGTGAGTTTGGGTGTCATTTGTGGTTGTCTATGTATGTGTCCATGGCACCCGCGATACAGGGTTTCCCTAGTTGAGTGTTGACTCGTGCGTTATAATTTAATGTCAATATTATCTTCACTAATAAAAATAATAACAGTCAATATAGCAAAACACAAACCCACACACTCATAGACCCGCACTAATGAAACCCTGTATCGCGGGTGCCACAGACACACACATGGATAACCACATATTACACCTAAACTCACAAGAGAAATAAATATAGGCCATACAAATATTTTTCCCGGACCAGGAATTTAACCTGGGACCTCTGCATGGCAGAGCTGCATGGTGACCGTCCGGCCACCGAGGTAGTTAATGCTAAATATTATCAATATAAACCCACTTCCAAACTACGTTTGTTATGAAGAAATTCGTATTAACTATTATACTATTAGAATTATTACATATTATTAGCTACTATTTATTAGAATAAAAGGAGTTTCACCCAGTTATAAAACATTTTATGGTTTAAAAATATATTCAAAATATTAGTAAATACAAATTAAATCATCAATTATTGATCGAAAAGGTTTATTGTACGTTTTTTTTAATTAAAACTATTAGATTTTTTTAAATACTGTTCACTTTTAAGCCTAAATACAAAAATAACCTCTAATTGCTTGAAATACAAATATTGATGTAAATAATGAACTATTTTAACTTTCTTCTACCAGATTTTTCTAGCACCGTCTATATAACGACTAAATAAGTTTCGCACTCTATCCAACTAGCATACATATCCTCAGTTTAAGAATTGCGTCGTCAAGGGCAGTATTACACGATGCGCGTGAGTCGAATTTAGGTTTACCAAGGTTAATTTCACCGTTTGTTTTACCAATTGTATTGTCTCGCAACTTTTAATGACTCTGTATCTATTAAATTATGCTACATGAAACCAATTACGTATATGTGAAATTTTGTTACTTTCGTCTCGTAGAATCTTTAAATTACTCTCCTGAAAAATTGTCATTTTGCAGATGTGACTTTATTTAGTATTCACGTTGTCCAATTTTAGTTTCCTAATTCAGCCTTTCTTTTATAAACTAAAATATACAACTAATACGTTTTACTCTTTTTTTTTATACTAATTCAAATTCAAATTCAAAATAATCATTATTTCATAGGTAAGCAATATTACACTTGAAATCGTCACAATGGTTAAACACTACCGCTCATTCGTAAGGCAGATTCCCCTGAGAAGAATGAGCAAGAAACTCTAGGGGTTGCTCTTTGTAAATAACATTTACAAAGAGCAACCAACCTACCAAGCCAAACCTACCAAGTAACAGCACGAGCAAGTCGTACGGCTGGTGGTAAGCGACACCTTTTGGACACGCGTGTCGCTTACCATCTTAGATCTTTGTGATTTAAAGCTCTGGGTGGCTATGGACGCCACTCAGAGCTTTAAATCACAAAGAACTGAGGAACACTGCCACTGTGCCCATCACCTTCAGACAAGTTGACAAGTTCCATATGCCCGTAATTTCGCCAGCACTCTTATACCCTTCAAAACCAAAACGCAGTAATTCTTACACTTCTTTTTATTACATTTATTGTTTTAATGAACAAATAACTTAGTCAAATAACAAGGTATTTAGGCATACGCTGAGCCAGCGCCGTTTCACTGGTAGGTATGTCAAAAAATGTTTTATTTTTCCTGTTGTATTCAATTTGTATTTGTGTCATACTAGTGAATAAAGTGTTTATCTATCTATCTATCTATTACTGCTCGGCGGCACATATAGGTAAGGGGACAGTGATATATTATTATTATGTTGAAGGTATTTGCCAATTGTTTGCATGAGCACGAGTATAAAAACACAAATCAGTCTGTAACCAACAACCATCGTTTTTGTGAAAAAAAAAGAAACAAAAAACAAAATTGGGAAAGAAACAAAAAACTACTTTTGTGAAACAAAAACAAAATAAAAACAGAGCAGGTCCAAAATTTAAGTAAGCGTAGTGTTCATTGAAGGTAGGTATCGATTCGAGTGTAACATAACACGTTACGATGTGAACATTCGCATTGTCAGTGCAGTGAGCCGAGCCGCTCATCGCGAGCTGCGCGTGTTCGATCCTGTCGTCGGTTTAACGAATTATTTTGAGTGTTACGTTAACCCTTCGAACTCTATACTCCACGAAGTTGTGATTTTTAGTTCTAAGATTGTACTCAATTATGACTTACTCTTTTAAGCTTTGTAATGACGCTCGATATGCATGCACCCACTGACCTAAAATTGTGACGTAAGAGTGCGTACAGATCTGCCGAATACGCCACGAACGCGCTGCATGTGCGCTGCGCGCGCTACACGCATGCTGCATGCACCGCGCGAATGATTCGCGAACAGATCGCAATATATTATGCACGTGCGCAGCTCGCGAGCTTTTCGCATACAGGCGCATTCGTCAATAATTGATTATAATGGATTTAAGGATGAAACTATTACTTGCACATGCTAACAAACTGTTTAGTGTTCCCTAAATGGAAGATGTCTATGTCACTGTCTCTGGTCACAGTCAAGTCACTGTATGACTGCATGAGTCTGTTCAAATTATTAAACAACACATTATACATATATATGTATTCCTAGATACACAATATTTACAATGGATGTCGATCGCAAACAGTTTTTGTTATTCACAAAATCTTATAATGGGTGTAAGTCGACATTCAGCATTCGACACGCAACGAGTGATCGGGGGCAACATTGATCTGCTAGCACGATATAAAAGTTCGAGATACTGCTATACTCCCAAAGATAATAGCAATATCTCGCGTTTCTACACGATGTCGCTCTCGCGCAAGTCGCGCCATTTCGTGCTAGCCCTACAGAATGTAACATGCGAAATCATATAATGAAAATAAATAATTTACCTCTGTGGCCGAATGGTTACCGTGCCATAAAAAATTAAAATAACTTTATTAACATTATTTTGTATGATACATATCATTATTAAAAACAAAAATTAATGTATTTAATTTGAAATTTACCTCGAGCTTTTCGGTGAACGAAATCTGCACATATTTGGAAAGCAATTTAATGATGTTTGTGAAGTTCCCAAGCCGCATTTTGCTCGCGTTGGTTATAGTCCAAGCTCTCCCATTGTGAGAGGAGGTCTGTGCCCGGCAGTGGGACTATATAGGCTAACTATTATTATTTTTAATTTTGTAATGTACCTCGTATTTCAAGCAATTAGAGTTTATGTTTGTATTTAGACTCTGATTCCACGAGTAATGTTTTAAATATAAATATTAACTGCCTCTGCCTGTGTAACTTGTGGTTGTCTATGTGTGTGTCCATGGCACCCGCGATACAGGGTTTCCCCAGTGCGGGGCTATGAGTGTTGCGTTATTATTATTATTATTATAAGAAACAACGTAGTCGCCGCAGTGTTTTTGGATATGGCAAAGTATTTTCATAAGTATGACCACTGTTACTTCTGTTGAGACTGAAATTATATAAAGATACATATTGTTTTATGCAATTATTTCAATAACTCTATAGTTCTTGATTTAAAGTAAAAGATTCTTTATGAGACAATGGATACTAGTTTTCAGTACAATCGACAAAAGCGTAATGTGTTCTGATAAATATTTGAAAGTCATTCGACCTAGCATCTCTATTGATATAATATAAACGGAAAGTGAGAATAGTTTCATACAATAGACATGTTATTCATTGTCAGTAGACATTAATTAAGGATGAAACTTTATTTTAAAATGGTTTAAATGTCGCAAAAAAGGAGAATTGGTTCTCTACGTAGGTCACTCAATAAGTTTTGAGATAAAGAAAAAATATCAAACATATTAATATAATTTATTTTACATTTTTTCAAAATACTCTCCATCATTATCTACACAAAGTTTCATTCGTCTAAACCAACTCTGAAAACACTTTTGCCAGTCTTGATCCGTCAGCATTGAAATTGGCCATTTCGTAGGCAGCCACTGCTTCTTCGACACTCAAAAAAATTTTCCTTTCATTTTATCCTTCACTGCTGGGAACAAAAAGAAATCGTAGGGAGCCAAGTCAGGGCTGTACGGCGGGTACTTTAAGGTTTCTATACCAGATTCCTCAATAAACGCCTTTGTTCTGAGGGACGTATATGAAGAGGCGTTATCGTGATGTAGCATGATTCCCCGAAGCCCGGTCTTTGGTCTCCTCTCCCGCACAGCTTGGAAAACTTTTGGCAATGCTACTGTTGTGTACCATTCTCAATGAAACAGACCTACTATTTTCTAACATTGACGTCGACAAATGACCGCTCAGAAAAAAAAAACTAGCTACCATTTTTTTGCCAACGTTTCGAGGTCTTTGCAACTTTGTTGGCAATTGTCCCTCTGCGAAGACCCACACCGACGACTGCTTCTTGCTTTCTGGATCATATTGATAGATCCATGTTTCATCACCAGTAACGATTTCTGAAACACGTCTCGATGTCCCGTTTTCGAAACGTATGAGTATTTCTCGGCACCAATCCACTCCAGCCTGTATTTCAGTACCGGGGAGCAATCGTGGGATCCATCGACAACAAAGCTTCCTCACTCCAAGACGTTGATGCAGGATAGAATTGACGCTTCCCGAACTAATGCCTAGGATCTTCTTAATGTTCGTGTACGTGATTTGTGGGTCTTCTCGCACCAACATTTCAGATGTCCACACATTTTCTGCAGTAACTGCTGTTTCCGGGCGTCCGCCTCTTAGGTCATCTTCAAGGTTAGTTTTGCCTCTTTTAAAATCCTTAAACCACCTAAAAACTGTTGCACGAGAAGGAGCAGAGTCCTTTAATGCTGACTGCAAACGTTCCAAACTCAATTGTTCAGTTAAACCACATTTAAAATCATAGAAGATCATAGCACGCAAATGTTCACGGTTAAGATCCATTATTGCAAAGAAAAAGCGTGGGAAGCATTGTAGTAAAATGACTAACAATGTCTTTTTTTTTTTAAATTTAGCTAAATTGCTTTTGGTGATCTATTTTTAAATAAATTTGCTTTTTAAAAACATATAATACTGGTTCCATTTTTAAATTTCGAGCATCTCAAAACTTATTGAGTGCCCTACGTATCATCTAAAAATAAGGAGATTCTCAATTCGACTCCATTTTTTTAAATTATATTTTTAACCGTATTATTTGTGAACCGATTTTGATGATTCTTTCTTGTTGGAAAGAGGTTACCTCACTATTGTTCCCATATAAATTTGAAGAAAATATTCCACCTCTAAGGGTGGCAAACTAGGGGCGCGTACTTTCTGATAACCGATTGCAATAAAACTTGGCAAATAAATGTAAATTCCACGAATTTTTGAGGTCGGTTTTTATAAAATTATTTTTTACACTTTTGAGCCAACTTCAAGGTCTCTTTTTTATGTACTTTTAAATCATACAATGACAATTATATAGTAATTCATTAGCACATAAGACAAAAACTGTCAACGGTCGATAGATCGGCTGGTGCACGAATCGCAACGATCTGATGAGAAATCGTCTGTCGGTGTGTTGGTAGAGAATAAAAAGCGTTTTAACCAGAGATAGCAATAGGTAGAGTATATTTACCTAGTAAGTAATACGAATAGAATTAATAATACCTCCTGTAATCACAAAAATATTCTAATTTTTTTTTTCTTCAACCCACTTGTACGTCCCATTACTCGGGTCTCCTCTTTGGCGAGGGTTTCGGCCATGCGGGTTGGGATTTACACACGTTTTCTGTGTGTTGTGAACCTTGTTTGAGGTGCAGATTCCATCATGACGAATAGTTCATGGTAAATTTCAAATTAAATTTCTCACATAAATCTGAATAATTCAGAGGTTCAAGCCCGGATTCCTGTCCACAAACTCTGCTTGAGAAACGGCTGGTCAAATGGCTTAAGTTCTATTTTTGGTATATAAGTAGCTATTATTTTACCTTTTTTTTATAAATAGCCTCGCAGTAGGGAAACCCTGAGTTGCGGGTGCGATGGACACATACATAGACAACCACAAATTACACCCAAACTCACGAGAAAAATATATGTAGGCCATACAAATATTTCTCCCGTAACCATTCGGCCACAGAGGCCTGAAGGATTTTTTATGGACGCACTGTGACAAATGTATTTAAAAATTTTGTTATTATGCAATAACGTAAAAGTTTTTTTTTTATTATAGGAAATGAAACTGTTTTTCCAGATTTAAATCGCGTGTAACTTGAAGCTTAAGTAAATATACTCTGCCTACAACGATATCGGAGGTGACAATATATTCTTTGAATTATATATGTTTCCTTAGTTATTATCGCGTATCGTTTCGTGCTTTGACGTCATGATCCATCTATGGGTGATCTAAAGGCAAATAAATGATTTTTGCACACTTCTAAGGTAAACAAACAATGTTTGGATAAAAGTGTCGAAAAGTAAATAAATAAAATCTCCTTATCCTTCAAAACGGTTATAATACAATTAGGTATTATTGTGTGTGTACTAGACACTTTAGACATACCTCCCCACCGCTAATGAATTTGACCGGCGAAAATTAAAAATAGTTTATTTTAATGAAGTATCAGCTTTTTTGTCGGTTATTTACTACATTCCAGTATAATTAACAGTGTAATAGTTCTTATTGGGGTGGTAGAGGGAAACCAGGTTTTCTCCAATATGGTGGTTTTATTTCACAACATATACAGTACATACAGTTCAGGAGGTACGTACAGTGCGAAAGGACTCCCCCTAATCGGCACGTAGACGAGGACCCCTACACTCGTTCCAATTAGGAAGCAGCGCTAGAAGCGTAGTAAGGTGCAGTAGGATCAACAGTAACGATCTAAAGCGGAGTTCCAAACAAGGAGCAGCTAGATGCGTAGTAAGTCACACACACATCGCCACCAGTAGTCGTTCCGCGAGGGAAAATCTTAACACCGCGATGCAGAATTTGCGATTTCAACGCCAATGCCTTCTAGCGGTGCGTGACGGAACTAATATGAGTTGTTTGCCTGTTATGTAATTTTGTTACAACAGTACATTGTACAAGGGCGGTAAATAATAAATTATTAACGAGATTTTATTAGATTGCTTTAATGCCTCGAGATTTGTAATTTTTACCGCACGTGCTACATACAATGTTTTTCATCATATTTACGAGGTTGTATCCATTTGGATACAACGATAATTTATTTCTTTTATGAATAAATACTTTACAGCACAACATTTACGGATTTCATTAATGGCGGACTTAAACATATTGCCAGCTATTCTTCCACAGATAAATACAACTCGAGCTAAAACGTTATAAAAGGCACAGACGCATGTGGCCACAATGTATTAGATATAAAATAAATAATTTCTCTAAATATTGCAAAATTTCGAATTTTGTAAAATACAGTTAAATTGAAAATGTTTAGTTATTTTATGCTTCAAGTTTATGCGACAAGTAGGTTCAGATTTTTCGAGTTCATAAACTTTTAGTTTAATCTTTACGTAAAAAATCCGTAGGGCGATAATATAAACGAAAACCCCGTGTGCGTAATTTAAGACATTACGGTCGACTTTGCCTGCATGGCATGACACTGTTTACGTGCAAATGTGATGAAAATATAATTAATAATAAATAATAATAACACACACTCATAACCCCGCACTAGAGAAACCCTGTATCGCGGGTGCCATGCACATACATATAGACAACCATAAATTACATCCAAACTCACGAGTGAAATAAATGTAGGTCATACAAATATTTCTCTCGGCCCGGGAATCGAACTCGGGACCTCTGAGTGGCAGATCAGCATGGAAACCGTTCGACCACGGTGGCAGTCGAATTACGAGGTTACGTATATCCTATAAGTATAATATAAATATCTAGAATTAAGGGTTTATTTTTACGTGATTGTTTTTTTACAAACATATCCTATAACTTAATTATTTATTGACCTGCTAATGTACAAATTAAAATGCAAAAAAACGTTAAGAATGATCAGAAAGATTAAAGTTCTGCGTGTTTTTTTTTTATAAACGCCTGAATAATACACCTATCATGCTACCACGCTACACCGATCATGCCGCCACCGGTCGAAAAACACATCCAAAATAACCGTATCTTGTGCTGTCTTCTCTCAAGAATTGTTACTAAATGTTAATTTAACTAGTCGGGTTTACATTGGGGAAAATGGTACCCGGTAAAAACCCGATAAATAAATTCTTTGCTAATATGAAAAAACCGAAGAGGAAATCTTAAGGAAATTAGATAACCAGTGAACAAGTCCATAACTATTTAATAAAGGTACATCCCACACAGACTATGCGATACAATGTTGCCCGTTAGTAAAATAAGATTATAATGACATATAAATACTACACAAGACATGTAGAGATAATAACAATAATGACTACCTCACCAATTCTAGCTGTCCTCGTTGTCTACTAACGCATTTACATTTTGTTAACTTTGGAAATATTGACACCAAAATAGCTTTTCTTTGAAAAACCCGCGCGCTTACCATAAATATGCGTAAAGTAAGAACAAGCGGAGAAAATTTGACACAAATCATGAGGCAGTAATATGGATAATATTAATGACAACCACCAATTATTCTGAGGCATTGCTCAAAACACCCAGACCAGAACCAACTTAGAACAGGGAATCGAACCGTCTCACTCACCGCCAACAATGCAAACTGTTGGGTCACCAAGGTCGCTGAATTAAATCTAGAATTTTTAATATTATTGAATGTCACGACATTTAACCACCATGATATTCAATAATTTTTGTGAAATTACTCCACTAGTGCTAGCTGAGTGAAGAAATATATTTTTCACACTTTCTACGACAAAAAATTCGTTAAAAACCAAAAACTAAGATGTGCAATAAGCATATACAAAAAATCGTAAGGTCCGCTAGTTCGTTCCGTGACTTAGTTGGCGGAACGTCTGGAACGGTTTGCTGGAAGACGCTGGATGGATGAAGAATCCAGCTGGATCGAAGGATTTTTTTCTTAGTATTCGATCTTTGTATTAATAATTAAATCGAGAATGTTCTTAAATAAGCTAATACTGTGAGAAGAGTAAGAAGGTTTGTATGAAAACTTTGATATTGGTCCTATGTGTAGGTCTGTTTAAGTAAAAGGTTGGCCAGGATTGTACTGCCCACCTCATATACATACATGAATGCCCTACGGACTCAAAGGTGGGTATTGTTATTGTGATCATTAAATCAAGGTAAAATAAATAAATAAATAATAACGCCCACACTCAACATAGCCCCACACTAGGGAAACACTGTGTCGCGGGTGCCATGGACACACACATAGACATCCACAAATTACACCCAAACTCACGAGAGAAATAAATGTAGGCTATACAAACATTTCTCCCGGCCCGGGAATCGAACCCGGGGACCTCTGCGTGGCAGTCCAGTATGGTAACCGTTCGGCCTTGGAGGCAGTTGTTTGTAAATGTCTTGATAAATGTAGTAAAAAACCCAATGAATCATTGTTTGATTTTATAAACCATTTTTGAATGATGAGTTTTGGTTTTATAAGCCATTACCAAAAAACAATATTATTTTCCTGTTTCACGCTCTGAAATCAAAAACTTGTTGTTAACAAACCGTTGACAGGTCTTCCGAATATTTTACATTTACACAGCAAGAATCTTTTGAATGCACTTTTTATGCACTGAGAGGGCAACGACTGCAAAATTTGGGTGGTTCATTACATGGGTTCCGAAAACTGTCGATTTAAAAACGAATTCCGAACGGCTGCGGCACGGCCGCTAATGTTGTCTCTTTCTCATATATCTAAATGTGATGTGTGAAAGAGAAAACATTATTTTTTTACATTTAGCAACAGGTTTTTCTTCCTCACAAGTTCAAATATGATACGTCTGAAAGAAATATCATAAGCGGCCAGAATACAATTGGAATCATTTTTGGCACTTTAAATAGACTTCAAAAAAAGAGGTAATGGTAACTAAGGTAAATGATTATTATATGGAGAACAGTATACGTTTTTACAATAAGATTCATGAACATATATTAAGACTATAATTTACTAAGTTCAAAACTTACATTAAAATTATTTTCATTCAAAATTCATATTACAAAATTGGAGAGTATGTGTTAGATAAAGAAGTATGGAAAGACAACATGAGTCTAGGTTCCACACAAATATGATTCAAAGTGTATTCCATAGCATTTAAGTTTATTTGAAAAGAGCAATCCCTAAAGTTTCTTGCTCGTTCTTCTCAGCACAGTGAATGAGCAGTAGTTTAAAAAATGACGTTTTCAAGTGTAAAAGTGTGATTATCTGACTTTAACTATAGTGAGGACTTCCTTAGTTGAGGAGACCGGTAACGAGCATACCGAAAGCGAACAAACTTCGAGATCCTTTTTTTGAAAGTTATAATTATTACTTTAACATTTGGATATTGGTACAAAACATCATCATCCTACGAAGGACCTATAGGTTAGGTTTAAATAAGTGGTTAATCTAGCAGTAATTAGAGAAGGAATTACGCACGCACAACTTTGTTCGATTGTAAGTGTCATACGCATAAAACTACAAGGCTCAACGCTCTGGCAGTGTACTTTAAATTGTAAGGAATTACCTCAATTGCTCACACCTTAGATTTTCCTGTAGCCTACATTATTTTGTGTCCGCAAGCCGAAACAAAAATTTTAACGTAAAAACGATCCTTCCGCCATCTAATACGTTATTGCTTCTGAAACATACTGTAAAGACTGAATAGATTTGATCCTCACATTATTGTGAAAAAAAAACAATCCTCTTGAATGTCCATATCAAAAGTGGATACTAGCACGAACAAAATTCGATCAATTTTATTTTGAGTGGTAATGGTAGAGTTCGTCTAGGGAAGTATTCGTGACAAAATAGTTTTTTGAGATATCATATAAAAATCTATAATCCAGTTTTAGAATATTGAAGTTGTTTAATGTTATCTTAGCCCTGCATCTTTACGGTAAGTTTCGATATGTCAGACCTAACTTTAGCTTTTTAAGTGGAGAATTTTGAAGTCTATCTTGCGCATTTAAAGCCGATATTTGACTACTTGTCACCTAACCACGTTTTTGTTAGTGGACGGCAGTATTGCTACCTTACCTAATTCCGCCGCCAAGCAGAAATGTGAGCATTATTGCGTTCCAGTTTTGAAGGGTAGTAAGGGTGTACATGATACTTGGCCATTTATATCTCAGGTGACGGCCTCAGTGGCAGTGCCCCTCGGATCTTAGCGATTTAAAGCTCTGAGTAGCACTCCAACTGCTATGGATAGACAGTCCTTACCACCAGGTGCACGACTTGTTTGTATTTTTTTTGTAATATCAAGAGAAGAGTCGAAGTCGTGCGCCTAATGGTAAGCTACACGCCGGTCCATAACATATGCAGTACCAGTCAGAGCTTTAAATCCCAAAGATCTGAGGGGCACTGCCACTGTACCCGTCAGCCTGAGACATAAGTTGAAAAGCGCGCCATACGCCTGTAATTTCACTCTTACCTTTCAAAAGCAGCAATCTGCCGTCCACTAACCAAACCCCGCCAAGTGACAAATGGTGAAATATCCATTATAATTAGAAAAAAATAAAGCACAAAATTCTAGCAGTAGCAGCAGTACTTCAATTGGCGAACTCTTTCACACGGAGCTACATTATACATTACACACTATACATTACATTACATTTCTCATACATTTTTTCGCAGTCACAACATTCCAAATATTTTGAATAAAAATACCTGAAAGAGTCATTACCATAGATTTTTATCATCCAAGTACGCAGAAGCTGTGTGTAAACTGTCTTTATTATTTTACATTTAGCAAAAGGTGTGTTGTGTTGCCATCATGGCGGCAGCTCCAAAACAATTGGATACCTAACGAGTATTGCACAGCGCTCATAAATGAACCACATTGATTCACGCGTACGATGTCACAATTGATCGGTTCGTGCCAGAATATCGCGGACAATGACTTTGTATAAATTACGGCGAAACAGTGATAGCTTAGTAGTTGCGGCAAGGTTGCGAATTCGGTCCCCGGCGAAAAATCTTTTGGAATCATTGTTATGTTTGTTGATTATACGTTTGAATTATAAAGTCAACACACAACAGTAAAAATCACAGAACAATAAATATAGTAAAAGTGGTTAGTTAGCGTCTGACGCTTGCCAAATGTAGGTCTCGAAAGATCTACTAGAGCTCAGTCCGCCATTGTCGCTTTGTATTGTGGAGGTGCTGCTGGTGCTGCGAGCGTTCTGGTGGATTGTAATGGTGTGTAGCCTGGATAGCAGTAATAACCTCCGCAGCCTCGCAGCCTCCAACATCTTATTTAGTAAATTTAGCAATTCAAACGTTACAAGTCCAGTTTATCGAAAAATCATATTACAAAGTTGAAGACTACGTGTTAGATAAAGATGTATGGAAAGACGTCATGGCTCCACACAAGTTTGATTCAAAGTGTATTCCATAGCATTTAAGTTTATTTTAAAAGAGCAATCCCTAGAGTTTCTTGCTCGTTCTTCTCAGGGAGGTCAGCGTAGTGAACGAGCAGTAGCTTAACTGTGACGTTTTCAAGTGTAAATTTATTTTACCTATGGAATAAATAATCTTTGACTTTGACTTTGACTTTGACTTATAGATATTTAATCGGTTTTAACAAATATAATCTTTAAAATGTAAACTGTATAAATATAGCTCGTAAACGATTCAAAAAGATAAATAATGCATGCAGGCATGTTCGCTACCGCGGTCGCGCAGAGAGTGACGATGGTAAGAAACAAAATCAGAATGCGAGGTAAAATGGAACAATTTTAAACTTAAATATGAGTAGAAGAAGAAAAAATGATACGATACGAATGGAGAGAGGCGATACAAAAAGGTGGGATGACGGTATAAGGAGGTCACACCGTCACAGTATGGTATGGTTGTGTTATTTTTTCGCGCAAATTCTCTAAAATCGTACTAAAATGCTTTATTGCGTTGTTTTGGAATGCAAAAATGATAGCTGCACCAAAAATATTATCCGTATAGTTATTTCAAATCATCGGTATGTGTTATTTTAATAAATTTTCAATTTGATTATCTATTCGTTCAGGTGTTGTACTGGCCGCAAGATGGCAGCATGTTGAATAAAATTTCAATATAAAATCAAAACGTCGTAACTTTCAATAAAAGTATTCTAACAACTTTCAACGATATAGTGACTTTTTTTTAAATTAGATGGACTTGCTCTAACCTAACCTAACCTACCTCTGGAGCAAAGATAGAATCTACGATGGAACGAGCTTGCCCAGAAGATAGGCAACTGAATAGGCATCTGCCTAATTTTTATTTTTTAATAAACAAATAAAAAATGTAAAAATTAAGGTAAAAGTTAAGGGTTGCCCTCAATGTTATGCCAAGGAGATCTAGGCTATCGGTAAGAGAGACAGATATACCCCGAAAAGTGGGAGTTAGATCAAATTGACTCCTTTTAGCAATAAACAGACGGGCCTGCGTTTTGGGTACAGTTTAAATTATATTAACAGTCCGGAATTTGTTACATCTTTTTAAATTAGAAACCATGACCAATCGTTATCAAGATTTCATAGTGTTTATCATTTGTTTGGGTACGTTTTCGCGACAACAGTTCCGATAGTAATCGAGGCTTATGGCACTTCCATTCTTTTTTCTTCCGTGGTAAAAATATCAAAATAAACTAGGAGGTGACGAACAGAAACATACCTTCGTGTTATAACATATAGTTGAAATTTGAATGATAACGAACGTAGCTACGAAAACAAAGCTGCTGTAAGCTTTCAGCGATAAGTCCGCCTTTGCCACATTAATTCTCAGTTGTCTAAGTACCTATTTTTGTTTTTTTTTGTGTGTGAGATGTGTATATCTATCTATCTACTTATCTACATTCGAAGAAGGAAAACGAGAGAAAATATTTTAAGTTACGGAAACCTTTTCGAGGACTTATCAAAATCTGATCCTGAAGGATAAAATATCTCGATAATCATCTAAAGTAATATTGCTAATATTATATAAAGTAAGTAGCTGTAAAGGTACCTGGTTGAGTGAAGGAAATACTTTCATAGTTTTCTCATAGATGGCATTACGGCAAAAAGTAGTTAAAACCAAAAAACACAGATCTGTATCAAACGCATAGAAAAATTCATAAGGCCTGCTGAAATCTCTAGCTCTGTTGATAAAACGGTCGCCCTGGTAAGGTTTTGATCCCGTCAAATCGATAGAATTTTTATTGGTAAGATCGAACGATATTTTTATTAAGAGTGGTATTCTGGGAAGTGCACCAGAATGAATTTCGTCACTCTGGTACTCATAGCACAGGGAATTCCCTAGTTTGAGACCAGGGCAATTGGTGCGGGTGTCTGACACATATTTAAAAAAATGTAATTTATAACAAGTAGTTCCACAATTTTTCATTCAATTGTTCATTCCACAATTATGACTTTTTTATTAAAAAGAACCGACTTTACAAGTTCGTGAAATTACATCTATTTTTACTTCAAATTTAAATGAGATCAATAATGAGGATACTCTTTCCAACAAAAAAAAAATCATCAAAATCCATTCACAAATCGAGTAATCCCCTATCATACATACATAAAAAAATAAATACTAGTTGAATTGAGAACCTCCCGTTTTTTTAAAGTCGGTTAAAATGTAAATGTATAACATTGTACTAAAATATTATTCATTACAATCAACATTATAATATTTAAAGTTCTGTTTCACATGCACAAAAACGAAAGCAAAAAAATAAATGAAAACTTGAGTCCGGTAGTTATGCATATTATAAGTGAAACATTAGTTCAACTATCCACTTAAGAATGCTAACATAAACATTAACGTATTTTAACATAAATAACTTGAGAAATATATAATACTTTATTGTTTACAATAAATGCGGCTGCTTAGCCTTAGTCAGCATAGAATAAGTACATGTTGCAAATGCTAATGAACGCAAAAAAATGTAATCTAGTTAAGTATAGTAGAGCACAAAATTTCAAATGCACTAATGAAAATCCATTCGTCAACGTAGATGAATTTTACTCCTAAATTCGATACGTGTAAACGTAAATAAAGCAAGTAGATTCTAACATAGAAGAGTGCCGACAGTCCCTTCTTATCGCATAGATGTATCATTGTGGTGACCAATTTAATGTGCAGTGTTTTCTATGTGGAATATACTAAATAAATTTAAAAAATTAAGGTTCCTTCGCATACTAAAGTGCTATTATACAATATAAAAAAAAATTATATGATAAAGAAATATGAGATTTCTGAGTTAGTTTCTAAATTACAGTACCGGCACGCTATGATGGCCGTTTTGACAGATTACAATAGTGAGGTCAAATCTCATTTTTCATTTCATTTCATTATCGAAACAGATATAATAAAATGCGAGTCGTATTTACACGTTTTTAGATTTATATCTAGTATTGCAAGGGGTAGCTGATTAAACATTTTTAATAAAAGGAAAAAAAATTTTTACTTAAAATATCGTCAATTCCAAACTACTTTGTTTTGCATTGAGATTTGACGCTAGTGCCGGAGGTAAAAGTTGTGCTGGACAGCGATTCTTAGTGACGATCGTATTAGATTTCATTTTTAAAAACTTCGTTAAAAACAAATTCCGAGTTCTGTCGTAAAATCATACATCCACAAATTTTACTGCACATCACTATTGACAACAAAGTATAGCAATTTAGCTCCTTCAACGTAGTTATGAATTAATACGAAACTTGATAAGCGGAAACGTCAAAACGGCCATCATAGCGTGCCGGTACTATAGTAATGATAATTAGTATATAACTTCATTATTTTGTTGAGAGTTACTTATTTTATTAATATGCTTTTACTTATATTATTTAAAACAATTTCATTATTATTTTTGTTTATTGCTTTGCATGTTTCCTATTATTAAGTCTTTAGCTACACTGTGACAGCGTACATGTATTGTAAATTTAATTATGTATTTTACGTATTTGATAATAATAAATACTGAAAATGACTACCCTATGTTGACTCGAGTGTTATAATACATTAAAATTCGGTCTGTAATTCCGCTTACACACAAGACATACACAACGTTATGCGGTTTCCTATTTCCTAGACGGACTTTCCGCCATTTCTCTCAGCTATTGAGTAATATCAGATGATGATCGACCACGTAGTGGCAAAGTAATAAAAGAGATTGATCGAAACATAATACATACACAAAACATATATTTATGTACGTGTATTTTAGCATTTTTGATACCAAGTTACTGGACGAACAAGACGTGCTGGTGGTAAGTTCAACTGCACCCGAAAAACTAACTAAACAAGAAAGTATTGATTAAGAATTCAAAATTACAATTAATCTAACAACAGTAAATGAATAGAACAATCAGAAAATAAAAAAGTAACGAGAAAGGTCACACTTCGCACCTCCCTAATATTAGATATCACACCGCGCCCGTTATATTGACGGTCACGTTGACGGAACGGCAACAAGCTTGTCAGCAAGCCGTTCGCTAGAGTCTGTATGCGAGAATAGCAGTATCTCGCGCTTTATGTCGCTCTCGCGCCCCATCGCGCCGTTCGTGCCTGCCTTACAGTTTAAATTTATTTATTGGGAACGTACTTTACTGTATGATGGTCGTGAATTGTGCCATGTACGGCTGTTTATTCATCTAAAAAGGATAAAGAGAGTTTCTTTAGTTAAAAAAAAATTATTAGATTCGAATTTTCATATTAATCATTTCATTCATTTCAAATATTTTAGTCTAGGTAATTTCTGGTAGAGTTATTCACTAATTATGCTAAGTCTTTTGTTTAAGCTACTTATTGAACTTAACTGGTGTAATTTACTGTATACGTAATTATCATATTATTTACATACACAATACACTCGTTTGACTCTTACAAAGTCACTTCATCATCATTCATCATCAACTCATTGATACGTCCTACTGCTCGGCACGGGTCTCCTCTCAGGCGAGGGTTTAGGCCGCAATCTGCCACGCTCTAACGTTTACGCTCGTGGCAAAGTCACTGTGCTCGTTAAACCAGAAAATAAATAGTACAAGAAGGTAATGGAAGACACATCACATCTCGCACACATTTGCGCATGTACAGACAGCGCCTTGATGTACGTAGTAGTAGGCAAGTTTGTGCCGTTGTATAAAGTATCCGGGATGTGGACCAACGTATTGAAAAGTGCATCGATTCATTTGCTTTCGTTTTCCAAAATGTTTTGAAAAGGTACAACCGTTAATAAACCGTTTTTTTTTTCCTAGGTGAAAAAAAAAGTTTTAAAAAAAGCATAAAAAGAAACCGTTTTTTTCTGGAGTACGTTTTTTTTCCAAAAGTATGAAAATAATGTCATATTTTACAATATGGCAATTGTATTTTTGTATTACAGTTCCTACATTTTGTTGTTAATATTATTCTTCTTATATAAATTGCTCAAAATAAATGGGCGACACTCATAGTGTTGTCAATTTGTGGCGAATTCCCCAAATTGCGGGGAATTTCAACTTGATTGGGCATTTTGTGGGATTGCCACTATGTGGACAAAATACGGGGATTCTAACATTTTACCTTTTTTAAAAAATCTATCGATTGCTGTTGCGTCGCTACTTTGATGATTACTGATAAAAACACTACTTATTTATTTATCTAAGAGCGATATCAATATTTTTTCCACATCGCACATATCCATTATACAGCAACATTTACATAGAATTATTAGCAAGCCGCTTATATAAAATTATTCGGTAAGATTTCAATGAACGAAACGAAGACAGAAAATTTTGATGACAAGTTTGGGTAACACCTGTAACAGTAGTAATACTAGTAAAACCACCAATGGAGATTAAATTTTTGTTATATATATATCACGGTAATTGATTTTTATAAGCATGTTGTATATATATTCACATATACATATATATTCTTAAAACAATAGTTAGTGATAAATCGGTAATAGATTTCTCATAGATGGCGCTACGACTAAAAAGTCGTTGAAAGACCAAGTACAAACACACGACGCAAGCACATAGAGAAATTCGTGAGGTCCGTTGGTTCGTTCCGTGGCTTAGTTGGTATAGCGTCTGGCACGGTATGCGAGAAGACGTCGGTTCGAATCCGACCGGATCGAAGGAATTTTTTCTGAGTGTTCGATCTTTGTATTAATAATTATAACAAAATAGTTAGTGACTTATTTCATTTCAGTTATTCCATTTTTTTTTTAAAAAACCAAATTTAGTAAAAAACCAGGGCGCTGTGTTTTTTTCATGTTTTTTTTCCGTAATGTGAAAAAAAAACATTTGGTTTTATTTCAAGTTACAACACTAGGTACAACCATAGGGTACAACCTACTATCCCTTTATAAAATGTTGGTTCCTCATATCATCTTAATCAATTTTTTTTTGTATGGAGAATTAAATATTTGCACTTTCATTTGGAAAGCTTCACTTGACCCAGAATTGTGTAAATAATGCACGGTACTTTACTCTCTTTTAATATTCAATTTTAGTAGCAATAGAGCTCCATGTGAAAGAGTTCGTCCAGGAAAGTACCTTACCTATTTCTGTCGCCAAGCAGTACTGTGAGCATTACTGCGTTCCGGATTACTTACGTCTCAGGGCGACAGGCGCAGTGGCAGTGACCCTCAGATCTTTCCGATTTAAAGCTCTAAGTGGCACTACAACTGTTGTGGACAGGTGTGTAGCAAGCAGTACTTCCTTGGACGAACTCTTTGACAAGGAGCTCTACTTCTACTTGTTAAGTACTTCGATTCAGAGTTTCGTACCCTTGGTATAATAAAGCCACATGTGATAATACGTCAAAAATGCTTTTTAATAATACGTCAGGCATAAAGATAATAGGTACAACCGACATGAGTAGCAGTAGAGCTCCTTGTGAAAGAGTTCACCCAGGGAAGTACTGCCACCTTACCTATTTCAGCCGCCAAGCATTAATGTCAGCATTACTGTGTTCCGGATTTGAAGGATAAGAGTGCTGGTGAATTACAGGCAAAGGGACTTGTCAACTTGTGTCTCAGAGTGACAGGAAATCTGAGTGGCAGTGCTTCTCAGATCTCTACGATTTAAAGCTCTGAGTGGCACCGCAACTGTTATGGACAAGCGTGTAGCTTACCATGAGGCGCACGGCTTATTCGTCTCATCACTTGATATTATAAAAAAATTAAACAAATTATGTACTTATGTGCAGTTTTATAACTCTCTTATTTAAGCATAAAAAAGTTATCGACTAATTTCATCCTTAAAAGTATTTCGCGAAAAGTTGTCATTTTGCAAATATGGCCTTATTACACCAAGAGGGCAATGCCCTTATTGTAATAAGGCCACAAGCGATTCGTCAAAAATTCTATTATCACATGAAAGTCATAAAAATAATACAAACTACATTAAACAAATTTACGTATATGTAAAATAATATAACTGTCCTATTTAAGCATAAAAAATTATTAACTATGTTGTTTGTTTCGCTAGACCCACACTATCGCTCCGATTTCCAATAATCAAAAATTATTCATTTACGGTGCGTAAAGTCGTCATTTTATTTAGTGAGTGTGACAATGCGACCACTTTCATCGTCATCCTATTTCTTTAACACCCTTTCCAGGTTCCTGGCCACATACTTTGAAATTTTGAATCGTTCTTAAATTCCTTTTTCTTCTTCGTCACTTACTTTTCTTTTTTTCCATCGCCAGTCTCTACTAAATCCGAAGCGAACTCAAGTGCTCGACTTCACATAAAATTCTGACTAGTTAAATCATGTAACCGTTAGTTAAGTAGGGACTGTTTATATACGATTGTACCTGTGTTTATATAATTATGTTTTGTTATAGTCTTTACGCCTTTACTTTACCTGCTCTTTTTTTACCTTACTGTACTTTTTATTTGTACAATAAAATTCATGTGGATCGAGCCTTCTATTTAACTACGCGAAGCCCGCGTGATATGGTGATCCATTTGTATCACCATACATACTCAAGGGCCCCTTTACCATTAGAAATGTTATTGGCTGATTTCGTTCGTAGAACTTTTATAACCTGTCTACTGAAAAGTTTTCATTTTCCATATGTGTCCTTATTACCTACACTACTGGTGATATTCTATGTCCTGATTTGTGATGTAAATATTTTCTTTTCACCATAATTTTAGGTTAGGTACATCTGTTTTAGATTATGTCATAAGGGCTATATTTACCCCAAATCTCCAAATACTGCAACCTTTCCAATTCTCGTTTACATCATCACTTTCTATCAGTCCTGGACAAACAGACAAATCTAACTTACGTAATTAACAGTACTATTGTATCTTTGTCTCGATTCTTCAACATTTTTTTTGCTATATCGTTCAAAGTTAAAGTAACTTTCAGCTCTTGTAACCTACTAACACTGTAATAGTGTAGAGTGGTATCAGTAACAGTGTCATCTGGAACCGGTCTACCAGCGGACAGAGGTCGGTGTCGTGCCGGTTACGTGACGTTACGTCGGATCTTAACCCGCTGACCCAGTACGCAGTCATTCACCTCCTCTAAAAGGTTAGATTCAGTTGGTTGGTGGTATCGTCTTAGGATCCAGTAAAGAAAGTTATCCTTTACTATTATCTACTACAACAAAGAGTTTACAATTCCAAACCCAACAACCTCCATCTTTGTTTTCTTGGATTTTGATGGATAGCTGGACGAATGGATGAACGGATGAACGGATGAATGGATGGAAGGATGAATGGATGGGACGAACTTTAGTAGCAATAGTGTTCTGCATGGCTCAAATAAAACCACATTAAACTTAAATTAACTTTTTTTAAATTACGACAAATATTACATGACCATAAATAAGCCTTGGCAGTGTTGCCATAACTGGCCTTATTTATGTGTGTATCATACAACAGCTTCTTGTGAAAGAGTTCGTCCAGGGAAGTATTGCCACTTTACCTATTTCTGCCGCCAAGCGGTAATGCGAGTGTTACTGCGTTTCAGTTGCCACCAAGCAGTAATCTGATCATTATTGCATTACGATTAGGAAGGGTAAGGGTGCTGCTGAAATTACAGGTACTTGTCATCTCATGGCTCAAGGTAATGGGTGCAATGGCAGTGCCCCTAAGATCTTTGCGATTTTAAGCTCTGAGTGGCACTGCAACTGTTACGGATAGGCGTGTCGCTTACCACCAGATGCACGACTTATGAACATTGTCTCCTAAGTTACATAGTGCATAATTGATACTGATACTGGTACTGATGATGAACTTCTTGGGACGTGCGTGCGTGCGATAATTTATGTATTTTAGCTTTATCTAATTGCGTGTGCATTTGTGGCGAGTAATTAGGACAAACTGGAGCCATCAAGTCAGAGTACATTTTAAACTAATACATCGACTGTGAACTGGCAA
>NW_020653900.1:10807373-10840487 GCF_003589595.1 Hyposmocoma kahamanoa
AATTTAAATACAGGAATAAAATTGACTGGATTTTAATAATAAATCTTGAACACGGCAGCGGCGGGGATATTTATTGAGTTTTCTTTTGCGAAATCGAAAGCTAAAAATAAAAAATAAAAAAATTAAAAACAAATAACTTTTGTTCTGCCAATCATGAAAATTAGCTTGGAATGTTATTTTACAGGATAGGATGTAAAGTTTTTGTACCAACTTGCAAGCAGAATTTTTTTTTATAATGCAGAAAGCGATCCTGCTTGATACGACACATATTCGTCGGTTCTTGAACTTGAATCCCAGATCCCGGCTGACTGTGCCGGGATCAGGGAAAAAATCAAAAAGAAAATCATAACCTTTTAGGTCATGGGAGAGATGAGAGTCGAAAATAGATATCCAAAATAATAATAATACGACTTCAAAAACTAAGAACAAAAAAAACTAAAAAACCGACCTCAAAAGTCATTCATCCCCTAGTTTGCCAACGTTGGAGGTGGAATATTTTATTCAAATTTAAATGGGAACAAACTAAAGAGGGTCTTTAGTGAATATTAAGCACATTTCCATAACTTGTAAATAAATGCTAATTTTATTTAGTACTATGATAGTATGATCATGTGATGTAAAATCAGCTAAAAAGCGGGCAGTGCAGGACCAATCATTGTTGCATTTGTTGAATTCGAAGCAGTGTGGCATGACTGAGGCAGTGCTATGAGGTGAGGTGCGAGGTGGGACATTTTTATGACATCAGGTGTTGTGACAAACTAACCAAGCGAGTGGTACAAACGAGTTGCCTCGTATAACTCAACACTAATCCCATTTACATTTGAAGAAAATAATCCACCTCTAATAGTGCCAAACTAGGGGATAAATCCGTTTTATATGATTTCACCTATTCTCCGATAACCGATTCCAATAAATCTTAGCAAATAAATGTAACGAACACAGCAAAAGCGGTAAGCGGCAAATTTTTGAGGTCGTTTTTTTTAATAAAAATGTTGTACTTATCTTAAATATATAGATTCATAATAGGGCCCGGATTAATATGTAATTACATATTTTTGATTTCAATAATTGACGTTCTTTAATTTGTTTTCTATAAATAATGATATTTCGAATTAAAAAAACTTTTATTTCCCGTATTTTTCCATATTTGCGAAACTTGCAATAATTCAAATTTTTAATATTACGTGATATTTTATTTAATTAAACAATGTGCTTGAAAAAAATAGTTTTGCAATACATAAAAAAAAACTTAACAGTGTACTGTGCGGAATATTAGAAGACAAGCTAGACGTGACCCACTCACTTGCGGACTTGTGTAAATTTAGTTTGTTCCAGTCACATCCTGTGACATCTAAAAGTCATCAGCTTTGTACTAACAAAGCGTTGTTCCGAACAAACAGAAGAATTTTAATTTTGAAAATTTAAATAAAGCATGTGATTGTGTATTGTAACAACAAACAAAAATTAGATAGAAGTGGAATAAAATTTTAGATTTTTTTTTTATAATAAAGCGTAATCTATGTGAAAACAGTTCTTTTTTTGTCTCCATATTTTTTCCACTTTTCAAGATTTTTTGCTCATATTATATGTACATATTTTGTTGTTTATACTGCATGTTTATCCGGGCCCTAATTACAATTAACAGCAATGAATATTTATTTTTCATTGTAATAATAAGAGCTAAAAGACTTCAAGTTGAATATTGAAAATATATTTATTTATAATTAAATACAGCATTGTAAATGTTAATCCGTTCTCTATTTTTTTTCTTTCTTATGATACATTTTTTATGGTAAGTTTTGTGATAAGCAACACGCCTGCACGTAGTAGTTCCGCTCTCGTAACGAAAAAAGGCACAACTATGCGTACTTTACACAGCAGTTGAGCCTTTTTTCGTTCCGAGGGCAGACAAGGGGCACTGACACTGTGGCCGTTAGCCTGACTTTATGTAAGTTAACAAGTCCTCTCACATTACTGCTTGGCGGCAGAAATACGTAAGGCTGCTAACAGATTGACTACATGTTTGCAGTTAATGCGTGAAGTCGTCGTCGCCGGATTGAAATTAACATTGATTTTTATAACATCAAGTGACGGGACGAACAAGTCGTGCGTCTGATGGTAAGCTACACGCCTGCCCATATCAGTTGCAGTGTCACTCAGAGCTTTAAATCGCAAAGATCTGACATAAGTTGACAAGTGCTATGTGCCTGTAATTTCACCAGCACCCTCACCCTTCAAAACCGGAACACAGTTATGCTGACATTAATGTTTGGTGGCAGACAAGATGTCAATACTTCCCTGAACGCACTCTTTCACAAAGAGCTCTACTGCTACCAAAAATATAGGAAATGTTTTCTTCTTTCTCTTTGCATAACTCTAAAAGGTTTACCCTATCACTAACCTAACCTACCTATTACTAACCTAACTTGCTTCTTACAAGTACCTCCTGCTACCAATAAGATATCCATCACTGTGATTCGATACACGGAAAAAATGCAACAATATGATATGAAGTACTTTCGTTAGTTGGATGCGTTCTTGTGCAGCTCTGTTGGCACAATGACCCCAATCTATGGTTAACGGTAACTCACCGTACGTATGCGCATCTACAGTGTATGAACTAGAGCAGTTAGATTCGTTTGCCTTTTCTCAATACTTTAGTTAAATTTGTATTTTGACGTTCTAATTGTTTTTAACTGACTTCAAAAAAAGAGGAGGTTCTCAGTTCGACAGTATTATCTCTGTATGTGCGTTACGCGACGACTCCGGCATTTGTGAACCGATTTTAATGATTATTTTTTGTTAGTAAGAAAGTACCTCAGTAATGGCCACAATTATATTTGAAAAAAATATTCCATCTGTAAGGGTGGCAAATAGAGGACGATCCGGTTTCGCGCACTTTCCGGTAACCGATTTCGAACTTTTGAGGTCGGTTTTTTTAGTACCCTGAACTGAGACTATTTAAATAAAGAAAGTGTATTTTATCACAAAACGGTTTATGCTTAAAGTTCAATATGTTAAGGCGAAATGGTACTGAAAAATAAGCTCATAATCCCCTGACGTATGTACTACGGAATACGGAAGAGAAAATTTTTTTTAAATATCTCTAGTAACAATCAATGAGTAGCAGTAGAGCTCCTTATGCAAGAGTTCGTCCATGGAAGTACTGCCACCTTATCTATTTCTGCTGCCAAGCAGTAATGTCAGCATTACTGTGTTCCGGTTTTGACGGATAAGGGTACTGGTGAAATTACAGGTACATGGAACTTGTCAAATTATGTCTACGGGCGCAGAGGCAATGCGCCTCAGATCTTTGCGATTTAAAGAGCTGAGTGACACTGCAACTGTTATGGACAGGCGTGTAGCTTACCATCAGGCGCACGACTTCTTCATCCCGTCACTTGATAATATAAAAAAAATCAAATTAAACTGATATTTTCGTAGATGAACGTTTTTTTGAAAAAAGTTTTGAACATTAACTTTGTGACACTTTGTGGTCAAGTTAAACACACAAATTAAAATATAAACATTAATTTTTCTAACATTAAAGGATTTTAGATTGGTTTGTTTTTAAAAATAAATAGAACTTAGATCCGAGAACAAAACAGTTTCATTGGAAATTATCAAACTGGACTCGCTGCTTCTATTTACTCTTTAAGTAGGTAAGTCAATGCGCATAAGTGGGTAATCAAATGTGGTCCGCTTCCTCAGTATTGTGTGTCCAGTAAACATTGAAAAGTTTTCCTACATTTTTTGTAGCAGTAGAGGTCCTTGTGAAAGAGTTCGTCCAGGAAGTAGGTGCTTAACTGCAACTTTATCTATTTATGTCGCCAATGGTAAGGGTAAGGGCGTTGGTGAAATTACAGGCACATGGGACTTTCAACTTATGTCTGAGAGTGATTGAAACGGTGGCAGTGCCCCACAGACCTTTGTGTTTAACCGCTCACGCAATGCGCTCCTCCTAATAAATAAAAATTATTATTCTGCATTGCTAAATAAATACCCTCCGTACTACCAACAAAAACATCTCAAATAAAATGCAGTAATACACCGCAAATCCTGCACTTAAAAAGCACTAATTAAATTTTTGGTGTACTTGGATAAATATTATAATATTCCGTTTGAGTGGTTCTAACGTTTACCATGAAATTACTCCTTTAAAGTATAGTTTATAAACATTTACATTCAGGGTAAACTTAAAAAACGCTACTAACTTACGGTATGTTTTCAATAAATAAACACCAGAATCACCAGCCCAAACAATAACACACACGATTGTCGTGACGTATTTTTGAAGTTGTTTATTTTTTTTAAATGACAAACCCAGGCACTAAAAACGTTATGGTTTGCTAGAGTAGTTACCGAAATAGCAATTACTATTAGTTCTTTTACCTGTTATAACTTCAATATCCGATAAATCGGTATAAAATCGTCACCGGTACCTCTAGGTGTGGTATGCGTCTACGGCTGCATGTATCGCGTGAGCGGTTAAAGCTCTAAGCGGCACTGCAACTGTTATGAACAGGCATGATGACGCTTACCACAAGGCACGCGACTTATTCGTCCCGTTGAATACTTTTGTGGTTATTCTTGTCACGGTAAGACTTCTTATTCATCATCATCATCATCACATCAGCCGGAAGACGTCCACTGCTAAACATAGGCCTCCCCCAAAGATTGCCAGACTAGCCGGTCGGACGCAACTTACATCCATCAGTTACCCGCCGCCCTTACCAGGTCTTCCGCCCATGTAGTATGGAGCCGTCCCACTTAACGCCTTCCGCTTCGTGGTCTCCTTTCGAGAACCTTTCTGCCCAACGACAGTCAGTTCTACAAGCTATGTGCCGCTTGAACTTGCTGATTCTTTGGGCTATGTCGGTGACTTTCGTTCTTCTACGGCTCTCCTCATTTCTGATTCGATCACGTAGAGAAATGCCGGGCATTGCTCGCTCCATACGCCGTTGAGTGACTTTGAACTTTTTTATGAGGCCCTTAGTAAGTGACCACGTTTCAGATCCGTAGGTCATCGCTGGCAACACGCACTGCTCAAAGACTTGTCTTCAAGGACTGCGGTATTGCGGACGAGAAGACGTCCCGGAGCTTCCCGAAAGCTGCCCAACCGAGTCGGAGACTTCTTATTATTTTCCCGACTTTTCACAACGGTTACCATGGATCGTGAGTCAATGAGCAAATATCTAGGAGTCTTATTCCTACATCTATAGTTACGACAAATATGCTATTCGTTTCAGTAGATGAATTTAGAAACTTATAGAAAGTACGAGTAATTTCTAGAGAGCGCATGTGAATTTAGTTAGTCGACTAATTATGTTTACGTACACCTAAATAGTAATTTGCAAGATATTTTCGTTTTCTATAGAAAGTAATGCACTGTATATAACGTAGATTTATATTCTTCTGAGTGTTACGTATAATAAATAATAACTCGTACTTAAATATATAACTTCTACTTCTTCTATTTCGTAGCACTCTGCAGAGCGGTCGTGGTTATAAAGCCCTATGTTTGTAAGGCTCAATTTACATTGCGGCGGAACGGAATGGAACGAAGGCGTCAATTTCGCCTCGCTACGCGAGAAGGCGCGGTCGGTCGCTGGGATGCTCGAGCTTTCGCGGGAATGCTCGAACATTCGCGTGCATTCTCGACCATGCGGGAGAAATCCGCGGAAGACGCGCGACGTGATTTTTGGCTCGTATCTAGTTGGTACGTTACACAATTGACCATAAAGTTCATTACGCTATATACGGACAACGGCACATCAGACTACACATTTTTGTTCGAAAATCGCCTCCAGTGCAACGGAACAAGATACGTCAATGTGTAGCTTGATGTGCTGGCGTGTGTACAATATCGTTACAATAACTCGATTCCATTTCGTTCCGCCGCGATATAAATTGAGCCTAAGGGGCTGATGTGGCTCGCCTTACACTTACTCGCTATCTCTCTCTATTTTTATACCAGCATCATTTATTGATATCTCGATTATGGGACTATGATTATGAAATAGAAATGAAATGCTGAACAATTGTGTATTTGAGGCACTCTTGTTTAAACAACCAACAACAAAAAAGTACGAATATACTATTTGATGTCATTTTTTAAACACCGAGCGAAAACTTTAATTCTATAATATACACTAAAATTAATAAACATTTCTTAATTTACCCCTTAAAGACCCACGATTGCAAAAAAATTGTGTATGACCGGCTGCAGACTTGAAATTATGAAGAAAATGAATCCATTATGGATACCTTACAATAGATAAACTGTACACCTATATATTTTGCAAATTTACGCCACAAACACGCACACACACACACACACACAGAGAGAGAGAGAGAGAGAGAGAGAGAGAGAAACACTCTAACACACATGTACAAATGATTCTATTTTCTTCGTAATTTTAATTTTAACTTAATTAATTATCTAGTATAACGTAACTAGCTTTAACTTACCTGGTCACATAGAACCTTAACAAGGAATAGCGGGGTGTCCTAGCACAAGCAATTATTTTGCTTAAATGGACTGGAATGGAGCAAACTTCCTGTAAACTAGGTTTAGGTGAACGTGAATAAACACTTTACTTTTATTTATTTCTTTATATAATGAATCGACAACCCGCGCTGTGCAACGCGAGTGCTATGCGAGGTTATGCGAATGTGTGCATCCATACACGGAGCGCGGCAGACGTGAACACAAACAAACCGCGCTGTTACGTTTGAATGGAGTTAGTTACACTTATATTTCTACTCTGCCTAACACGACAAGACACTCGAGTCATTACCCCGCCTTGAGAACATATGAACACCTATAACTTACTACATGACTTATAACATCTAATACTAATATTTGACATGTCCATTGTTTACATGCACTTTAACACTAACTGTAAACCATTAAAATTAATGTCCTGTTGTACTAGTTACAGCTAAACCGTTAAACAAACATTAGTCATGCGACTGTGTTATTCAGTTAACATATTCTTCATACTTCTTTCTTTCATGGTAGTCATATCTTAATGGTACCGTTGTTGCGGATTGTATCTATATACCAAAAAAGGTGAAAGAACAAGACCTTTATGATGATTTGCCTAACGATTATAACCTGTGCAAAGTTCTTACTTCAAAGTTGTCAACTGTTGCTTACCTGTCAACCCGTGACGGTGCAGTGTAACACCGCCCTGAAATCAACTGCGAAGTGATAATTGTTAGAGATAATCGTCGTGATAATTAATATTGATATTCAGCAAGATAATTATCATTGACAATCATATTGATAATTTGTCATGACAAAATTAATTAAAACAACAAAACGATACCACTAGCAATGTCGCGCCATCCGCATACTATTTGCCACTACGAGACATATCCAAATCTTATAAGTACGAATAATATTTTAAATAATGTAATTATATAATATTTACAAGTACTTCTTTAAAAAAATATTTATGTTGATTCGAATAATAATACAATTAATTCTTATAAATGTTTTTTACATAACATTTTAATAAGTCTTTAATTAAACATTAAAATTATATAAACATGGATAATTTACTGGATTGTCATCGGCTAATTGTCAGATAATTGTCATGGTAACGATCAAAGAAAGTAATATTCTTGATAATTTCGACGTAATGGAGAGCATAACTATTATGGGTAGATCTCTCACACTTCATCATCAATTATGTATGAAAACAATGAAATATGAAACTTGAACCACGATGTAAAATAAGTACAGTAAGAAAAAGTGGTTTACTTGTCCTAAAAACAAAGTTAAGGACAAGGACAACGTTTTATATGTTTGCTTCATACAAATATGTAAATGTACGATTACACAGAACGTCGTTAAAAATCCTTATGTCTTAGTACAATTAACATTTCATTTGCAACAATACTTTAAGAGACTAGAGACGGAATGATCGAGTCGATACAAACACGTTTTAAGTTAGCACCGCCATGCGCCATACAGTTCGATAAACGCTGTTTTTACCTAAATCAGAAAAGGGGTGAGAAGATTTAATGTACTGAAAAATTTGCTTTAACTTTTAGTCATAAAAATGCTAGCGACTAAATGGTAGTGTTAAAAAATATTTATAAATATTATTAATTTTCCCCAACATTTAAAAGTTTTTAAAATTTTTATTGAATTGATATTCAATTATTTTTTGGGAAATTACTCCACTAGTTTGTTATAATTATTAATACAAAGATCGAACACTCAGAAAAAAATTCCTTTGATCCGGCCGGATTCGAAGCGATATCTTCTAGCTTACCGTGTCAGACGCTATACCAACTAAGCAACGGAACGAACCAGTACACCTCACGAATTTTTCTATGTGCTTGCGTCGTATCTTTATATTTGGTTTTTTCAACTACTTTTTAGTCGTAGCGCCATGTATGAGAAATCTGTGGAAAAATTATTAAAATTTAAAAAACTTTTAATTATTATAAGTTTTCATATTATAAGTTTTTTCCTAAAATTCTTCTCAGGTGACTATGATCATTTTTTCCCTGGACTCTTCACTTGTAGTACATACATAGGATAACATTATTTTGTTTAATACGGGACTTCTAAGATATAGATGTTTGTATATACTTATAATAAAATGAGCTGCTCCAAACATAGTACTACAATACTGGTGAAATTACAGGCACATGGGACTTGTCAACTTATGTCTCAGGGTGACGGGCACAGTGGCAGTGCCCTTCAGATCTTTGCAATTTAAAGTTCTGAGTGGCACTGCCAGTGCTATGGACAGACGCGTCACTTACCACCACGAGCACGACTTGGTCGTCTCGTCACTTAGTATCATAAAAAAGAACCAACAGGCTGATTTTTATTCGCGATTTGTAAGAGATCATGTGTACCAAAATTTATATGTTGAAATTTGTATCACGTCATTTACATACATAACGTTCCAAATTACAGTTACATACATTAAATTATTAACGATCAACGTCGAATTTTAGATTTTATTTCACTTTATACTGAGTTAGTAGTTAGTTTTAGTAGCACTGGAGCTCCTTCTGAAAAGAACTCGTCCAGGGAAGTACTGCCACCTTGCCTATTTCTGCTACCAAGCAGTAATGTCAGCATTACTGAGTTCAGGTTTTGAAGGGTAAGGGTGGTGATGAAATTACAGGCACATGGGACTTGTCAACTTATGTCTCAGGGTGACGGGCGCAGTAGTAGTGCCCCTGAGATTTTTGCAATTTAAATCTCTGAGTGGCACTGTAACTGTTATGGACAGGCGTGTAGCTTACCATCAGGCGCACGATTTGTTCGTCCCGTCACTTGATGCTATAAAAAAAAATTAGAGAATATTTACAAAATACACTAAATGCATACGCTTGACTTTCTGACGAAGCAAAGAATTCCCGTTCTTCAGTAAGGTAGCAACAATAAATTATTTTTTTATTTATCTACAGCAACACATAAAAATTCCACGAACGCACTTCAAAATAACAATGTTCTCGAATGCTCGCAAATCACAAGCAAGCAAAATATTGTCTACATATATTAAATAATTCTATATAGTAATAACTTGTCTGTCAAAATTAATTCAGATCAAAATGGCTACGTCCATTCGTACTCAAGGGGACGCGTACGCTCTCTTACACCTGTTGAATCTAACACTTTTTACGCAAGTATACCTATACAATAGATATCGAGTCGCGAGCAATAAGAGGTCAGCTTTCACCTCGCCAATTTGACATTTAAGTCATTGACTTATTGACTAAAGAACTAACAAGGTAATATTTTTTGTTCATAACTGTCCTACAATTCTCTTTTGTTTGTAGAGAATAGCTTATTAGAAAATAGGCTACAATAATAAGTAAATAAATAATAACTAAAAATTTTCTATAGTTAGCCTTATTCATTTATTTTAGTATTATAACAAACGTACTTTATACAAGACACTTCTATAGGCAACACAGTCTAATCACTGTGAATATTTTTACTTTGCATATCCATGAAGATGGATGTCGTTAACCAATAGAGGGCACTGGCACGGCCTTTTTATTGGCCATACAATTTTTAAATAACTTTTCAGAACTCGAAATATATTTCGCGAAGGCAGCAATTTACTTCTAAACATGTTTTAAAAAGTCATGCACCCACTAACCCAGTACAAAGAATGAACTTTTATATATATGTGTAACGTGCAGGGAAAAAAATAGTCCCCGCGTCGCTGATGACTCTACGCCCGTTATGTATAACATACTGTTCGATAGGCAACTTGTTCATCATATAGTTACCTAAAAATCCACTAGATGGCATTGACCCATCTTTTTATAAATTCTGCGTCGCAGTTTTAACTTTTTCCCCCCAATGCTGACAACCTCAACTCAGTTTAGATTATGTGCAGAATCAACGACCCTAACGACCCTATCACTCTCGCACCTTATAGGCGAAATCACCGTCCTCGCGGACACGGACTAATAACCTTCTATAAATTCACTTGTACAGCACGCCCTCCCGGCGGAAGTCTTCAGTAGCGTCCGGAGCCAGAAAACTTACCTCTAAGCAGTTACTTGCGTAGTTACTATTGGCAATTTACTTTTTTTTATAACTTCAAGTGACGGGACGAACAAGTCATGTGCCTGGTGGTAAGCTACACGCCTGTCCATGACAATTGCAATGCCACGCAGAGCTTTAAATTGCAAAGATCTGAAGGACACTACCACTGCGCTGGTCACCCTGAGACATAAGTTGACAAGTCCCATGTGCCTGTAATTTCATCAGCACCCTTACCCTTCAAAACCGGAAAACAGTAATGCTGACATTTCTGCTTGGCGGCAGAAATAGGTAAGGTGGCAATACTTCCATGGACGAACTCTTTTCCAAGGAGCTAATAATTGTTAATAACTTTCTTATAGAAAATACCGACCTCAAAAATCCGTGGAATTACATCTATTTGCCAAGTTTTATTGAAATCGGTTACCGGAAAATGCGCAAAACCGGATTCATCCCCTAATTTGCCACCCTTAGAGGTGTAATATTTTTTATACAATACTGAAGTACCCTCATTCTAACAAAAAAAGAATCATCAAAATCGATTCAAAACTCGCGTAACATACACACACAAAAATGTTAAAATCAATGTCATTGTATTGTAGTCATATTATTCATGTTAACATTAAAGTAATGGCTTATACTATGCGCACTAGAGGAGGTCCATATTTTAATGTTAATTTGATAATTTTTTGAGGTTAATTCCCAATTAACCTCAAAAATGTTTATTATTATTCAATATTTATTATTATTAGTATAACCAAATTAGAATCAGTTCGTTTGGGAAATGAACTTTTCTGAATTGGTTCTAATTTGGGTGTTCTGGGATGTATCCCTAAGTGAACTCCGTTGCTCTGGTTCTCATAGTACAGGTAATTCCCTAGTTTGAGACCAGGCAATTGGTATGGTTGTTTGTCACTAATCATCTATCTCTTTTAGACTCCCGCCTCTTCCATAGTCTAAAAGATACATTTTGAATTTTTAAATTAGAGAAGCGGTATTCCCCGGCAATGGCAGGCAGGGGTCAGGGACTCAGGTTCAAGACCCAGCGGACATATCTTATTGCATATTCTGTATATAATTTATTGATTCCATTTAAGAAGAATCATAAAAACACTTTACATAAATTAACGGTAAATTTAAGTATCTTTTTTATAGCTGTAGTGCACCAGCCATAAACAAGGTACTTCAGTTTACATGTATACATACATGTAATCCAACATTGTTGACACTGTAATTCTTTTCTAGATAAAGTAACTCTTCATAACAAATTTTTCAAATACAGTTTTTCTCAAAACACGATATCCTGACTTTCACTGGTTTTACTAAAATTACAATTCTATAAAGGGACCTTAAACAGTTTAAATTTCAGCCAATATGTTTGCAGTAAGCGTAATGTATTCGCCTATCTCTTCAAAAAATCTACGGAAAAAAGAGTCCAAATTTAATCTTTGTTCATTAGTCAACAATCGACGCGAGCGCAGAGATCGCGAGCGATGACATAACGTAAAGTTGGCCCACTGTGTTCCGGTCATCCGAGAACCCACGTAACGTAGTTGCGTCAACGTAGAGGCTGTGTTCAGTGCTTGCCCATTAGCACCGAAACAGAAAAGAATTTTCGACACAAAAAATGATAAAATCGTAAACTGGCATACATATGAATTCCGATTGAGTTGCACCTCGCGGTCTAGCAAAATGTGTACCTAGTACATGAAAATATTTATTATGAAGATATTTATTTTCTTTGATAAATTGTCATGATATATATCCGATAATTATCCATGCTGATACATAGTTGTGTCTCTTTAATTTTTGACTAAAAAATGACAAACTGTTGCGAACCGGTCCTATATGCGCTCGAGACAAGACATGCGGGGGAACGATACGGCATGACGTGACGTCACGACGAGCGGCTGCAACGGTGTAAGCGTCTAATATACTAGTCTTTTTGTAATACAGTCCACTTTTTATTAACCCCCCATTACGACCCTAACACAGTGAGAAAACTAAACAAACACAAAGAAAAATCTTTGGGGAAAACGATTTGGTCTGAGACTTTTTTGAGAAGACATTTGACACGTACGGATACGTTTTGAATACAAACACATGTCACGACATTGCTAGCCTGTACCAATTTATATAATTACCAAGGTATATTAACATGATAATTATTGTATTAATTATCATTAAAATTATCAATGCGAAAACTGTTTTACATGCATTTATATTTTGCGTAAGAGAATGGATCAGTTTGTTATTACTCCGTTTTCAACTATAAAAATTCATGACTGCATAGAGATGCAGTCATGAATTTTTGTAGTGAGATAATAAAAGTATAGATTGAAATGTGACCTAATTATTTACCTAATGCAACCTCGTTGATTCAATGCCTTATGTTTAATAAACTCGCATGAAAATTATTTCGTCAGACATTGTTTTATATTTTGGCGTGTAATGTTCGCCATATTAAATATTTGTTTTACTCACGACACCCTAGAAGAAGACGATTGCTGAAGTTCATGTCCCCGAAAAGTGTTCTAGACTTTATGGCTGATTTCCTGCCATTTAGTTCTGTTTTCGCCTTTACTCAGAGCAGATGTCAAATTTTATTTATTTAGTGTCTAATTGATTAATAGGATTGTTTACAATTATAAGAATTTAGATTTTTTTAGATCTAGAATATATATTTTGATTGTAGTGTTCCTATTTATGTTAGAATAACAGCGATGGTAATGTTATTAACCTAATCCTCAGATGTTGAGTAATGGACCCTTTTGACCGGCTTTTTTTATGTTAACTTGAATTTTCTCTTTTTTAATTTTGTGTCGTCATGTGAACAATGGACAAACTCAATAAAACGCACGGCTGTTGAAGTCGCTAAATAAACAAACTCGGAAAGAGTTTTGTGTGTCAGACGGTCAAACAGGTCTTGTGGCCTAGATGTAAAAATTTTGCAAAAATGATTACGTCACTTTGGAATTTTATGAGACCTTGCAAGGTCGAGATGCTCTTAATGTGTATCAAAATTATCACACCCCGTGAAATGCGCTAGTTCCGATTAATTGATGTTACTTTGACTTAGTTCCGTTGTTTTTAGTTTCGATTTCGTTTAGTTTAAATAAGGTAATTTTAAATTTCGTACTAGTAGAGCTCCTTGTGATAGAGCTCGTCCAGGGAAGTACTGCCACCTTACCTATTTCTGCCGCCAATCAGTAATGTCAGCATTACTGTGTTCCGATTTTGAAGGGTAAGGGTGCTGGTGAAATTAAAGGCATATGGGACTTGTCAACTTAAGGCCCAGGGTGACGGGCGCAGTGGTAGTGCCCCTAAGATATTTGCGATTTAAAGCTCGGAGTGGCACTGCAACTGTTATGGACAGGCGTGTCGCTTACCATCAGGCGCACGACTTGTTCGTCCCGTCACTTAGCGTAAAAAAAAGGTAAACGATTCTTGTACAGAAAACTGTATACGTTTTGCGACAAGATTCCGGAGCATATGTTAAGCTTATTATTTTCTAAGTGAGCCTAAATTCCACACAAATATGATTCAAAGTGTTAATACACTAACTTATAAACTTGAATGCTAATGCATTTAAGTTTATTTGAAAAGAGCAATCCCTAGAGTTTCTTGCTCGTTCTTCTGAGGGAAGTCAGCCTAGTGAATAAGCAGTAGTTAAAAAATGACTTTTTCAAGTGCAAGTTTATTTTTAGTATGTAGATTTTAAATTTGCCATGCCATGATATTCAATTATATTTTGTGAAATTACCCCACTAGTTTGTTATAATTATTATTACAAAGATCGAACACTAAGAAAAAATCCTTCGATCGGGTGGGATTCGAACCGACGTCTCCTAGCAAACCGTACCAGACGCCATGTGAACTAAGGAACGGAACGAAAAATAATGTATTATCAATGTGGTGAAACATTCTGAGGTACAATAAAATTTTAATTACATGTAATAGCGACATCTCTAGCCAGGGCTGGTAGCTGTAAAGGTACCTAACTGGGTGACGAAATACTTTCATAGATTTCTAATAGATGGAGCTACGGCTAAAAAGTCGTTGAAAACCAAATACCAAGATCCGACAACAAACACAGAAAAATTCGTGAGGTGCGCTGGTTCGTTCCGTTTCTTAGTTACCATAGCGTCTGGCACAGTTTGCTAGGAGACGTCGATTCGAATCCGGCCGAATCCAAGGATTTTTTTTTAATTGTTCTATCTTTCTATTAATAGTTATAAAGAACTAGTGGAATAAATTCATAAAAAAAATTATATGATGGTGAAACATCCTCAAATTCAATAAAACACATAAGCAAATATATTTACTAATCTTGTTATGGAAAACAACCATAGACATGAAGTACCCTTGGTGTAATAAAGCCGTATGTGATCATGCGCTCATTTGGTGCTGCTTTGACGTAATTGTAATTTTAGCACAATTGATTTAAAATAAATTAACGTTAATGTCGGTTTTTTTCTATAAAAAAGTAACAATTTTATGTATTTACTTTATTGATGACTAGTTATTTATTTAAAACTTTCTTTATTTAAAGCTTTCATTACAAGATATTCTTTGGTTGCACCCTCCTTTCCGTTCTGTGTTGTCATTGTAGTTTTAATGTGCAATAAAGAATATTTCATTCATTCATTCAATTTATTGACAGAACTCAAGATCTCTAATTTCTTATCACAAATAAAAATGAAAATCATCATATTATGATGTTCGTATTATAGACCTTCGGGGTGTGTAATGAAAAATATAACAACAAATAATCTATTTTCACTTTGTATAACAACATTTGATATCATTTCTAAAGATGTAATCAAATCACTCACTGTATATTATCAACAAAAAGCATAATTTAATTGTGTATAATGAACCTTCAGTATAACAAACATTGATATAATGATTAGGTGATATAATATTAACAAATGGTATAAGTACTACCAGTATAATGTAATACAATAATATAACACAATATTTCGTTTTACGAATAGTTAAAGCACCCTAAATTATGTTGACAAGATTTTTTTTGTCATTAAATGTAGCTACAATCGCAAAGTATAATTGTTTTGTATAGCTTTAAGTGCTCTTTATGTTGTAAAATATATTTATTAACACTTTAAATAGAATATCTAATTGCATATACTAACCTAACCTAAACCACAGGAGGAGATTGAACCAACTTGGAAATGCAAAGAAATTCGGTTCTGGCACCCGTCGGCCGCTGCCGCAACACGCTCGTTACGCTCTGTTGACTCGTGCAGCTTTGTCGCAGACTAACCTACCCTAAACCCACAGGAGGAGGTCGAACCAACTAGCAAATGCAAACAAATTCGATTCTGGCATTCTCCGGCCGCTGCCGCGGCACGCTCGCTGTGCTCGCTCGACTCGTACAGCTTTGTCATATATAATACTAACCTAACCTAAACCCACACGAGGAGTTCAATCCAACTAGCAAATGCAAACAAATTCGGTTCATTCACCATTACACCTAAACACCACTGGAATTATATTAATAATACATTATACTAAGTGCATGTTATATCTGAAGGGTTAATATAAAATGAACATTATGCCATCGGTATATTAGACTGAAAGTTGTTATACGAATCGTCTATTATACCCAGTGAGCTTTATATCATGCAAGAATACGTCAAATGTCTGTATACTATAAATTAATTATACCTGTTGAGCCGTTGAGCATTATATCTACCAAAAATATGTCATTTGTTGTTATATATTACAAACCGCACCCGTCCTACGAGGTTTTTAGTATTTTACAAACAATTCTGTCTAAGAATTCAAAGCATAAAACTGAGTTTACTGATGACAATGTTTTTACTAAAAGTAGTGCTTTCAGTCCAATAATGAAAAGGCAGTATTCTGTCGATTTCTCCCACGGTCACCGTTCAAGGCTGGTAACCATCCGGCATGACAAACCGACTTAAACACTTGACACAGAAAACTAACCACTTATTATCTGAACATTGTGCGTACATACGTAAGACGCAAGATTTGAAACTCAAGTACATTCCTTAATTTATAATTAGTTTGGGTGTAATTTGTGGTTGTTTATGTGTGTATCCATAGCACCCGCGACACAGGGTATGTTGAGTGTGTAGTTATAAAATAAACTCACGACAGAAATAAATGTAGGCCATACAAATATTTCTCCCGGCCCGAGAATCGAACCGGGGACCTCTGCGTGACAGTGACGGCATGGTAACCGTTCGGCCACGGAGGCAGTAGAATTCTGGAATATTTTTGATTATATCCAGCCATAACCGCCGCCTTTTTTTATTGCAAATGATATTTCGGTATTTCCCGACAAAATTACATCAAATAGAAATTATAACAGAAACTAAGGTTATCCTTTTCAGTTCAACTGTTTTTTTTTATATATATTGAAGTGTAACCGACAGAATCAATATTAAAAAAATCATAACACAAGCGATCCCACTTGTCATAGCAACCCGCAATCTAGCGCGTGTAAAGATGTTGGACGGAAAAGGGAAAGACGCCCGATTGCGCTTATCAATCGCGCGCACAATCGCGCACTCCAACAAACGCCTGTTTCACGCAGTCTATCAAGCCCCTAGTCTCCCGGCAACTCCCTATCTCTCGGGTCGGTAGATACGGACAGTATGGGGCTCAATACACTTATTTATTTTTATTTTTTTATTTATTTATTTAGATTCACTTACAGTTATAACAACAATACCTCCATACATTGATTACATTCTTGATATATCTTAACTAATTGTATAACTAATTAAAAGTGAACACAGCATGCATAAACAAACTTAAGTATGAAATAATATGAGTTCTTAACTAAACGGGATGAAAATATAAAACAAAGAGAATAATAAAAATTCAACTTCCTTGCGACACGCAGTAAGCAATGGGCAGGTCGTTGCTAGTTACCTCACCCACCTTAACTCTTTGACGCCTATTTGTCAAGTAATCGGTGAACAAACGAAACTGATTATCCCTTATACCCATATTTTCCAACTTTTGAAGCAAAAGACCGCTTCGTACTGGTACAATAACTATCAATTTAAACTAGACAATTTTTAACAGCAGTAGAGATCCTTGTGAAAGAGTTCCTGCCGCCATGCTGTAATGTTAGCATTACTGCGTTCCGGTTTAGAAGGGTAAGGATGTTGGCGAAATTACAGGCACATGGGACTTGTCAACTTATGTCTCAGGGTGAAGGGCGCAGTGCCAGTGTCCCTCAGATCTTTGCGATTTAAAGCTCTGAGTGGCACTGCAACTGTTATGAACAGGCGTGTAGCTTACCATCAAGTGCACGACTTATTCGTCCCGTCACCTTGATATTATAAAAATGATAACTCATCAAAAATTATCTAAAAGTAATGTTACTATTCAACTTTCAACAATCCCACAATTTTTGCAAGAGTAATTTTATTATAGACGGGTTTTACGTCAAACTGGAATTTGGAACGAATATTTTTATAATTGTGAACACTTACTTAATTATCATGCCAGAACCTTTTTTGTACTGTAATTATTTTAAGGCACAGAAAAAAGTGCCCAAAAACGTCAACCTACTAGGTGCTCAAAAAAAAAAAAAAAGGTGCTTTTGCAATTTTGCATCACGTTTATAACCTCAAACCCAGACTTATTCAGCCCTGACTAACCAATAATTTGAATATCATACAAGACAAAAAATTATTCATAACGTTAACAGGATTCCAGATTATATTTAGTCGCTCAGTTGTGTTTTTATTTGAATAAAACAACATTAAAACTTGCCTGAAACTATTCTGATATAATTAAAGTTTCGACCGTGAGAATGAAGAGAATTATTAATAATTATATTAGTTTTACGTATTTGTTATAAAAACAATGCTTTGTTCTTGACAACACTCAATAATAACTAAATGCATAATTATAATCTAGTACTAGAGTTGCTCCCGCATCCCGTATCGTATTATAAGATATCGTAAGTACTATATAATAAAGTAATTTATTTTAAATTATGAATGTCAGAATATTACAATTTCAAATACAATGTGAAATATTAGATAGTAATTTACTACTCCGTGAGCCTTAGAGCCAAGCTTCCTTGTTTCTAGTATTTTTTCCATTCTGTTCATTATCCCGCCTGTAGGTGGGAAAATTAACTGAATTTTATGGGCAATGTATTGCCCATCAAATTTATAAAATAAAAAACAGAAGCGCAAGTACCACAGTCACAAACACCAACACCAAAAACATACCCTACCCTACACGTATTTCGCCTCTCTACGAGAGTTACGAGAGTATTGTTATATATAATGTACTGTGAAAAAGTCACTATACAGACGTAGTGACTCCTTGTACAGGTGTAGTGACTTCTATGTAGATATAGAGCCTTTTTCTCACCATCCAAATTTTAGTATTTGTTAGCTTTGGAGAAAAAATAAAATATATAAAAAATAGGGATATGGCGTCAGGAATTATTTTAAAAAATCCCGCACCGGCTGTATATGGTTGGTAAAACTTTACAATGAATGCAAAGTACTAACAGTTCGCCAGTTATATATCGCGAATACCATTCTGAAAAAACACTCCCTTTTGACGTTTGATCCAACCTTCTCCCAGAAAATAAGAAGATTTGACCTAGTTTGTCCCAGTAAGCTATGTAAAACTACTTTTGCCCAAAGATTTTTCGATTTTCTTGGTTCAAACCTTTACAACAAATGCAACTCAGTAAATAAAATATATTCGTTAAACACGTACAGTTGCAAAAGGACCGTAGTTGACTGGCTATTGAAACATAATTATGAGGATACTGAGCAATTGATCGCTATAGTTGTATAATTCTATTCTAAAAACAGTTCTAACTGTTAATTCTCCAAACTGTTCACTCCCTCATTCATTTGTGCAATTACTAAAGTTTTACATGCGCATGCACACACGCTCATGCATACATACACACACACACGCAAACACACACACGCGCACTCACACACACACGCAAACTCACACACACACACACACACTCGCTCGCTCACTCACACTCACACATATTACAATCACATCCAGCTACTTACTTTTATATACTGAATTGTCAATACGTTTTTGGCTAAAAAGTGTTGTTTTTAGAGTATGTTATTATTATAATTTTTCTCTTTTTTTTTTCTCTTTCTAAAACCTTTGTATAAATTTATTCATTTTAAGCATTTAATCATTTTTTTTTTTTCTGGAGGTGGAGGCCTGGTGACCTAAATCACAGGGAATCCTAGTTTAGGCTCCAGCCTCTACGAATTGTCTTCTGTATTTAATTATTGTGTTCACTCAATGTAAGTTAAGTTTAGTGCAGAATTTTGTAGAGGAAATAAATAATTTACTTACTTACTTAAAAAAAAAAAAAAAAAAAAATCAAAGTTTTATCGTTGTTGATTTTTGTGTCACGCTATTGCTAAATCGTTTATATTTTATATTATAATTTGCATCAATTCAAACATAAAACATTCCGCCTATAAATCAATCTTTATTAACCTATTTCGAGAAAAGATTTCGATGATTCTTTTTTTGTTGGAAAGGTAAAGGTCTCTGTATTAATCCCATTCAAATTGGATGAAAATATTTCTCCTCTAAGGGTGGAAAATTAGGGGATGAAACCGGTTTATTGTAGTATATTTCACCCACTTTCCATTAACCGATTTCAATAAAATTTGGCAAATAGACATAACGAACACAACGCAAGCGGAAAGCAAACTTTTCAGGCCTTTTTTTATAAAAAATGTAATTATTTTACTGTAGGTGTAACAATTACTCAAACCATCTAATTTAGAACCTTTTATACCATCATCTATGATAATTAAGAATGTGCCAACCGATGCATGCAACTACCATTACGTTGTTAATTGTTGATTTGCCTCACTATTCAATCGACTTCCTTTCGCATTGTAATCTGCGTCTTACACGAGTACAAACGAAACTATGACTACTTTAGTAATAGAAGTCAACTTGTCGCTCTCAAAGATTTTAAGTCCTCAAGGGTCTCATCTCGGTCCGCTGTTTTTCATTATTTTTATATATGATTTCAAATACACTTTTGCACAGTATTTATGTTGTCTACGGACTGATAACAATAGATTCCCGTAAATCACGCTAATTTGGTTGCCACGATATTTACGCGGATTTGGTTTGATCACTAAATTACTGAACTGGAAACTCATAATCCAATCCAATGGCGCGTAATTGCCTCATCCCCGACGATATATGAAATTTTATGACTCCTATTTAAGCGTCCGTATCTACTGACCCGAGAGATAGGGTTTTCCGGAGAGACTACGGGCTCGACGGCAAGATCAGGGTACGGCGGGCGTCCGAGCCAAGCCCTCCACCAGTCATACGCCTTCACGGGCGTCTCTGGCAGACACGGACTTGGGTATGAACTCGCCGGGGTTTATGGTTCGCTGCAGGAAACGAACACGCTAGTTGAGGGCCTGAGGCGTATAGGCACACGGGGTACGTGAGTTGCCCTTTAAGTCGGTAGATATATCCGGACATTATCGCAGCACACTGGTACTTGGCAAAACTTATGTAGAAAGATATGGGACTGTCTCCTATTTAAGCATAAAATAATTAACTACTAATTTCGTACATAGAATTGTTAAACTTTACCTCTCTTCTGAAAACTTGTCACTTTGCTGACGTAACCTTATTTCACCAAAGGTACTATATGATTATGGGTACATTGTATTTTTTTATCACTATTCAAATGTCACTAAATGATCTGTTATCGTTCCATCATTCGTTTGTAGTACATAAAATTTTCACGAGATGTCGCCAGTTCACCCTGTCTTACGCAGTCTTCTTTATTTATTTATTCATTTGCATTGGTAGACACGTATACATTTAAAATGTTACATGCACCCAGTAAAGGCAAAACAAAGGATAATTCTTATGAGCTTAAATTAAAAATTTGATTGCAAGTAAATAGTTACATATAAAGCCGGGCACTCATTAGCGAACTGTAACGTGCAGATACAGTAACGAGTTCTAGTATGCACGCTTGAAGCAGGCTTCAACTAGACGGCTCACTGCGAACCGCGCACGTACCGCTCGCTGCAAGCTCGCAAAACACGTACACACTATGATTTTTTGTTACATAACAGGCAACGGTTACAGTTACAGCTCGCTAGTGGGTACTCGGCTTCAGTGAAGTAAATTAATATTAATATTACCTTAACACAGTTATCTTCAAATTTAATAGCTTTTTGATTCAGTAATAATTTGAGTTTATTACAAAATGTGGGTTTTTTTGTATTGTTTTTAGAGTGGTATATAATTTGTTGTAGATTTTTACTGCTTTATAACGTAGATGATTTCGATACGGGGAGTTAGTGAGACTAATAAGAGCGTTTACGCACCGCATCCAATTCGTATTCATTCCTAATCCGAGACTATACAAGTTTAGAAAACTCGGACCCACTTCGGAACTAATACGAATCGGCTGAAGGCGCAAACGCTTTCAGGCTGGTTTCGGAGCAGTGCGGATTTATCTGCGAACCGTCCGCGCGAAGCGCCGGAACGGAGTAACACGTGTGGCTTTAAAACATCGTTCTACAGTGATGCGGATTGCTCCGTACAGAACATGCTCCACGTGAACTCCGCACAGGTCACCCGTGCATTCATTATAGGCGTCTGTGACGGCGATATTAAACACTCGATTCAGAGCACTGCTGATTCTATGCATACAGATGCTTATTTCGGTCACACACGATTAAAAGTGACGGACGAAATACAAACTTAGTCTTACCAACTCCCGTTATTGAAATGTATCGAAAAAACCCACTTTGCTGTGCTATAGAGCGTATTAGGATAGCCTTGAAATCGCTCTCTATAGTGCGCTGCCAGGTATACTCAGGCTAGGGCTTTTTTATCGCACGCCTGCCATTCCAAGGTTTTAATGCAATGTTAACTTAGCCAGCACTCTCCTGCCTCCTTGGCCTGACTAAGTAGCCAAATGGTGACCATGATGGACTGCCGCACTGAGGTCCCGGGTGCGATTCCCGGGCCGGGAGAAATATTTGTATGGCCTACATTTATTTCTCTCCTGAGTTTGTGTGTAATTTATGGTTGTCTATCTATGTGTGTGTCCATGGCACCCGTGATACATGGTTTCCCTAGTACGGGGCTATGAGTGTATATGTTATTTATTTATTTACTACTCTCCAAATATTTCAATACCACTTGTAATATCTTCAACAAATACTTACCTATTTCTTTCTTCTACCCTCAGAACTATGTCCTGTCAGTAAGGCGCATAACTTCCAACCATGGCGGGGCGCCCCGCGGCAGTGGTGGTAGAAGGAGCCTGCAAACACTATGGCAGAAAAAACAAACCTGATTACAAACCTGTGCTTGAAAATCTAGACATGACTGTGGATAGTGGGATTATGTAAGTAATATATTTCTGCCGTCCACTAACTAAGATGCGGTTAAGTGACAAATGGTCAAATATCCGTTTTAATCAGAAAAAAATAAAGCACAAAATTCTCTTTTGAAAACAGTTAAAATTAGTTAACGTGGTCGACTTGTCGGAACCTACCCTAACAATGCTGAAATATCATGAAACAATTTAAATATTCTAAAACTGGGTTATGATTTTTTATGATATCTTTAAAAATACTTTGTCACTTTGCCGCATTTTAGTTAACGGACGACAGATTTCTTCATCATCACCCTTTGCACGGGTCTTCTCTAAGGCCCAAAGGCCGATTCGATACAGGGGGTTTACTCTAGATCTCCGTCCGACATCCGTCCGAAACAATTACTGCCAAATAAGCAATACTTGACCAAATGAAAAGACGCGTGATGCGAATGAAGCTTCATACTTGATACTTGTCTTTTAATTTTGTCGAATATTACTTATTTGACAGTAATTGTTTCGGACGGATGTCGGACGGAGATCTAGAGTAGACCCCCAGGTTGGGGACTTAACTCGATTTTCAAGGGTATTGAATCTTCTTCGAAAAGCAGGTTTAATCACGACGTTTAACGAGATTTATTGCTACTATGGATCAATAACTCAATAGATCTGATAATCTTCATACTATAGATCGTAACTCTGAAAAAGGTCAAAATTCCGTCTTACCTTAAATGGCGTTGATCAATAGCCAAAAAGTAGTTTAAATGGTCCTGGATATCAATTATTCCTCTTTAATATGAAATATAAGAACTTCGTTTTTTTTCCTTGTCATATCATGAGCTATAATTATTTTCTGAACTCTGACAAATCGACTCATCCGTAGAACAAAAATCTATGTGCAAGACTAATTGTTCTCAGGATATGGTACATTTAATTTTCGTTCGTTCTTTTTCGCTGTGGTAGTCAGATCGATCGACCATTGTTGGATTTTATATTTCCGAAACGAAATAAAATATATTAATTCTCAAAACACCTTTTCAATAGGCCTTAGTTTGAGTAACGAAATTATTCTCGTAACGTACTTATTATCTTTTCGCTATATAATCACATCGGACTTTTTTCTTCGGATAAGTTGAAATATGCATGTCAATAGTCAATAGGTAATTGTGTGTTACAAACTTATTTATAAATTAACGCTTCCTAATATGGGTAGATGGCGCTAACCATCGCTAACCCTAAACAAAATAAAAGAATAGCCAGCAGTACCCATACAACTCTGTGCAATAAGCGCCATCTAGTTGATTTGTTTGTTACCACTAGAAATTTTAGAGTAGCTTTGATTTTTTTTTTTCAATTGATGAAATTACTTACAAAAATAGCTATTTGGTACCCGCCGCGACATCTAGTGTAGCAATTAGGTACTAAATACCGAACCACGCTATCTTGTACGCGATACAAGATAGCGTTGCTAATCGCGATTAACAGTCCATTTTAATTATTGGTCCATGTTGCTACTAAACATTTCTAAATGTTCTTAGAAATTAAAGTCATAGTTACATGCCGCCGCAGAAATTCCAACCGTAAACCTCTTAGAAGAAAAACAACTGTTCTTCCACTGGGTTACCACCGCTCTGATGATTTATTTATAATCATTTATTCGTATAATAACATATAATACAACAACAATTTGAATAACCTGTTGAGGTTAGATTCAATTACTGGAATAGTCTTCTGAAACGGCAGTTTGTGTTACCATGGATAATAATATTGTAATTATATTATAAACGCACCCTTTGCCTGGTCTCAAACTAGGGAATTCCCTGTACTATGAGTACCAGAGCAACTGAGTTGACTCTGGGGCACTACCCCGGAACACTCAGACCAGAATCAATACGGAAAAGTTCATTTTCCAAATTTGGTCTTACCGGAAATCGCACCCGCGGCCTCCTTATCCAGCGCCCACAGCATAAACCGCTGGGCCTCTGAGGTGGTCAATAAATAAATCACTCATAGTCCTGCACTAGGGAAACCCTGTGTCGCGGATGCCATGTACTCACATGAGTGTGATAGAAGTAGAGCTTTTTGTGAAAGAGTTCGTCCGACTGCCACCTTTCTATTGCCTATTTCTGCCGCCAGTTTACTTCATTGCACTATGCTACTACTACTATAATAATCTGACACTCTGAACTCTCATTGCATTACAACGTTAAAGATCAATAAATTTCTTCCTAGCTTATGTCTTTTTTTCATTGCAGCTACGGATTACTGGGCCCATCAGGTTGTGGCAAGACCACGCTCCTCTCCTGCATAGTGGGCAGACGGACGCTGAACAGCGGCAACATATGGGTCCTCGGGGGAAGACCAGGAGAAAAGGGAAGTGGAGTCCCTGGGCCACGAGTGGGGTATATGCCACAGGTAAGAGCATTCGTCTAGAATAGCTTTAGAAATAGCAGTTTTTTTTAATATATAATATCATGTGACGGGATGGACAAGTCGTGCGCCTGATGGTAAGGTACATGCTTGTCTGTAGTGCCACTTAGAGGTTTTAATAGCAAAGATCTTAGGGGCACTGTCACTGCGCCCGTCACCCTGAGACATAAGTTGACAAGTCCCATGTGCCTGTAATTTCACCAGCACCCTTACCCTCCTAACTAACTTTTACTCCTAATTAACTGCCTCCGTGGCCGAACGGTTACCATGGCGGACTGTCACGCAGAGGTCCCGGGTTCGATTCCCGTGTCAGGAGAAATATTTGTATGTGTTTTGGGTATAATTTGTGGTTGTCTATGTGTGTGTCCATGGCACCTGCGATACAGTGTTTCCCTAGTGCACGGCTATGAGTATGTGCGCGTTATTATTATTATTATTACCCTTCAAACTAGATCAAACCAGTGACTTATGTAATCGTGGATACCATCATCATCATCAACCCAGTTATACGTGCTAGGCACGGGTCTCCCCTCTCAGGCGAGGGTTTAGATCATATTCCGCCAGACTGGCCCAATGCGGGTTGGAGACGTCAGACATTTCCCAAAGGATGTGAAGCTTCTTTGACGTGCAGGTTTCATAACAACATTTTCATTCACTGAAAAGATCATGGTAAACTTCAAATTGAAATTCGCACATAAATTCCGAGAAACTCAGAGGTCTGAGCCTATTTGAGAGGCGATAGGTCAATTCAATAGGTCAGGTATTGGGCTGCCACGGCTACATTATTAATACGCCAATACCTTTATTAATGCCTTATGCCATTACGATTCATTTTTTTTCTTTCACTTGCATTTTTCGCTTTCTTGCGTGACTCGCTTCGCGCATACGCAAAGATCTGTCGCATACGCGCAGGCAGGACCGTTCACGACTCGCTCGCTTGCGCCGGCCGCTTGCTTTGCATTGGATTTCTTTGCGGTGCGTGAGTTATGTAGCAAGCATAATATTTCCACGCAAGCAACAGGGAACATTTGTAGAGGACAGCACCACAGGCCAATAACAGAGCAGCAGTGTCTACAACCAAAGATAAGGCGCCGCGCATGCGCGCAAGTCTCTCCGCAAAGCAAAGCGGAAGACTCATGAACGCCTTTGCGCGGAAGACAGATTTCTACGCCGTGTACCCAGACGACGCAAGCAAGCGAAACACGCAAGTGAAAGACTTCAAAGACGTCAAATTAAAAACACCCTCCTTTTTTGAAGTCGGTTTAATATAACTAAAGAGGAAGAATAATAAAAGGGTAAAACACTCGATTTTACAGTACTTTATTTTTAATGTAGACTGTATTGCCTACAGGACATAGCCCTCGTCGGTGAATTCACAGTACGTGACGCAATATACTACTTCGGTAGAATATATGGAATGAAATTGTCTCGCCTCAGCGAAAGATTCGACTTCCTAAGCTCCCTATTAGAGTTGCCTGACGGGGGACGATTCGTCAAGTCCTTATCAGGAGGACAGCAGAGACGAGTTTCCCTTGCTGCTGCGCTGGTTCATGAACCTGAGTTGCTGATTTTGGATGAACCTACTGTTGGTTTAGATCCTGTATTAAGAGAACGGTAAGTACCAACGTCATATTAATAATAGTATTTTTAATTAGAGCTAATAAGCTCACGTTTATTAGGTTGTTGGTGATGAAATAATAATCTCAGTACAGAGTTCTAAAAAAACCGACCTCAAAGGTCATTCATCCCCTACTTTGCCACACCTCTATGGTGAAATATTTTTTCAAATTTAAATGGGACGATTTCTGATGTATCTTCTTTCCAACAAAAAAGAATCATCAAGACCGGTTCACAATCGAGTTATCGCGTAACAAACACAAAAAAAAACAGAATTGAGAACCTCCTCCTTTTTTAAAGTCGGTACAAAACTGAGTTGTCTTAAAAATGAACCTTCCTTGCTAAATTGACGTCACTGCGTGCGATCTTGACCGTAAAATGCAAAAAAAAAATATTTATGTGAAACAAATAAATTGAATAAATATTATATTTTAGTGCGTATTTGGCCTTCTATAAAGTTCATATTTTTATAAATGAGAACGTTTATTTTTTTCCTAAAATGATCTGTTTTCGCTTAAACACGGCCTCATATGGAATATTGACCAGGAGCTTCCAAATACCAGCTTGATCAACTTGACTCCATTCAACGCAGGGTTCGTGTTCTCGATAATCCCAAACTTACAGGCGGTTTGGAGTCCCTTAGTTCACGGAGAGACGTTGGCTCTCTGTGTGTGTTCTACCGTCTTTATAAAGGGGTGCTCTGAGAAACTTTTCGAACTGGTACCACCGTCTCGTTTCCACCATCCCATCTCCCGCCAAAGGAGTAAAGCCCATCACCACATAATAGATGCCTGGCATTGTAAGACTACGCGGGCATTACATTCGTTCCTTCCTCGAACCTGCAAGCTATGGAATAATCTTCCTTCGAAAGTATTTTCTATGAGATGGGGTTGTTCAAAAAGCGTGTCACCAAGGCTCTCAGATTCTAACAACGCATAGGATGTGCGTCTGATGTTGCAGATGTCCATGGGCGACGATGACCACCTCCCATCAAGTAGCTCGTCTGCTCGTTTCCCTTCTACTTTAAATTTAAACAAAAACATACGCAGGCACGCACTCACGCACACACACGCACATTAGGTATATGTACACTATGACTTACTACTGTTATTGTTGCTTAATTTCAAATTATGAGAATAGATTGTATTGTTTGAGATTCATAGTAACGAACTGTCCTGCAGAAGTCAGTATACATACAAACATAGTAATAATGGAACAATTTTCTGGCAATAAATATTATTATAATTTAGTTTATTAAATGTCAGGATTTTTCACCATCATGATATTCAATTTTTTTGTGAAATTACTCCACTGGTTTGTTATAATTATTAAAGATCGAATGCTTACAAAAATTCCTTCGATCCGGCTGCATTCAAACCAAATAAATATTATTGTTATTAGTTTTTTTTTAAATTTATTAAGGCTTTGGCAAAGCCATCAGCCTAAACATGAAGTTTATGTTTCTGTAAATATGGCCGCCACAAAGAGGATAGGCAATTTGAGGCGGCGTGCTTGGATTGACTCGGGATTCCTTAAAACGGGCCGCTACGGGTGGCCTAGTTCGAGATTCGTATAATTTCGCGTTTTAATCTGCTATTAAGGCACAATAGCACTATCATATTCCACTTTAAACTAGATTTCACAAAATAATTGAAAGTCAAAATAAAAACGAAACTTTTCCCTCCAAAAGGTCCAGAGCGAATCTTATTGTTATTAGTACGATTTTGATGTTGCCATATTAAGTAATCTGTGATGTTGCATACGTAGCTTAGAAAATGAAACACAAAAATACACGCGCGCAAAATGCACATTAATTATGTCTCCCAATGTACGTGTTAAGGCTACCTCGGGGGCCTACCATAACCTTTCTAAAAACAATCTTATTTCAATGTAAGCTTAAAGTAAGCTTATTGTAATATTACTCATATTCATACCATGACGAACCTGTTATCCAATTAATGTATTATTGCAAAAGTGATTGAAAGAACGAATGATTTCCCAATATTGTCTATTCCTTACTAAAAATTGGAAAGAGATAACGGTATGTGTACTATATAATGCCATCTCTTTCTTTTTAGATGTTCCGAATTGTCTTATCGAGGTATAATGTTTAAGTACTTAATGTTATTTACATTCAGAGAATTTTGACTGTTAAGAAAAGAAAAGTATGTAATAATAAAATCTATTAATATTACGTTGTTTTCAATAATTATTCCGCATTTTCATGAAAAAAATAAATAAATAAAACAAGCTGAGTCTCGATAGTCACGTTGTGAGTTCGGAACTATAGTCTAGTGTCGACTGTTAGTTTCGCCAAAGAGCATATAGATGGCGCAGTTATAATTTTACGAAATGAACACCACGTATTTTTATTTAACGAAAAATTATTTACTATGTGTTATTAAATAAAAAAATAAACAAAATATTGAAGAGATATGTGTAAATAAATAAGTTCAACTTAACTTTTAATCGTTACAAATCAATATTAAGACAATAAAACTGAAAATAATATTGTTTCCATTGCATCCGTGTAACTATTATAAGATTGCTAAATTTGACATAAGAGCAATATTACTTTAATGTTAAAGTCGCGTCATAGTACGAACTGAGTGAATGAATAGTCACAAAGCTGCCAATAAAACATCATAGTTTTAACATTACAATAACCTTACTTTAAGCGCATTATGATACGAAAAATCAAGGTAAGGTTAAAGTAATATTGTTATAAGAGGTTGTGGCCCCCTGATGGTCTGTGATTTTACCGATCACCTCCCACGAGCTCGCACCCACGCACTACATAATAGGAAGAGGTTCGTCTGTAGAAACACAGACGCGTCAAACAAAAAAAACAATAGGACATATTAATAACTGTATTTATTTGAGCTATTTACTACGATTTTTACAATTGTATAGATGTTATCATTGCTTCACTATTTGCAGCATCATGAATATTGAACATAACAATACATTGAAATGAAAATAAATAGATTTTTTTTAATAAAAAACAAGTGCGCATCTTACCTGATGGAAAGTGACAATGAAGTTGTCTGTTCTCTCTGTTCAGGGAATAAGTCTAAGATATAATATGGAATTAATTTAACACGTTGATAAGCAAAAGTAACGCACACATGTAATTACAATCAAGCCAGATCAGCCCTGTTTATTCTCTCTGTCTTGACCAAAATTTGACCTAATCATGTCTTCCCCTATTTCATCGCTCTGGTTGTTATCTTCATTGTTGGTGGTAGGATGTTCAGAGACAGTTTCATTAGGTTTTGTGTATGGTGAATGATCTTGAGAATCAGTTGTTTGATCTGTATGCTCATTGTTGTCTTCACGTCCTGGCCCTGTAGGTTTTTCAGTAGTGCTGTCGCTATTACCCTCCTCCTTTTCAGATGTTTTACTATGAAAATTTATTGTAAAGTGATATTGGTTACCTTCCACTTTGTCAACAATTTCATGAGGTATATTCGCTTCAATCTTGAAGTAAATGTCTTTCTTGTTATACTCTGCATTATTCTTACAATCACAATTGCATTGCTTTTGATTTGGCTGCTCTGTTGAAAGTGGGCACGTTTGTGTTACAGGTTTTTCTACAATTTGTGGGCAATTTTGGGGTTTTTCCATTGCAGAAGTTTTTGAATTATCAGGTTGAGGTCTTTCTGAAGCTGGTGGAGCGCAATAATCATGAAACGATCCCGTGTAGCAGGCGTAGTATTTTAGTAAAACATTATATTTACAAGGTGTAATACACATTTGGTCTCTCGAACTTCTTTCTGTTGGGGATACTGGTGAGGAGTTGCAATATTCGATGACACCATTTTTTGTTACACACAATTGTAATCCTTTTCCTGTTTTTTTACAATTACTCATACATTCAGTACTATTAGGATCACTGGCTTGACTTGTATAGAAGACGAAGGGCACTTTATCAGTTGTGTAACACGCCCTCATTTCTCCTTCAAAATTGACAATACATTGACTGTACTCACAATCACTCACGCACTCTTCACCGTAAAATGTAAATGCTTTAGTTGTATATGTCCAATCCTTTTGTTGCGAACTTAACTTAGACAATACGTTATTTAGACAACATATTAATAATAAAAATTGTAAGTTTGAGTCAGCCATGTCGAGTTAACGGCACAATTGGTATGGCAGGGAACTTAATGTTTCACTTCTCCGTATTGTTATCATGTGAATTCTGTGCAAAGGTTATCTAATGGGTATCTGTGTTATTTTGGAATCGCTTGTTAGTAAAAATTACTCTCAAATGAAGTGATTTTAATTAATTGACTTATATGAAAATATATTTCGGTAGCTGTGGCCCTGTCAAGAGACGGGACGAACAAGTCGTACGCCTGATGGTAAACTACACGTCTGTCCATAACAGTTGCAATGCCACTCAGAGCTTTAAATCGCAAGGATTTGAGGGGCACTGTCACTACGCCCGTCGCCCTGAGACATAAGTAGACAAGTCCCATGCGCCTGTAATTTCACCAGCACCCTTACCCTTCAAAACCGGAACTGCTACGCAGACATTGACAAGATATCGAAGCTTTTACACTTTTTGGAAGAAATTAGTAGATAATAGTAAAAATTAAATCAAAGTTTAGGATCCCCACCAGTGGAGATTTTTAGTGGGGATTTGTAGAGTATACCAAATAAATAAGCCTGTATATCAATGCTGTATATTGATATTTGTATACCTGCATCGCCTATGGTATCTAGTATATGGAATTATGAAATAGAAAAAAAAATGCTGTGCAATTCTGAATTAGGGTCACTCTTGTTCAAATTTAAATTAGTTAAATTAGTAGCAGTAGAGCTCCTTGTGTTCATCCAGGGAAGTACTGCCACTTTACCTATTTCTGCCGTCAAGCAGTACTGTCAGTGCTGGTGAAATTACAGGCACATGGCACTTGTCAACTTATAAGGCGACGGGCGCACTGCTCCCCAGATCTTTGCGATTTAAAGCTCTGAGTGGCAAAGTAACTGTTACGAACAGGCGTGCAACTTACAATCAGGCGCACGACATTTTCGTCCTGTCACTTGATGTTACCTATAAAAAAAAGCTTACTCTGATACTTACATTACTGTGCTATGTTGGCATTGTAATTTTATAGTGCAATAAACAATATTTCATTCGGCGGCATGAAGTTATTGCGTGAAATCGTTATCAACTTCGTGCAGTCGAAGTCTCGGATAATGCCTTAACTGCGTGCAGCAGAAACCGACTTCATGCAGCCGAGATCAACAACAAAAAGGTGATTACACTGCAAACTTGCAGTCAATCCGTTAGCAGCCGTAGAATAGTATCACCTGACGATAAGTGATTATGTGGTTGTTAAACGAGTATTTATCATACTGTTTTACGTCGTTCGTTCATTAGTAGCGACCGATTCAAAAATTAGTCTCCTAACTAATGTTAATCACTGTTTTCCTCAAGTTGTTAATAGCTTCACGGATCCGCTTAAAAGTCAAATATATGTACTTAAAAGATGTAACCGAGGAAACAATTGTCCTCTCAGCTATTCAAACGTTTTTTGGAAGGAACAATGTAAAGAAGCAATTGTGCATGGAATAGGCTCTACTTTGTAAACTGGTTTTAAGTTCTTTTAACAATAAACGAATGTTTTTATTAAATAAAGTTTTAAATAATCATCAGTAGTCAGAATAGGGTGTTCTAAATGAATAGTTAAATGCCTACATATAGCTACAAAAAGTGTGACGTGGAATGGTTAAAACCATCAAATACTAATTAATTACTTTTTCGAATTCCGAATTTCCGGGAATAATTTTACAGCATCATAAGATAAAGCTACTAGAAAGTAGAAGTTGGATTTTAAAGTATAATTCTAGTAACACCATGTAAAAAAATGTACGAGATAATTAAATTTTCTCCGAAGTACTAACCTTTTTTATGAGTTTACATGCAAAAACTTGTTCTAATTAATGCTACTTTTATATTAATGGAACGCAAACCAACCCCTGCCCAACCTCATCTCAGTAGGATTAACACAACAGGTAGCGACTAGCGCAAGAATGACATAAAGCGCGAGATCTCTAGGTATGCGGGAATAGCAGTATCTCCGGCTTTATATCGCACTCGCGCAAGTCACGCCTTGTCGTGTTAGCCCTA
>NW_020653900.1:10840497-10847360 GCF_003589595.1 Hyposmocoma kahamanoa
AGGAATTAATTGATACTTACGGCGATTTATATAATATAAACTACTTCCAGGCTATTAATCAGCGCCATCTAGGTATATAAAACGGAATTTTGACCTTTTCAGACCTACGTACGATCTGTATAAATATTTCTCCCGGCCCGGAAATCGAACGCGGGACCTCTACGTGACAGTCCTGCGTTCCCGTTCAGCCACAGAGGCAGTTAAAAGTTTTCACATAAAATTTTTCTAATGGTCATTTGAAAACTCACAGAGTAATTGCACTTTGATAAATAATATAATTTTACGTATGTAGGCGGTAAAAAGACTTGCCTGTTACATCCACTTGCTCTAAGCTTAAGTACGTTAAGTCATGGAGAAGCATTGGTGCAATGCAAAAGACACTAATACATTTATCAATAATACTTTCTTAACGCAATTAAATTAACTAACTACTTATTTTAAATATAATATAATTTGTTTAAATTAATTAAATTAAATGTAAATTGATTAATTAAGACGTACTTTAGTGCAAGTGGACATTATTCACTGTACATCGTTTATTGTGTTAAGGGTTTAAACGACTTTACAGTGTGGACTGCTTTTGAATTTTTATTTGTAGAGCTTGTAGTTGTTATTGTTAGTTACTCTATGGTCATGTAGAATACTACCCTCGTAACGAAAAAAGGCACAACTATACGTACTTTATACAGCAGTTATGCCGCTTTTTCGTTCTGACGGCAGAATATATACTCGTACATAGCGCTAAATTTGACTGATATTTTAATTAAAATAAACACTGAGCGTTTACATTATCACAGAAATGATATTATCTGGATCTGAATCACATTTTATGTATATTTTGATATTGATAAAGGGGGCCTTAGGAGATTATTGCAACGCAAAATCGCATGTCCGATGATAATTTAGTATCAGCAACGTCGAGGCCTTGGAAATAGCCATTGTTTGCCCGCCCTTGTTTCACAACGCGTTTTGTCATCGTAATTGCTCACTTTTATCTTACATATATAAATACATACTTATTCTTTATTGTACCAAACAAATACAAAAAAAAAATCAATTATAAAAATGGTGAGAAAAGGTGGACTCATCTCTTAAATCGATCTCTTCCTGCCATCCCAAAGGAGTAGGACAAAGGTCATAAACGGTGCATTGTAAACTAACAGATAAATAAAAATATCTTACATAAGTAATAATACTACGGGATTATCTTGTGGGATAAAGAGGCAGATATACAAACCATATTTGTGTTGCAAAAACGGCGGTTCGTTCTGTGTACCGTTTAGGTTCTCGGGTTTCTCAGAGAAAAGTTTAAGAAGACTGGTATCATAATTGTGGCATCGCAGTACATTTACTCAAATACTTTGTATGCCCGTAAAAATGTACATAATTTCTTAAGAAAGAAGATATCAATTCAATTCAATTCAATAATTTATTGCAAAACCATAATGTACATAATAAGATGTTACAAATGTAGTGAGACCAGTATTATGGGCCCTGTCGGGCACGCAACATAGGAGCTATATATATATCCGTAATATTAACCTTAGAACTTAGTCCAAACTCATGGGACCACGATTTCGTTTAACTAAGGTGAACGATTCTTTTATAGGGAACTGTATACGTTTTTACAATAAGATTCCGGAGTATATATTAAAAATATCCTAAGTTTAAAACTTACATTAAAAGTATTTTAATTGAAAAGTCATATTACAAAATTGAAGACGACTTCTTAGATAAAGCTGTACGGACAGACGACACGAAATTTTATTCAAAATGTATTCTATGGCATTTAAGTTTATTTGAAAAGAGCAATCTCTAGAGACTCTTGCTCGTTCTTCTCAGGGAAGTCAACTTAGTCAACGAGCAGTAGCTTGAATAATGACGTTTTCGTCGTTCGTTACGTTTACTAACGGCAAGAACTAAAATCTCTAAAATATATGAAATACGTAGTAAGGAGATACGTACTTGCTTACGAGTTTTTGACTTGTCTAAACACGATCTCGTATGACATTTTTTCAAGTTCATACGATTATTTGTTTTGAGTGCGATTATTGCCATTCCAGTTCGGAGATTACTGCGTTATTGACAATGGATATATAAAAATGACGCAAAAATCATTCAAATTTGGAACTGCTGATAATATTAAGTTCATTGGACTGTACAGAAATGTATATATTTTTTAATTTTATAACATTTCTTAGCCCAAAATTTATTTTCGTTCTCGTTTTATTAATTCTTGTCTTAAAAAAGCAGTGATAATCACAATAACCTTGCGCACTGCACTCATATTAGCGATTGACTGGCACAAAAACTCAAAATACGATTATTGCTTTTAAGTTCTGTGTACACGTAAACGTTCTGTGTAAACGTTCAATAGTCAAACGCGAGACGACAAGGGCGATAATCGCGAATATTTAGACGTGGAAAGATTTTTATATTCTTTCGATAATCGTATCTTCGAGACGAGAAACTCACTTCATCTAAATGGGCCTTTATTCACTAGTATGACTCAGCATATGCCTAAGTTCTCTAAGGCGCTAGTTTTCAAGCAGAACCAACAAGAGCTATTAAATCTGGAAGTTATTTGTAATGATAGATCTAACGACTAGGAGGGAAATCGTTGATTAAAAAAATAAATATAATAAAGTGTGAATAGTGCATCTAAAGTAACCTATTAATATGAAAGTGCATGTGTGGATTTGAATATATATGTAAGTGTAACTGTAAATAAAAATAATGATTGTGTATATGCTAATTTAGAAAGGCTACGAAGAGTACCTACATGGGGACATGAAAACTAATATTAATATTAAAATTTAGACAGATTTTTGTAACGAGAGTAGGTATTGCCGGTAAAGTGCTTTATACATATTTGTGTTTGGATGACTTGTCCCCTACAGGCGGTGGAATATTATTCCAGAAATTGTTATGGTATGGAATACATGGTGACAGTCGCAGTGCCCCTAACATCTTTGCGATTTAAAGTTCTGAGTGACGCTGCAACTGTTATGGACAGACGTGTCGCTTACCACCAGGTCCACAGTTTAAAGGATCTACAGTTTAATTAAATGGGATTGCAATTTCTTTCAGATTGGAATGTTGCGAGACGGCCAGCTCTTGGCTGAAGACTCACCCGAGGAAATTCTCCGCAGATTCGAAGTTGACACTTTGGAAGAGGCCTTTCTCCAGCTGGCCCTAAGACAGCATCAGCTGCCAAGAAGAAGGTCCAGTAAGTCGTACATATAGCATAGTACGTAGTAAGCAGCGGTACCCCAAGTTAATTCTGCATCAGCGTATGGTGGTTTGAAACAGACCTAGGATAAATTGTAAATTCAAAGATCAAATACAAATAAAAATTTCTTCGATCTTGCTGAACTCGAACCAGCGTACTCGCCATACTGTAGCTGACGCTCTCCCAAATGAGCTACGGGACGAACTATCAGACATTACGAAATGCTCTGGGATTGCAGATCATTGTGTTTGATTTTAACGACTTTTTTGTGATCTGTGAGAAATCCATGAAAGTTTTTCCTCACTCAGCCAGGTACCTTTACTATAATGCCATGGTAGTAAAACAACGTAATATTCAATAAACTTTTTTCTATTTTTTATTATACTAAGTGACGGAACGAACAAAGCGTGTCTGGTAGTAAGCGACACGCCTGTCCCTAACAATTGCAGTGACACTCAGAGCTTTAATCTCACAAGGATCTGAGGGGCACTGCCACAGCGCCCAATACCCTGAGACATAAGTTGACAAGTCCCACGTGCCTGTAATTTCACCAGCATACTTAACCTTCGAAACCGGAACGCAGTAATGTTCACATTACTGATTGGCAGCAGAAATAGGTAAGATGGCAGTACTTCCTTGGACGCACTCTTTCGCAAGGACCTCTACTGCTGCTACTACCTAATATTAAACCAATGACACATGTACTTTCTTGTAACAAAATCCAAGCCTCCAAAATTTTCTTATAAAATGAATTAAGTTACTAAAGATCTGTTGTATCTTTCCAGCCCTAATGGGATCCCCAGACGTGATCCCAGAAAGCCGGATTCCAGCAGTGGACAGCCGGTATCAATCGAGCGAATCTTTCAACATGGTCACCGGTAGCACTGAAGTAAGTTTCATTTTTAGATTAGGTTATTTTTCAAAAAAGAAAGGCAAGAAAAGCGAAACACAAGAAACGTGAACGTATCTAAATAGGCTTTCACGATTGTTACACATAAGAAATGAAACATTTATTCCGACCTAAATCATGTATATTAAAAAAACAAACAATTAAAGACACAAAAAATTCAAACGTAAACACAATAATAAATAATTACAAAAATTATTACAAACAATACAAAAATGAAATAAAATAAAAAATTAAACACAGATTATTCACATGAAATAAGGACGCTAAGAATCTTTATACATACTATTTTGTAAGTAGCAAGTATAAATTACAACATAAATAAAATAAAAATTTGAAAAGCTGATTATATATTTTAACTTTATATGCTTCTTTAACCACAAAAGTGTTCAGATCTTGAGACTATGGCATAAAATTTGCCGTCGAAGTCCTGACAATATAAACATTGTAGTATTAATTCAACTGCCTCCGTGGCCGAACGGTTACCATGCTGAACTTCGCAGAGATCCCGGGTTTGATTCCCGGGCTATGAGAAATATTTGTATGGCCTTTATTTATTTATCTCGTGAGTTTAGGTGTAATTTGTGGTTATCTACCTATCTGTGTGTCCATGGCACCCGCGATACAGGGTTTCCCTCGTGCGGGTCTATGAGTGTGTACATTATTATTATAATTATTAACATGTTTTTCTGTATTTTTTTTGACTTTCTTTTTTTTATTATTATTATTATAAGTATAATTGTAATCTTTTCAGGTTTTCACCAAAAAACAATCATCAATAGATAGTAATAGTAAAAGTAGAACCAAATCAAGGTACAAAGCTGTATTTATAAAGAGTCTGCAACAATTTGCCAGACATCCTGGGTAAGTTTATAACAATAATATTTATTTCTTTTTTCACTCACAAAAGCACCTTAAGAGTTAATTAAATCTATGGAACATAATACAATTCTGTAACGTCGACTAATTAAGTGTGTGACTGGCGCCCGTGGCAAGTTTGCAAAACCTGGGTTACGGATCGCCCAAAAAAACAAAACAAACAAAAAACTGCTTCCACTGCAGTGGTTAGTGATTAGCTCCATTTGACACAGTGATTAGCTCAATTTGACAAGTTTATTATATTGCATAGACTTTTGATATTTTTTTTATAATATCAAGTGAGGGAACGAACAACGTGTACCTGACGGTAAGCTACACGCCTGTCCATAACTGTTGCAGTGCCACTCAACGCTTTAAATCGCAGATCTGAGGCGCACTGCCATTGCGCCCGTCACCCGGAGACATAAGTTGACAAGTCCCATCTGCCCAGTGGCAGCATTTGCAGTCTTAGCCGCCCTAAGCCCCAGGCCACGTAGTCAGTACCAGCCGCCGCTTTCTCAGCGCTGATCATGTACTGGTAGACTGCATAATGATTTTTTTTATTACTTTATATTATTATAGGTACTTTGAGCTATTTCTTGTCATCATCAGTGATTTTTTTGATCACGATTGGCTGCCCCTAAAATCTGGCCCGGGCTTACTGGGCCTCGGGACAAATCCGCCACTGCATGTGCTTGTAATAATGTAATTTCAAAGTTAATTCGTTATACATTTTGAAATAAGATTGATCGGAAGAAATCTTTTTATTAGTTTAAATTTGTTAGACCAAACCTTTCTTTATATCCGAGTATGTCTCTTATTTCATTACCTCTTTTTTTAAAAGATAAAAATATTAATATTTTTATACGTGTTTTACAGAGGTTTAATATTTTCGATCCTGTTCCCTATCATCCAAGTGGTTGCGTTCTTCTCTGCTGTGGGCCACGATCCCAAAGACTTGAATGTGGCTGTGGTTAATGATGAAGCAGCTTATTCGCCTTGTAAGTATTTTTAACGTTATTTATAAGCGTAACTAAGACGAATTACCCTTAGTGAAGGAAATAATTATTGCCACAATGCTTTTAAATGCACATGTTTCATCAGGGATGATTATATAAGCTCGGAAAAATATAGGATTCCAACACAGAATGCAGGAGCGCAGCTACGCCTGACTAATTTCAAATCCCATCCCATTATGCGTATGATTGTGTTTATATGATATCTAGTCTCTCCGCACCCGGTCGTGCTAGCCCTACAAGGGGTACATTCAGAAACCTTACGATAACTCAGTTGTCGACCGATTTATTTTCATTTTTATTCACAACACCCGAATCGTACGTCAAACTGTCGTATTCGAAACCGAACCGAAATGACGTCACAACCGTACGATTACTCGAACTTCTCGCCCGGCAAAGGCTACAAACGTTGTTCAGAACACAGTTGCCGAATGAAAGTTACCGAACGTCCTAATTGTTTACAAAGCAAGAATGTAATACGAAAATAAATAAAGTTTGGATTTTGTTCAATTTTATTAATTTATTTTAATGCAAGACTAAGTAATGCATTTCTATATTTTAGGCCTTTAAAGTCTTAAAAATGTATATACAACGATTTTCATTTTTCCTATAATCGATTTCACGGACTAACTCCATAAACGCCGTTGGATAACAGTATCGTATCCGAATCCCAATCGAACGTTTAACTCGGAATGTTCTGAACAGCTCGGAAAGCGCCCTTCGATTTGAGAACGATATCCAATCCAACGATTCGGTTAAAATATCGAAGAGTTCTGAATCGGGGTCCAGGTGTCAATTATTTATCTATGCCTACAAATGGATTGTCCCGAATAGCTTACTTAGAGCGTCT
>NW_020653900.1:10847370-10848735 GCF_003589595.1 Hyposmocoma kahamanoa
ATCGGACCACTTCTGAGGTACCCCCTTTCCGACAAACAAATAATTATCGAAATCACAAATGTCGGAGATATCGCGTAACATAGATACAAAAAAACATACAGTCCAATTGAGAACCTCCTCCTTCTTTTGAAGTCGGTTAAAAAGCTTTTATTATTCTTGGCAGCGATGATGTTGGATTTGCCTGTGTTCCTTCCATCGATCCTGTCAGTTATATGCTTTAATAATAACGCACACACTCGACATAGCCAGCCACACAGCAGATACACACATAGACAACCACAAATTACACCCAAACTCACGAGAGAAATAAATGTAGGCCATACAAATATTTCTCCGGGCCCGGGAATCGAACCTGGGACCTCTGCGTGGCAGTCCAGCATGGTAACCGTTCGGCCACGGAGGCAGTTAATATCTACGTATATCTCTTTAAATGTAATTTAGTGCCGACTATCCAATGATTCCTGCCTCTACCGCTACACAGAGCTAATAATGTTCTAATTAATCTTATTTGTTATTTTCAGGTTCGCTATAACACAACAGAGGAAGCGAAAAACGCGGTGGTAAAAGGGCAATTGTACGCAGCGTTATATTTCAGGTACAACTTCAGCGAAATGCTGGAGCAGCGACTGCGGGAGGGCTCTGTGGATGACGACGTCGTCGAAGGCAGCACTGTTAGCGTGTGGCTGGATATGACCAGTAAGTGACCTCTAACATGCTCTAGGTAGATACAGAAATAATTATGAAAACAAATTTTTATCGCAGCACATTAATAAATAGCTTCAGCGGCAGCAGAGCTCCTTGAGAAAGAGTTCATCCAGGGAAATACTGCCACCTTACCTATTTCTTCCGCCAAGCAGTAATGTGAGCATTACTGCTCGGCTTTGAAGGGTACTGCTGAAATTACAGGCACATGGGACTTGTTAACTTATGTCTCAGGGTAACAGACACAGTGCCAGTGCCCCTCAGATCTTTCCGATTAAAGCTCTCAGTCAAACTGTAATTGTTATGGACAAGCGTGTAGCTTACCATCAGGCGCCCGACTTGTTCATCCCGTCACTTGATGTTATAAAAAAAACAAAAAGCTGGCTTCCTGGGCAATAACCGAGCCCAAAACTTTATTTTTAACCGACTTTTAAAAAAGAGGGAGTTCTCAATTCGACTGCATGTTTTTTTGTATGTATGGTACGCGATAATTTCGCCATTTGTGAACCGATTTTGATGATTCTTTATTGTTGGAAAGAAGTTACCTCATTAGTGGTCCCATTTAAATTTAAAGAAAATAGTCCACCTCTAAGGATGGCAAAATAAAATTCAAATCCAAATTCAAATTCAAATTCAAATTCAAATTCAAATTCAAATTCAAAT
>NW_020653900.1:10848745-10872573 GCF_003589595.1 Hyposmocoma kahamanoa
ATTCAAATTCAAATTCAAATTCAAATTCAAATTCAAATTCAAATTCACATTCAAATTCAAATTCAAATACAAATTCAAATTCAAATTCAAATTCAAATTCAAATTCAAATTGTTTATTTGCTTCAAACATGGTATAAAAGTTGTAGGAAAAAAAGGAAAACCAGTACAAACATGTTTCGCATATCCGATAGCATGCAAATGTCTAATAATATTATCTTGATTGACTATTACAATTTTAAATAAATAAGTCACATTTTAGGTCACCTACAATTTCAATCTTTGCGTAAATTTCACTATTTCTTATGTTTCTTGGGTTATATATGTGAGATATGGTTAAAGTACTCACTGCTATTGGATATCCTTGGGTTACAGTATCCGTTTGCACCAATTTGCACAGTAAATCGCAGGATAAGTATTGTTTATGAAATAGTACAAAACAGAGCAAAGTAGCCGTTTAATCTTTCCACAAACACTTGCACTAAATATTTACACAGTTAGAACTATATTTGTAGCCCTTTCTATGCAGAAAAATACAAATTACTATTTATAATTGAAATTTATATGCGGAGCTTGTTGTTTACTATACCCAGTGGCGCCCTCGTTTTAGTACTCTATTATTTAACAATCATCTCACCAACAGCCCTGAAATTAATGTTATATTACAGACCATCAGATCTCCTACTTCCTCAAGTCGCAGTTCCTTAAAGCCTACGAGAGCTTCACTAGACGAACCATGAGGGCGTGTGAAAGAAATGAAAATCTTGTACAGGTAATCTTGTACTTTCAATGACCAGATCCAGTTGTATAGTTCTTTTCTCTATTACACCTTTTTGAAATCTTACGTGTTATGTGGTGCTACCGCTGTAGTATACGTAATTAAACCCTCTGGAGAGAGAAAAATTTTAAATTCACAAATTTCGTTAGTGGGACATGAAGGGTAACCTTAAATGCTTTGACGAATAACTTGATTGCCTTTTTTTCACCGTCTCCATGGCCGAACGGTTTGCACGCTGGACTGCCACGCAGAGGTTCCGGTTTCGATTCCCCTGCCGGGGGAAATATTTGCAAAACCTACATTTATTTCTCTAGTGAGTTTATACCTCATAGCTCCGCACTAGGGAAACCCTGTATCGCGGGTGCAATGGACACACGCATAGACAAGCACAAATTACGCCCAAACTCACGAGATAAATAAATATATGCTATATAAACGAGCACGGAACCTCTGCGTGGCAGTCCAGCATGGTGACAGTTCGGCCACAGACGCAGTAAGTAAGATTGTACTGTTGTACAAAAAACTATTTAAATATCGAGTTCTTAGAATTTTTCGATTGTTACACATAGGAAATGAAACTATTTTTTCGTATTTAAGTCGCGTTTGTTTGTTTTTTCAAACTAATCAACTTTTCGGGCCCTTTACAGATCCCATTATTATAATATATTTAAATAGTACATTTAAATAGATCGCCCTAAATGGTGATAACTCCATAGGGTAGCAAACGAAAGTGCCTACCACCCAAATCATGTTATAAATGACAGCACGCCGGAGGCATTGCTGAAAATATAGATCTAAAAAGTGTCAGATAGTACACGGCTATTCTCACATTCGGTGTTCTCAGCCTAATTACCGTAGCCATTTCGGTGTTCTCGGCCTAATTACCGTAGCCACTGTTTTTTCTCGTTTATTATTATACCCAATAACATTGAAATATGAATAGCTTTATGCTAATCTATCAACATGTCTAAATGGCATTGGAATAGACAAAGTAGTTTTCGAATTATTAAGACACAAATATTTTATGGAAACGGTATTTAGATCTAATTACCGTAGCCGTGGATATGGTAATTAGAAAGTTCAAACAGTTTAATAAGAAAACATAAAAACAAAATTCGATTTTCATAAATATAAACATAAATAAGCAAGATTTTGATTTTCTTTACTTTCTATAATGAATTACACCGATATAAAATATATTTTTTTAACTTTTAAGGGTTTTTATCTGCAGAAAGAAACCAAGAACTGAAAAGTTTGTTTATGGTAACTTTATTATCTTTTTTAAAAATAACAATAGTTATTTGGTAAGCAAGGCTGCAAAGTTGTTGTTTGACGCGAGTGATTATATTGAAACCTGAGCAAGCGAAGGAAGCTAAGATTTCAAGGGTTTCAAGGCACGAGACGCAAAACAACTTTGCTGCCGAGCGTAACACACAACTTTTCACCTCACTATAGCGAGGAAAATGGTAGATGAAAGAATAACAGTTTAAAATATCTGTTTTATTAATAAAAGAAAAAGCGTATCTTGGAATGCGTTCTGAATTTACACCTCATCCATTTTTATTCTTGCTACAAGCAATTTTTTATTTTGTGTTATTATTGAAAATATTTTAGTTTTTTCACGAATTAAAATAATTTAATAAATACAAGTAAACAATGTCAGTTTATAGTCAACCGTAATAAGAATAAAATATACCAACGAATTTATATTACTTAGATAAGTAATGTACGACAAATCGCGTAGTTGAACGTGTCATTCAATTTTTTTTTTCATCGTTAGGAAAAGTTTGGCGCACCACACCACAGTCCATCGTCAAGTTCGAATTTCAAAAAGCTTTTCCACGCTGGCGTGTAAAAAACGCTTTTGCGCACAGATTTCTAATGAGAAAGAAAGCCTTTCCGAGCTAGTGAGATGAAAAAGTTGTTATTTATGACGATAATATAGTTCTGGGAGGTTGTTAATATGTTACAAATAATCCTGTATAGATTAAAAAAATACTATTCTATCCATTGACTTACAAATAAATGGACGACGGGTCTAATACACAAATCACGAAAAAAATGTCCCAAGTCAACCTATTTAAACGTAGTGTACATGCAAAGGAATATGAAAAAGCTAAAACGTTGAATTTAAATTGTAATGTCATCGCAGTACTGTCTAATTTTGTTTGCTTCGCTGTCAGTCTAATAAACGAAGACTAAAGCGTGAATGATGCTCTGTATACGATTTGAACGCCCTATAAGTTCGAACACTTTTTGGCGCGGACCCGACGTCCATGTAATTGTAAGTCAATGATTCTATCCATTTTATTGTTAAAGTATCAATTCCTATTCGTTTACCTCCATTATTTCATTATTTATTATACTCTTAAACATTTGTATATAAATAATATGTATAATATTATATAATATTGTATATTCACTCCTGTGTGCAGTTTCAGACAGTCCCCGCTTTTGCACATTGTAAAATCATCACAAGGTAAAAATATACTAACCAAATACAATAATCTAACTATGTACTTATAAATAAATAGGTATGTATGTATTATCGTTTATTTTTATATTTTTCTAAGTATCCGTAGAAATGGTGCATATTTATATACATATATGAACAGTATATATATTATACCAAGAACAACAATAAGTTACATAATGAAGACTTCATTAAAAAATAATAATTAAAAAAAATACTTTTGCACATCGAGTTCTTAGGTTTTCGCGATTGTTACACATAAGAAATGAAACTATTTTTCCGGATTTAAATCGCGTATATTTGTTTTTTCAAACAAACCGACGTTTTGGGCCCTTTACAGGTCCGACCACCAACTGACCAACCAACCGGTTTCAAATGCGGAAAAATAGTTTTGTTTCTTACTTTTGCACCTTAAGATGGGTAACCCCATGACGTCAATATTCGTGTAATATCATGGTAGGTGCACTGTTGTGTAGTAAACATAAATTGAAAATAAGTCAAGTATTATCACAGAAATCCAGTGTTCTACTGAAATAACCTTGTAGTAACCAGTACTTATATGGATATTTTTATAGCAGTATCGTGGATAAGCATCTAGATTATGGGAATAAGGAATTAACAGGCACATGGAACTTGTCAACTTATGTCTCAGGGTGACGGGCGCAGTGGCAGTGCCCCTCAGATCTTTGCGATTTAAAGCACTGAGTGGTACACTGCAACTGTTATGGACAGGCGTGTAGCTTGCCTTCAGGTGCACGAATTCTTCGTCCCGTCATTTGATATTATAAAACAAAAAAAGTATGATCATAAAATAGAAATGAAAATCGAGATTGTGTATAAATAATGATTCATTTATAAATCAATCAATTTTATAAAAATTAAGCTTATGTCAGAATGTTTCACCCCCACGATATTCAATTATTTTTTGTGAAATTACTCCACTAGTTTGTTATTAATAATTATAACAAACTAGTGGAGTAATTTACAAAGGTCGAACACTCAGAAAAAATCCTTTGGTCCGTTTATAATAATAATTATAACAAACTAGTGGAGTAATTTACAAAGGTCGAACACTCAGAAAAAATCCTTTGGTCCGTTTATAATAATAATTATAACAAACTAGTGGAGTAATTTTCCAAAAAATAATTGAATATCATGGTAGTGAAACGTCTCAATAAACTTAATTGCAATTATTAAAGCGACATATCAGTCAGCTGCTGGTAGCTGTAAAGTTGAATGAAGAAATAGATTTCTCACAGTTGACGCTATGGAAAATAGTTGTAAAACCAAAACAAACATCAGCACATAGAAAAATTCGTAAGGTCCGCTGGTTCGTTCCGTGGCTTAGTTGACATAGCGTCTCGGGGTCTACCATAGATATATCTATGGGGTCTACTCCTTAGAGGATGCAAAAAAGTCTCCTCCCGTTCTCGTTCTGACATCCGTCAAACAATTACTGTCAAATAAGTAATACTCGACCAAATCAAAACAAAAAAAAGACAATCGACTGTGAACTCGCAATCGGTACTATCTAAATTTTGACAACTTAACAGACTGAAGAAAAAAATTGTTTGTGTCATTTATATAGCATCTGTATGGCTAGCACGATAAGGCGCGACTTGAGCGAGAGCGACATAAAGCGCGAGATACCGCTATTCTCGCATAGAAATCACGCGCTCTAAAGTTAGTTTAGTTTTGTACTTGTAATCATGGATGTAATTTATCCGAGAAAATAAAAAAATGATGAATGATGATATGTCGCTCTTGCGCAAGTCGCGCCCTATTGTGCTAGCCCTATTGGTTTATCAAATAAAAATACGTTTTTTTTTTTACACATTTTTATTACACATGCCATACCAGATGCCATATAACTGACTTTTTCTTCATCCTGTAAAGGTTGCCAGTTCACAGTCGCAATGTCAATTATGAAGCTTCATCCGCATCATGCGTGTTTTAATTCTGTCGAGTATTACTTATTTCACAGTAATTATTACGGACGAATGTCGGAATGAGGACGGAGTAAACTCCCTGACACGGTTTGATAGAAGTCGTTGGTTCGAATCCAACCGGATCGAAAGAATTTTTTGTAAGGTGTTCGATCTTTGTAGAAATAATTATAACAAATTATAAATTTAACACAGGAAAATATTGATAGATAGTTGCCCTACTTGTCTTGATTGTACTAAGTTAGTACCTTATTATTTCCCAATGACGCAATAAACAAAGCGTAAGCGTACGTACGTTAGACTATATATGAAATTCTTAATACATTCTTAAGATTTACCAGTAACCTCAAGTAATATTCTTTCTTCTGCGATTCAGATCCCAGTTCACTTCATGGAACCTGTCTACGGAGATACGAAAAACGAAATGGTTAGCTATATGGCGCCTGGAGTTATGATAACGTAAGTAATTGTAAAAAAAAAATATTCCTTAATAGATACCTACGAAACAGGTACATCACTCTTATACAAAATCGAAAATACCTACGCTATAATAGCTAAAGTTACTGAATCTGGCTAGTGACACCAGGCGGTCCTACGAGGAAAAAAGAACCTAAGAAGCGCTCAGAAAGGTGAAACTAACGTTTTCCGCCAAGTGCAGTCGTGGGGAACCGCATGCTCATAAATGAAAGACTTGTATAAGCACTCGTGCCGACGTCGGTACAATCAGCAGTAGGCACTTATCGCGTAACCTTGAGCGAGTCACGGAGCCCTGGTAGTTGTAGCAACTAACCCTATCTCATAGGGTTCAGGCTGAATACATTTACATACAGAAAATATCGTGGTCTGTATCTGGTCTTGTATCTGTACCACATAAATAAATATTTCACTGTAAAGCAGAGGCACAATGATTGCGCCGTTTTGGTAGTTGTTTACTACATAATTAACCGACTTTAAAAAAAGGAAGAGGTTCTCAGTTCCACTGTATTTTTTATGCATGTATGTTACGTAATATTGCTTGTAATATTACTGCGACATTTGTGACCCGATTTCGATAATTCTTTTTTTGTTATAAAGGGGGTACCTCGGTAGTGGTCAAATTCAAACTTGAAGAAAATATTCCGCATCTAAGGGTGGCAAATTAGGAGATGAATCCGGTTTAATATATTTCACCAACTCTCCGTTAACCGATTTCAATAAAACTTGGCAAATAGATGTAATTACACATACTTTTATGGTCGGTTTTTTTTGTAATTTACTAGACTTACTTACTCTATGATATTTTTTTTTTGACGGCCAATTTCGCAGAATTAGTTGATTTGGCAATGCGCTTAGATGAAAGGTTGGTTAGAAAAAAATAGTATCCTTGAAATAAAAGCGAGAAAGACTATACGTTTCACTTTGACTTGGACTGCCGAAATGAAATCTATTTCGCACGTGTAGCGTGGGCTTTAAGCTATTTCTGATCGGCAGAAGCTCTATCCCGATGAACTTCAGCCACAATAAAATCCTATTTAAATGACGTGTATATTAAAGTAGAAAATTCTTTGTGTTGTGTGTGGTGGTGTGCCCACAAAAATATATGAAATATTTATTTGTAGAATCATATTCTTCCTACCCGCAATCGTGACCTCTAATCTGTTGATCACCGACCGGCTGGAGGGAGTGTGGGAGCGCAGCGCCGTCGCCGGTGTTAAGGCCAAGGAGATGCTCTACGTCCACATCGTGTTGCAGACGGCTGTTATATTGCTGCAGGTTCGTCATATGCATCATCGCTAAGGGTTGGATCCCATTTCTCAACTTTATATTATAGCGTATCGACAACACCTGCTATGTGCTGACCTTTGTTTTTGTTTTGTAATTATTTGTTTATGTTTTTCGTTTGAATCGTTTCTTTTATCGTTTTTTTTTCTATCGACTACAATTTTTTTTTTAAACGAAAACGACGAATTAACGAATTTACTAAAATTTGAAAATTAAAAGAAATTTCATTTGTGGTAAATAAATTAATGTATTGTCTTCCTGTCTTTTTAATTATTTATACAATTCAACAGACTCTGGAAATGACAGCACTAGCCTACGGCGGATACGGCCTCTACACTCGCGGTTCCCTGATTACGTGCGGCATACTGATCTTCTTGCAAGGCATTAGCGGGATGTGCTATGGCTTCTTCCTCTCCATCTATTGTAATAGCTACGTGTTGGCATTCTTTGTTTCTACTGGCAGCTTTTATCCTATGATTTTACTGTGCGGTAAGTTTAGATATTTTTCGGTATAATATATTTAAAAGCTCCAAATATCTTGTACTTAAATTGACAACCTTCATGGTCTCCAATAAACTCATCAGAATAACGATCTTTGACAATTTAGTTTCATCTCTGTGTTTTGGATATTGATCCTGGAGAAGCTGTTGTTAAAATTATTAATACAAATATCGAACACTTAAAATAATCCTTTGATCCGGCCGGATTCGAACCGACGTCTTCTAGCAAACCGTGCCAGATGCCATGCCAACTAATCAACGGAACGAACCAGCGGACCTTACGAATTTTTCTATATGCTTGTTGTCGGATCTTTGTATTTGGTTTTCAACGTCTTTTAACCAGTAGCGCCATCTATGAGAAATCTATGAAAGTATTTCGTCAGTTAGGTAACTTTGACTACTAGTCCTGGCTAGAAATGTTACTTCTCTATTCACTGTAATTAAATTTTTATTGAATTGGTATACAATTATTTTGTGAAATTACTTCACAAAGTTGTTGTAGTTCAGGGCTAGCACAACAATATGCGACTTGCACGAGAACGACAAAAAGCGCGAGATCTTTGTGTTGAGAATTGCAGGATATATCGCGCTGTATGTCGCTAGATATATGTCTTAATTATGTCGCGCTAGTCTCGCCCAGTCGTGCTAACCCTGCTGATATGAGTAACTGGAACTAATGACGCGCTTACACTAGGTCGATTGGTCGGCTTCGCTTGCCCGCCGAAGGTGGCAACCTACCCAGTGTAAACATTGAGTCGTTTGATGGCCGTAGTTCGCAGCTGCAGTCGACCGAGTCATCACCTGTACTTCTTTTTTTAGGATTAGCAAAATGTAAACAAAGAAGCAGTTATCGTAAAACCTTTTTCTCCTGTCAACAAAATGCACTTAAGGAAAACATCGTCCGAATTGTTTACAAATGACAGTTAAGAATTACGTGATAGTATTATTTTATAAAACGTTTCCGTTTAATGCTTGGAAACACTGTTTCTTTAAGTTTTTTTAAAGTGTAAGTCTTTAAAATGTATTAAATATGTAAAAATATTCCAAAATTTCCTTCTGTCTAATGCTAAAAAATCGAAGAATAGTCGATTTGACTGTCAGGCGACTCCATCGGCTACGGCAAGAAACGGCCGGCCTAACAAGTTCCAACGCGGCGGCAGTCGACTCAGGGTAAACGGCGAGTCTACTGCGCTGTCTACGTCAATCGAATTCGCTTGCGGAAGAACTGGCGGTCGACTCAGGGTAAAACAAAGAGTCGACTGTGCCTCGGTCGGAAAGGCTAGTCTACTGAAGGCGGTAATCGACCTTGTGTAAATACGCCGTTGGGTACTTAAATTGGTATGATTGTCTGGTTCATCTATTTAATTTCTATTGTTATAATTCCAGGTATCCTCTGGCCACTAGAAGCAATGTCAACCGTACTCCGCGCCATAGCGTTAACTCTTCCCTTTACCATACCTTCGAAGTCGTTGCGGGACATCATGGAAAAGGGTCATGGGATCACAGATTCATCGGTTTACACCGGCTTCATCGTTACTCTAGTATGGATCGGATTTATGCTCGCTCTGTGTCTACTACGCCTTAAACTTAAAAAATCGTAGAATCGTATTTGATTAAAATAATTGTAGACTTAGATTATGGACGGTTTAAGAAGACAAGACGTGAGATTTTTTTAACAAAGTCACAAAAATGGCTCACAAATTGGATAAGAACTCTATCCAGTAGCGAAATTTTAGAGAACTAATTTACTATTTTACGATGAACTTAAGATTACATGAAACTTGTCACGACATGAAATGTTCAACAACGGTCAAAGCCTCTTAATAAATAAAGAGTAAAAAAGTCTTATGAAAAACGCAAATATTCTTATTCTGTTTATTATTTTTCATCACACTTGCTCGTAATTAAAAAAAATGCTGATTATGCTGATTTTCTTCAACAATAAAACTGGAACTGAATAAGATATAAAATTACCGATTAGTGGGGATTGTAGATTTCGGGTCGTTGATCCCTAATAAACATATCAAAGTAACTCAATTTCTCTAAAAATTTCGATTAGTTATTTATGATAAGGATGGCAGCATGGACCGTGTAACCGTGCCGGTAAAATAAAAATTAATCATACCGTGCAAAGAAACCTGTAATTAGTGAATAACCACGAAAGTCTCAAAACGTATGCATATTGTCGCCAATACTCGTGTAGTCATTTGAAGTAATTAGTTCTTAAAAATTTTACAAAGGTTCCACTAACTTGTCAGGTGAGACAAGTTAGACGCGCCCTCTCTACGGTATGGACAAGATTGTAAGGAATACTTGGACTGAAACAAGGGTATAATATAGGATTATTATTATAATTTGCTTGGACATTATTGCCAGTTCTTGGGGTTTAGTTTATCTTTAACATAGTGTACGATTTTAAATAACATATTTCACTGTAAGAAGTGTTCCTTAATTATCACCTCAAAACTGTGAGGGTTGATTTTCATAATGGCGTTGAGGTAACCTTTATGACACCGTTGAATGGGGACAGTTGAGATTTGAAATGTAATCATAAAGGTGGGTATCCATTACGTTCGCGCAACGACTGTGCTCCGCGCACCTGCAACTGCTCCGTTAGTGGATACGTTCCCATGCAACATTGGCGGTTTTTACGCGAACACAAAGCGGAGCGCAGTGTGTTCCTGGACGCAAGCAAAACGTTTTCGAGTTTTTTAAGTTAGTAGAAATATTTAATTCGTGAACACTATAATCAATTAAAATGTTTGCCGCACTCTAGCTACTATTTCTGGGGACGACTTGTTCGCTCAACGTTCAAATGAAAACTGTGGAGCAGAGGTGATGCGCGAACATAATGGACCAGTCTGTTTTCTTGTAGTGAAGCGCGTAACGTCTCCATTGGAGCGGTTGCAGGTGCACGGAGCATAGTTAGTAGTATTTTTGGACTATATAATAGTTCTACTGGGTAGCCTGTATATAGCTTTTCCTTAATTTTAGCAATTGTCTCTCTTTTTGAAGGTCGCAATATACCATGTAAGTAGGTAATGGCGTCGATAGGGCTAGATGCGAACTAAACTTAATTCAGACCAGAGGCGCTAACGCGTCCGAAGCGTCCGAAACAAATACTGTCAAATAAGTAATATTCGACAAAATTAAAAGACAAGTATCAAGTATGAAGCATCAAATCATCAAATTGCTTATTTGGCAGTCATTGTTTCGGACGGATGTTGGACGGAGATCGAGAGTAGACCCCCAGTTTCTTCCATGCCGTCGGTGTTTTGTAGAAAGGGCGAAAGCGCCATTTCGAAAATTATTTCAGGGGAGCATGTTTTAGGTTTTAAAGACCGTTATTATATATATTAAGCGCAAAAATCATCCGTGTACGCCTTCGCGAACATCCCTGACGCACTACAGCGCCACGGCAGCCCCAGCAGAAACCTGAAGGCGTTAATAAACTGGACACGTAGGTCACTATAAGTCCGCTGCGTATACTTGACCCATAAATTGCATGTATAAAAGGATGTGCAGTAATCTTTGAAAAATCTGCAAAAAGCTAATCTAACGTATGTATCGATACGAAAAAGCTCTAAACTAACTTTAAATCTCCTGTCTAAACAACGCTGAATATAAATTAGTTTAGTTTTCGTTTGACCGTATATAAACGTCTATTAAGTATAAGCTCCATGGTAATAGAAATATTTAAAAGGCGCATTTTCATTATGCAAAATTTTTAACAATTAACGCGATTGAAAAATTGCATTTACATGAAAATTACAATTCATTGCGTACAATAACTACAGTACCGTTCCATTTTGTTATTTTATTAACTAAATTTAACAGTACTGTACTTAACTAATCTGTTAAAAGAGTACCTACCTTAACCCGTTCATGAACAGCACAAAACAGTCACATTTTTTGTGCCACCGCGTAATCAAGAAAATATGTTCAATATAAATAATAAAATTTTGTCAGTAGTGTTGATGTCGCGTTTTTCAATAAAACACAGAATAATTGAAATATCGAGCTGAAATTTATTCTAGGTGCAGTTACATTACATTCACATGTGATATTTAAGAATGGAATTGGATCTCGTTCATATGACCACCGCGAGCAAGCACGTTTGCAGCGTTCAATTCTTTGGAGCCAATACAAAATTATTATGCCCCTATTGAAAAACCTCTCTGTACATCTCTATAGAAAAGCAATAGGCGGCATCTACACAAAAAGCACTTGGAAATAGCACTGTAAGCCCCGTAGTTAGGTTTTTGAGATCCTTATAGCGAAACGGGGTATCATGCCTGTCCATGAACGGGTTAACTAATTATAAGGTTATTTTGCCAGTTACCACAAAACTCGAATTTCTCAGAATTTTTGAACTTTAGAAAATTGTAAAGTTGTTTCTTCATTGTCTACATGCATAATAGAAATGTTATTTTTTTAAATAATTTTATAAATTTGGTAGTATATTACTACCACTAAACATCGTCATACTGGTCATTTCAGTATAGGATATTTTGTAGCCACGACATATTTTTTTAATTTATTTTCCAAGTATACCAAAATACGCAGAAAACGTACGGTTTTACATAGGTAACAAAAATGTACGCCCTAATCATTGTAGTCCTTAAATGTACGTCTTTAAAGGTGATGGTGCATTAAATCGTTTCTACACGAGTGCGTGCAATTGCAGAACGAAATGTAAGGAAATCTTTTGCACACCGCAAAACTGCATTCTACTAAATGCTGCAAAATTAAGTTTAGTTTTTTCGCTCTTCGATATGCAGTTTTGCAACAATACTTTTTATCTGCAAATACAAAATAATATGTTACCGTCTGTCGTAATGGTCATTGTGATACACATTCTAAAATGTGATTTGGTTATTTATGAATAAAGAGTAAAATACATTTATTTGGTTTCATTTGCGTTTATCAAATTGCCGGCGTGACCATGCGTTATTCCAGCGTGACCATGGTCGAGTTTTTGAAATTTGACTAGCCAGATTAAAAGTCGCTATTTCGTCGGTTCTAGTCGTAAAAAACTAGATGTAGTCGGTCCGCCGTTCAAAAGTTATAAGGATGTTTTACTATCCACACTGGAATAAGCTTATTCCATCGGCACCATTTCTCAATCTCGAGAACCACAACACCTAGCTTAGAACTGATTACCCTAAAAAAAGTCGTGATTTAGTCAGTTCTAGTCGTAAAAAGTAGATTTAGACGTTACACCGTTTTAAAGTTATTAAGCTGTTCTACTGTCCACGCTGGAATAAGCTTATTCCCGAGCGTGTAATAAATAAATATTTTAAATATCTACTGAATTTTTAGAGAGATTTCACCGTAACACCAATTAGTAGTTGACTTGCGCTATAAATTATAATAGTCATCCTTTATTCAGATATAAATATTACATAATATACTAAATATTCCATTTATAATTTCTGTTGCTTTAAGGTAAAGAAAATTCTCCAAGAAGCTCTTCAAAATATGTCCTATGAGGATACAGAGAATTTATTTATTATCGTAAATTAAATGTTGTCTTGTTTAAGCGTACATTTTTTTATTTATTTTTTTATTTTTTTATTGGCAATTTATTATTTAATTGTTTAATTTTATTTCATAAGATTCTCCTAAAAAGTATTTATAATATTAATAGTATCCACATTTATAATTAGTAGTACTTTTTACCTGAAATACAGGAATTTCCTAGTTCAGGTACATGTGTTATTTTTACATTAAATCGCATAAGTAGTCTTTAGTTTTCTCTGTACATTATGTTACTGAATAAACAATTTTTTTAGATAAGTCATTCATTAACTATTTAATTATTCTGATCAAATAGTCGTATGCGACTGTACTCCACGCGCCTCGTTCATCTCGTGTAAGCCAGGAGCTCAACACGACATACATGCACTAATAAATATCATGACAATCGATAAAATCTTATGTCATTAGGGAAAAATGACTGTATATTTTATACTAATTTTCTTGTATTAAAAACTAAACATTATTATAACCTTCAAATAGCAAGTATTAAAAAAAAACAAATTCTGTACATTATGCAAAATTTGTACATAAACTCCAAGACTAACACAGGTATAATAATAACCTTGAAATAATAAATCGGTTGTATCTTCGAAACACAGGGCCGACTAATTCTAAAATTTCGCTGTGGTTCTCGAGATTCAAAAATGGTGCCGCCGGAATAGGCTTATTCCAGTGTGGGCATAACTTCAAAACGGCGTAACGACTAAATCTAGTTTTTTACGACTAGAACAGACTAAATAGCTATTTCTTTGGTGTAATCAGATCTATAAGCTACGTGTTGTGGTTCTCGAGATTGAGAAATGGTGCCGCTGGAATAAGCTTGTTCCAACGTGGACATTAAAACACCAAACACCCTTTATAACTTTTGAACGGCGGACCAACTAAATCTAGTTTTTCACGACTAGAACAGATTAGCCACAGGTTAGTCGACCATGATCACGCTACTGGAATGTTACGTAGCAACACCGCATTGCTCGTGGTGGTCGTGGTGGTCGGTACGTTGAAATCATAGCCTTGTTGCGACGTGGTTTGAGGTTGCGACGACGCAACGCACCATCAACGCGCGTGTGACGTCGCTCTTACCTAACCAAATTTAAAAATATTTACCAATTTTCGCGCTGGTATAAAGGACTTGTGTATTAAATAAAGCCTTGGCCTGGTAGCTGCTTTTTTCTCACTTTTATTTCTTCCCGTTGGTCACCTATGTCTACCTGGGTGGATCACTATAATTTTCCATGGTCCACAAAGGTGGACCAGAGGTGGTCCACGGGCAAGTAGGGATTTTTCTTTGTGTCCTTGTTTTTGGTAGTTATATCAAGTCCCGGTTGTGTATAATTGCTTATAGGGTATACAAGTTGTTCGTAAAATACTAACCACCTCGCAGGACTATAGGTACTAACATTATAAACAACGTTTGTTCTATAGAAGTTCACGTGTAAGTTCATAAATAATTTCACGTAAGTTCATAATTGGCTACATTTTCTGTATTCGACGTTCTACGAACGACGAAAAAAGTATTTGATTTTCCGTAAAATAGATCGTCAGTCACTGGGTACGTTTAGCACATTAAATAAAAAACAAAATATCAGATATAAAAATTTATATTATAGGAAATATTTTGGATTCAACAACAACTCATCCCGTGAGACGCGTGCGCCTATGCCTCGACACAATCATGGCACATTTTCCATACAAAATTTAATACATTCCAATTATTTTCAAATTACTCTCTGCTACTGATCATTCAATTTTGAGCCCACGTCTTAAGATATTAAAGACAATTTTCTCACGCTCTATGATCTTAAGTACAAAACTAATATCAATGACAAATCAACACAGAGTTGGATATTGGCATTGATTCTTGGTTAGAATCTTGTTAAAAAATATTGAAACAGTGTAAACCAGCACTGTAAGTCATAAAAGGGTGGGATTCTGTGTTAACTTGTCAATATCAAATCAGCGTCAGATGTGGAATGTCGAGGCAAAAGCACGTGCGCACAACAACAGCTCAATTCGTTGTCTACAATCGCCTCGAGGATCACCTCGCCCGTGTTCTGAAGTTACAAAAAAAAGTCTAACCACATTCAATTTTGTCCAAAACACTAACACTCCGCTTATTGCGATTATCACAAGCAAACTGTTGATCCCTCGATGCAGGAAAGAAAAAACCTGATTTTTTTCACTGTTCTGCGTTTTCACAGTTTTTGCCTAACTATAACTAGTCTTAAATTAATCGTTCACGCTTCGCCTCTCACTCGTTCTTCCGCATTCGCTCTCGCACATGCTGTCTTTGCATTTATTCTACAGCTCACGATATTTTACATTGATATGGGGACAGTCAATTCCCTTTTGCTTCGGAAGCAAATGAAACAGCTGCGAATGCGCAATACCTTTATAATAATTATCACACATTTAATTTATCACTTACCTAACGGTCAATAAGTATGCGGATAGCTGTAGGTGCCCGCGGGAGGAATTGACGTGGCCCCTTACAAAGGAAAATAAAACTTAACACGTTCTATACAAATCGACCAACGTAAAAAAATAAACGGAGATTATGGTAGCAGACACAATCAAGGAAGTGCCTGAATACAGTCGAAATAACGCCAAGTGCGGACTGAAGTTAGAAACAAACAGTGTTTTACAGGAAATTTTAAGGACTTTTATGTTTGAAGGTTTAGTTTTATAACAGTATTGCTTAAAATTAGTGTCTGTACAAGTTTAAAAAGATATTTAATATATAGATTGATTTGTTCATAACCTTGTTCCTAACTCAAGTTCACACCGAGGCAATGTTCACAAAACTGAACAAAGTAATCGAAAATCTAAAAACTTCATTTCAAATATTGTTGGAACATAATTTTAGCTTTACACAAAAGTACAAAATATATAACAACTGTACAATAAGTGTTGTGACAAAATACTTCTATATTTATATATTGTTCAGGCCTCCATTCGTTCGCTTTATTTACATTTTTTTTTATTTTACGATACTGATAAGCTTACTTATAGATAATTTTAAAACGAAATCACATAGAGATGAAAAATTCTTTTCTTGTAAGTATTTTATGCCCAATAAATCCCCATGAAAGATATCGTATAGATAGTAAGCCTTGGTGGAATATTATCAATTCTCTTTTAAGAAATGCGCGTTTAGATTATGCAAGTTACATAGTGTTTTGTTGCAAGTAAGTGCCTGTAGATAATGAACTTGAATTTAAGTCGGTTGCCTTGTGCATCACCAAATTCCTTGAATAAACGCAACGTGGAGGCAAAATTAAAACAAATCAAATTATTTTATTTTGCATTAATAATTATAACAAACTAGTGGAGTAAATGAATATCATGGCAGTAAAACATCATGGCATTCAATAAAATCAATATTACAAATTAAATTACTTGAACAGACTGAATAGAAAAATGTTAATGACAAAAAGACTACTTATAAAATCGTTACTTAATCGTTAGTTAAAAAAACATTGCAGCTCTTGTCAAGTTCATTATTCCACCAAGACAAATTAACATTCTCAAAAAACAAACACATCGGGATACCATCATCGGTCCCGATTTGAGTTCACTTGATAAACAATCACAAAGTACATAAAATAATAAATAAAGTAACAAAACCATTACATATATGGTAAGGTTCGAGAGCCTACTAAATCAATACCACGGGAACGCGTTAGGTTATTTACGTATGAGGTTATTTTCCATTCACTTAGAGTCTTTTAGAGGTTTTTGTATTTTATTTTTTCTATTCTAAGTTAAATGGTTCAAAACCCGATCTTGTTAGTCGATATTAATAAATTCAGTAAAAATTATTAATACCGATTTATTTTGACGCTCCAAGTGTACGACATTTCATAAAATTACACCTCTGCGTGTAACTGTAGTTTAAAAAATATCTGCGAAATTGGAAAATGGTTTAAGTATCTGTCCTATCTGTCCTTCGGGTGAAACGAACAACGTTTCTAGAAAAGCAATCATTCTGTAGATTAAAAAAAACATTGGTCCAGTTTGAAATTTTAAAAATATTAAGTGCCCCTTTTAGTAAAGGGCAATAACTTTTTCTACCTAATTCCGGGGGCAATTTTTATTAACAACAACTATTATTTACTATTCGAGTTTAGTCTCTTGAAATATTATTTAATATTTCTCGATAATATACTCAAATACTTAAATATTAAAAATTGCCTCCGGAATTAGGTAGAGAAAACTAACCTGAAATTTACCCAATAACTAAATGAGTACGTTAATAATATGCAAGTAGCTCACTCAATGTAAACATTGGAAATTATAGATGATTGTGCTGTCTTATACGCAGGTTCGTTTTGGTCACGATTAGTCGGAACATTGAATACATTTGAAGCGTCAATTTAGCTATTTCAACATTTTTTATTATCCTACCTAATCTCATTTCAAGTCAAGCATCTTATGTTAAGTGTTTCATTAATAAATACTTACTTTACGCTTAGAACCTTAAGTATGAAAAGCGTATAAATTATATCAGTTTGATTGTAAGTTCTAACTAGTGTTGCGACATATTTTAAGAGAATTTGTGACATGGACTAATTCAAACGTCGCTAAAACGGTATGTGCATTATATTCACTGGGATTTAAAATGTACAAGTGTCTTTATATCCAAAGCTTATATTCAACAATTTGCAGTGAAAATGTATCTTTTCTCGGTACTACAATCAGACACAGTCCTAAACGATATTTAAATTGTTTTACCTAACTTATTGAGCATAATTAAGCATACTTTTACGTGGTAAAAAACATTTGTATTTTGCAACAAACATGATAATTTAAAAGTCAGGAAGCTTACTTGACATTATTCGTAAAACACGACAATTTATAGTTTTAAAACATACGTCTACAGATACCAATCTATAGAATCAATAGACGTATTCTTAAACGATTGGCTTGGTAACCAATGTTCCAATTACCATTTCGTCATAAAATATGTCACAATACGCATAAAAATACAGTAATGTAGTATCTGCCAATAGGTTTCTGCATAATGTGATGTCGATATTTGGTTTTGATATGATCGGCACAATATTCCACTATCTGACTACTTGTACGTTAGATCGTGTAGCTGACATTCCAGGCTTAAGACTTTTAAAGGATTTGCCATTACGTAAGACGATGGGTGATAAAAAATAAACCTTGCATCCACGTTAGAACGTCCAGGAGGTCTACTGTCGGTCTCCGTCCGCATTCGTCCGAAACAATTACTATGAAATAAGTAATATTCGGTCTTGGAGACGAAGAGCTTTGAGCGTATGACCTCATGCAGCGTGCAGATAGTACTACATATAACTTGATGAAGAATACAAGAGTGCTCCCTTTGCGTTATACGCTCTACAAAGCCTAAAGGATCCCATTCAATGCTGTAGCTATTAGCCGTGTTGCTGACTGTTAGTCAACGAGATCGTGATGAATGCTTTGTTAGCTAGCATGTCCATCAATATATTAATATCAGTGGCCGTAGCATGGCAGAATATGTGTGATAAACCTCCCCGTGACAATTTTTAATTCAGTAGATAAATCTAAGTTTGCTCATTCGGTAATGAACTATTGTTATAAATTTTGAATAACAAGGACATTTTGTCGTTTAATCATCGCCGCGAAAACCATGAAACAAAAAATGTCTTTTCATCTCGTTTGTCGCGCTCAATTTTTAGATTGGTAAAATTACTGTGCAAATATTTTAAAAGGAGCTGTGACCTTGCAGCCACGTTTGGCACTGTGTTAATCTTTTGCAGTCGTTGGTCGCCGGCGCTCGCAATGACATGAAAAAGTGACGTCACGGTGCTCGCCATATCCGCTATTGTGATAAAATTTTAAAATTATCACTCGAATTTGACAGTTAAATGTGGATATAATAGCTTTGTCGAGTATATTACCGGTATACTACAGGGGCAGATGACGTCAATACGACTAACATGTACATATATATGCTTGAGTACGCTTGAATTTGAACCTTCATAGGACGATTTGCTTTCTCTTCTTTACGCGTATAGTTTTAACTTAACGGGTATTTATTTACTAACGTATACGCTCTATAAAATTGCAATAAGGCGACAACTGTTAACCCAGAAATGACGGCACTGGAACTCTAATATCTCCTCTAACAACGTGTGTATTGTTAGTGGGAGATATTAGACTTGTTAAGAAATTTCACAATGACAAGATCTCACTATAAATTTATCATTCAAGAAAACTACACTTCTAGAGTATGAATATCGTACCCAGAACTTTGTGTTCCTAGTCTGGCTTTTAACAAATGACCTATTGGCAGTGACACTTTCATTTTAATGTTTACAGACCCTTATTGAAGGACGCATGTAAGTTTAAACTTTATAAGGTAAGGCTTAGAACTCATCCTGAGTTTTGGACGCTTTTGCGACAATTAATGGTATTTTAGTGCACACTAAGCTTTATACTCATACAGGGTTATTTATAATTAACACGAAACCTCTTAACATTAACCAAAGTTGATTGTGTCTATGATAGTGATAACGTGTCAAGAGGTTTCTGGTATAATTAAAAATAATCTTTAATGAATACGGTATTAGGACGTTTTCTAATAGTCCACAAAGTTTTTTTTCTTATTTATTTTTCGTTGCTCACAATGATTTCAAGCCACTATTCGTTTATGTTCAAGCTTATATTTGAATGCAATATTAAACAAATTCTCTAGTTTCTAACATACATTTCTTTGTCATAATATCTGAAACCGTAATAAGTGAATTTCTATACAATTCTGGAAAAGAAGAGCCACTTTTATCAAGTGTAATCGGTGTGAGGTCTTCTGAGCGTCTACCGGAACTTTTATAAAATGCGTTTGAAAATTAACTAGAACCTTTAATACGCTGTTTGGTAACTTATATGGAATATAGATCACGACCCTAAATCCGCGCTTTCGAAATGGAAATGGGACACCATTTTGAAAATTACATGATACGTGGAATGGAACCTGAATGCGGTCCTGTAATTTGTTTGGGTATCAGGATACATGTGCGTCCCCCAGGGCCGGCATTGGCGGTGGCTAGAACTTGTCCTGGAAGATGAAAAGGTTGTTGGTGGCGGCCACGGCGATGATGCTCTCGTGGGGGTGCCACGCCGTGTGCAGGATTTTCTTGTTAAAATCCAGGCAGTCCACGCTAATCTCATCCTAGAAATTAAGTTATTATGAATATATAATATGATCTGAAATCCAATTAATACCAGACTTCTCAAGTATTACATTGTATGTCACAAGGATCATTTTATCTCAAGGTGTACATGCGATATTCGTATTTTCTGGGATTCGAACCGGACATAGTACACAAGCGACATCCGAAGTGGGTCGAGTTTTCTAGATTTGAATAGTCTCGGATTCGAAAAGAATACAAATCGGATGCAGTATGCAAACGCTCATACTATTTATGATTTTTTTTTTTTTGTGGATAATATCTTAAGACCATATATCTTTTATTAAACCGCGACGCGCGCGATAAAATTGAAATAAGCGCCCGCTATTGGCTATCTAAATTAGATCTGATTGAGACAGCCAATACGCTACGCTTATTTCAATTTTATCGCGACTATCATGCGTAGCCATGCTACGGGGGCTGGTTGTAGCTAAATATCAGAGCCGCTGGTACATACTCCGCCACTTGGCTGAGGTGGCTTTTTATCTCACATCACTATAGTCTCATCCTATACTCAAAAATTATTTATTGATGAGTTGAGATACATATTACATTTTATTATTATTTTATAGTCATAGTTTGTCACGTTGGTCCAATGTTCTCCGTCCGAAACAATTATTGTCATTTAAGTAATACTCGACCAAATCAAAGGACAAGTAAGAAGCTTCGTTCCATCGAGTATATAACCAGAAATAGAGACGAAATAAGGGCCATACTTTCCTTGTAACCCATCAGTGATACTTCACTTATAAATATCAACTCTCGTTTGCACTGAAATATAGACAGCGCCAACAACTGTCCTGTGTGTACGTCTCCGTATATTCCAAAAATATTCTGTATTTATTGTAATAAAGATAATATGTCTAACAATGGCGTGCTGTTCCATTCGGTGGTGTGGAGTAAAACTGCAAAACATCTCTAACTATAAAACAAACGGAATCAAATTTCACCGGTAATTAAATATTAAATATGTAATCTTGCAATTTTCGTCCATTATAGCAAAGCTCAAGTTAACTGGTCGATTTGAAGTGAGACAATTGACAACACCCATTGACGACATCCATCAATTGTTTCGATTTTGGGCTGGCCAATCGGAGCGCAGTTGTCACAGTAACAGTATGGCAGAATAGTTTTCAAATAAATTAAATGATATTTCGTCTTTATTTCTGGTTATATACTCGATGCTTCATTCGCATGATGCATCTTTTATTATAGTAATTGTTTCGGACGGATGTCGACGGAGAACATTCAGAAACGTACGTAACTTAGAACGGATATGGAGTGGAATTCCCTGCCTGCAGACTTGTTCCCTGAACGTTATAACTTGGACCTTTTCAAGGCGAGAGTGAATAGGCATTATTTAGGTGTGTATGCTCCATCGTCGACCTCATCGTCACTTTCCATCACGTCAAATGCGCACTTACATTTGTATAAAAAAATGAACACAGCATGCAACTGCGGAGCAGAGAAGATAAGAAAGAGAATAACTGTAGACGGCGAAAGGTGTACCTTCTTTCTCTTGGCGGTGGTGGCGACGCGGCGCGCGCGCAGCGGCTGGCGCGGCCTGGCGGCGGCGTCGCGCGACGCCTCCAGCGTCAGCTCGCCGCGCCGCGCGCCGCCCGTGCCGCGCTCGAACAGCCTGCGCACGCGGTGGACAACGTCAACATGGCGACACTCACATTTTTTTAAGTTACACATTTTACAGAAGACTCGCCAAACTGGAAAAAGTTTTTTGCCGAGCTATTTAGCCTCTCCGTCTTGCCTTGAGCTTGACTTGTTTGTAAAATGTAGTATACCTATTTATCGCCGTCATCTACTACGATTCGACTCAACTACGGTTTTTTGTGAAAGCAAAACTGTATTTTATTAGAGTAATGTAGTATTCAAACAGGGTATAATTCATTTAATTTAAATACAATTCTTGAAAAAGTATATTCAAATTACATACGGAGTATGCAGTCTAAGACGACGTTATACATAATACATTGAAATAAAGCAATCGCCAACTCTGCCAAACTGAATAACTGTCGAAGCCCAAATTTTCAGTTAATGGTACTGTAACATTTAAGAGTAAGGCGTTTCATTCATAATAGTAGCTGTAACCGTAGTAGTGGTACCCACCTAAAGAAACCATTGTAAGAGCCGGTCATGAGACGCTGATCGTCGCCACTCCAGCAGCACTCGAACTTATCGAAGATGCAGTCGTTCTCGTATAACGAGCACAGCTTCGACCGGAGGTACTCGTGTACCTACAAAAATGCAGATTTTAGTCGGACATAGTCAACAGTTTGAAAAACAATGCCAAAGAGTAACTTCTGGGAGAAATTTTGAAAATAGTCCTTACTACAAAGAACAAATATTTTTGACGTCCTCCGTAGTCGAATGGCTTGCATACCGGTTTTCATGGTGTCGCCATATTTGACGTTCCGGGTTCGTTACCCGGCCGTAAAAGAACAAACTTTTTTATTTTGTAATGGGTCTAGGTGTTTGTGGTACTGTCGTTTCCAATTTTCATAACACAAATTATGTAATTACTTACTTTGGAATCAGAGCAACGTTTATGATGTTGTTTAATAATTTAAATGACTAAAAAAGGTCTATTCTCAAACCAATTCTTAACCTATTCGACTATGACAAAGAAAAAGGTAATTACGTTCTATCCTACTTCGATTTAATAGGCAATCTCAACCTAATCTTCTGTCATCTTACCTACCCATTGTCAGTATTCGAATTGTTAGTTTAAGAATTTCTAAGAAATATACTCACTGGATATGTTTCTACAGGTTTTGTTTCCATCCTAAGATCCCATACTTTTAAACCTAAGTAATCTCTCGACATCATGTATCTGAAACAAAAAAATATTAAAATTAAAGCTTTGTAATTCAAACTGACACATAGGAGTTTAGCAAATGCGAACGCCGTTCGGTGTCTTTCTTGTATAACGCCACCAAAAATGGTAATGTCATTTTCTTCAAATTTTGCGTCTCTCCTTTGAGATTTAAGGTAAGGTAACATAGCTTTTGAAAAGCTGGACATCGAGTAACAAAGTTATACATAGAGTGCGACCATATATTTTTTTAGTTCATACTTTGTTAGAATTTTCTTTTTACCTATTTTTTAATTAGTGTAACAAAAATTACAGAAAAAAGTCAAATGGCTGGCATACCCTCCACGATCACCGCACCATGTTTAAATAATTACCTGCTGCTGTTGGAGAACTTGGACTTCGGATATTCATAAGATCATCCATTAGAATGAGCTACCTCTTAAGAGAACTTCGTCATAACGCAATTTTAAATCCGTCATTACCTGCCGCTGTTGACAAGCTTGACGTACGGGAATAGAGATAATACATGAAAGCTAACTCTTGAAAGAGCTTCGCAACGCCTGTAGACCATTCATTACCTGCCGCTGTTGGAGAGTTTGACATCGGATATAGAGGAGATGATCTCTGAAAAGAAGGAGCGCGCGTGCGGGTCCTCGGGCTCCTCGAACAGCTTCGCGTGCCGGTCGCACAGCGCCGCGGCGCGCATGTCGCACAGGCGTATCGTACCTGCCGAATTACAATTACTAATCAATTAATTCATTTGTGTTTGTGGGTCATATTCAATGAGCAGCTAAATTACCCCC
>NW_020653900.1:10872583-10887954 GCF_003589595.1 Hyposmocoma kahamanoa
ATCGTATTGGTTATTAAAACAATAACGTCAAGTACTTTCCAGTTCAATAACGGGTATCTTATCTTGGGGCTCTATAGAAGACTTAATAGCAGATAACTTATGGGGTGAATGTTAAGTTTATCAGCACTTGATTTTCATCGTGTATTAATTATTTTTACGGTATACCAATCGGAATATAAATATAGAGTTACTACCTTGTTGCTTGCCTGCCCTTTAGGCAAATATTATCATCTATCGTTAACATGGCAACTGACTTATCTCGCTTTGTGAGATATAAAATTGTTTTCGATTTTTCATTAAAAAGGCTGGTGGTCAAATACCATAGAAGATGGAATCAATATTATAATACGACTTTACTTATGAAAAGGGTCGAGGAGCTACATGCGTTTTGCCAGTGGCCGTTTTTATCTAGCCCTAAACCAAAGATAGGGTATACGATGGAACGAGCACACCCAGAAGATTCAGATCTTAAAGATTCTCGAGTTGTATGTTGTTTTAGTAGCAGTCGAGTCTTATGAAAGAGTTCGTCCAGGGAAGTACTGCCACCTTACCCATTTCTACCGCCAAGGAGTAATGTGACCATAACTGCATTCCGGTTTTAAAGGGTTAAGGGTGCTGGCGAAATTACAGGCACATGGGACTTGTCTACTTATGTCTCAGGGTGACGGGTGCAGTGGCAGTGCCCCTCAGATCTTTGCGATTTCAAGCTTTGAGTGGCACTGCAACTGTTATGGACAGGCGTGTAGCTTACCACCAGATTGAAATTGATTAATATTTTAAAAAAGAATGTGCTCGGACACAAAATTGCAGGCAGAGAATTCCTAGGTTGTGTGCATAATAAATTACAACGAAAAGTGCTTAGCACGTTATTGAGTTTTTTATTGTATGTTAAATAAAAACATGGATTATTATTTTGTGTGACTCATGTACTTTGTAATTGAAATATATTAAGGCAGGCCAGATTAGTAATGTTTGCTGACTGCAGTTTGGAAATCCCTAACCTAGACGAAGCCTGTTTACCCGAGATCTTTATCCAGATTTTAACGATAGGGTAAATCGGCGGCATTACCCCAAAGCAAAATGCCGTATGTTATTAAACTGTGTAAGTAGCAGAAGTAAACCAATCTAGCTGTATCGACGTCTGAAATTTTCGTATTTTGTTGTATAGCTTACCTAGGTGATGCCTCAACCATGAGTTCGGCTGGGCGCACAGTGGGCACGCGGAGTTGTGTGATCCGCGAAGGATCGCGCGGGCGGCCCCCCTCCTCGCGCGTGTTGTAGCCTGTCACACGCTTATCGCGCTCTGATACCTGCACGAAGAACACATTGTCACTATCATTATTAGGTTTCAGGTCATTTACATGCACGCGGCTCATGTATGTGACGAGCACGCCCTTGAGAACCTGTCTATATGTTAAAGCGACGCTCGTAAGTTACACCGGCTCAGGTATATACGAGTAAATAACAGTGTTGCCTCCGGCTAAATATCGAATATCGGACAGATTAACGCACGTCCGGAAATTGGGACGAAAAATTCCACGTATTATATTAAATTCAGTTATGATAAACAACTTCGTACAATGAAACAAAAAAGGTAATTTCATTTTCAAGTCTATAATTTAAATTTATGATTCTTAATAAAGAAAGTAATTGTTTAAAATTCTTCAGTTCAATTAACTTTCAAAGAATTATTTTGGTCTGCAAACAATACATACTTGATTGATTTTGTTAGCGTTTATTTCCTCATGACTAAACTACATAATAAGCAGGCAGTTTTCATTTGATTTGGTTTCTTTTTAGATCTCTTACGAAAATAAAGTTAATATTTCTTTTTGATAAATAAGCGAAAAATTTCGCTTTCCCGAACTCACGATGTAAGATAATAGTTAATATCGATGCCATACTTACTCAAACTCGTATCGTATAAAGAATAATCATTCGGGACATGGCAAAACTTTCCATTTATTTTAAATTTCTTATCAAGGATGTTAATTTGGATACATTACTTTAAGAATAGCCAAAGCCAGTGTGTGAATATGAAGGAAATGTGATGTGAAATCAGCCTGCAAAATTTCTATATACAATCCATTTTTTGCATTTCAGTAACTTTGTGCTTTAAGATATGAGTTTGAGAAAGTAAGGCGACGATATTAGTTACATGTTAATTTACTCTTTTTTTCTCATTTTTCCCTCTTGCTTTTAGATATTTCGGCCGAATACCAAAGAATAGGCCGAATACCGAACACTAACCGAATATTTATTGCAACTCTAGTAACTACATTTTAGGCTGACAAATTACTTTTGAATTTTGAGATGCAGGTGCTAGTATTAACACTTAATATCGTATCACATGGTGGTAAAGAAAATATATCTTGTCAAACATGACAATTATTTTGCATTGCCTAAAGAAATTAAAACTAAAAAGATATTAGGAATGCAACTGTAGAACAAAAGTAAATGACAACAGCGAAGGAGATGAATGAATGAGAGAAAAGAAAGGGAGAACGGTGGCGGGCAGCGTTTCGGGTCAATTAAGAAAAAAATAAGTTGCTACTAACAACCGAATTTTCTGTCGAGAAAATTCCACATTAATTTAGCCGACTATACCTCCCAATTTATGCAGCCATATTGAATATTTTCCATGGACATTGGACGCCATAACATTTATATCGAGTTCTTGAAACATCTATCATATTCATCTATCATATACTCATGAAGACTTTCTCTTCTTCAAACTCAAAAATATCAGAAGACATAAAAATAGAGTTAATAGAATTTCGAGATTACTAAACATTGGAAATAGAACTATTATTTCCGGGTCTAAAATCGCGTATATTGATTTTTGTTGAAAATCATGATGATATCCATTTAATTTTTTGTGAAATTACTCCACAAGTTAAGATCGAACACTAAATTCGAACACGAGATTCGAACCCGCGTCTCTGCCAAACCAAAGTCCCCGCTGTACCAACTTAGCTACGGGTCGCCTGTCTCGACCATGGGCAGACCTTACGAATTTCGCGTATTTTTGTTTTTATTTAAAAAAAACAAACCATGGTCACAGTAAGCCGTGACAACGGGACCTGAGGGTCTGTCTACTCTCGTTCTCCGTCCGAAACAATTACTGTCAAATAAGTGACACTCGACCAAATTATAAAACCCATGATGCGAATGAAGCTTCATACTTGACATTGTCTTTTAACTTGGTCAAATAATGGGAACCAGCCCGAAACGTTTATAAAAAATAGGTAATTTTCAATATAAAACATTGATATATAAAACACAGCACTTCAAATATTGAACAATACTCGTTGTGTCTATGTAAATGACGTCACAACAAAGACAACGCACACATTTAACACCCGCGTTAAAATAAATACAAATGAAGACAGAAAAGATTCTAGAAACAAAGTAATTAACAATGACATTTATGCCAGCAGAAATGCGGGTCTAACAAGCACGCGTTTGCAAAACAATCTCGTAATTATCACGACGAGCATATTGCTTTTATGTAAGCACCAAGAAGTAAAAAAATATATTAATAAGATGTGCTAAATTACAATAAAATGATTAAGTAATTAATAGATTCAGGCGTTACTTTGTGGAAGTCTATGTAAATAAAAATGGAAGTAAATTAATTTGTTATTCCGTGAATCCGGTGAAGGTTAACTCGTCCAAAACAGCTGCGCTGGTGTTGAATATTTTTTTTAATAGCTTCCCCCTCCGCATAAAATTGATAAAATAAATAACACAAGCTCAACTCCACCACACCAAAAATATATCCACCAAAAATATACCCCCTACACGTGATTCCCCTCTCTACTAGGTATCCTCAGGGGTTTTGATTGCTTAACGCTCCGCCGAAGAAACTTCTTCGAATAATTTTTAATCTTTTGTTTTATACTAAGGGCTAAGAAAAGTCTATGCAAGAATTCGTGTAGTTTCTGCCTCGGCGCCAGAGAGAAAAAAAATCTTGTCTACCCCCGACACGACGCGCTCTGTCGCAATTGTATGGGGCGGGGAGAGGTGCATTGTCAGTAAACGAACGTTTATGAGCGTGGACGGGTGTTGCTTAGTAGTCAACATATTTCTTTCCACAGTCGGTAGTAAAACGACAGCTCCTTGGAAGACTCGTAATGCACTGACACATTTTACCCTACACAAGTCTGTCCAAAAGGATTCGTATCGTGTGCATACTCATCATTTTCTCGTCTGCAACAGACACGGTATGTTTTCGTGGTTAGATTCGACAAAGTTCTTGTCGTGCACAAGACCATTCTCATCTTTTCTGTAGGAAGCACGTCCTTAGCGTGTACACGAGCCCTAAAGACATCAAATGACTAAGGTATTCCGCAGATAAGAGAAGGAATGTTTAAACATAATAGCAGGTAGAGCTATAATATGAGCATTAATGTGTTCAAGTTTTAAATGTGTAAGGTGCTGGTGAAACTACTGCCACGTGGGACTTAACTTTATGCTCATGGTGACAGGCGCAATGACAATGCCCCTTAGATCTTTGCGATTAAAGCTGAGTGACACTTCAACTGTTAGGCTTGTCGTTTACCACCAGGCGCACGACATGTTCGTCGATCCATACATTATAAAAAAGTTAATCTTTATAGATAACCTCAGAAGAAATGTTTCTGATTTTGTAAGTGGATCATCGAACTGCATATTGGTACATTATTTAATCATAAAAATTACTTTTTTATTAATCCTTATAATGCATTGCAATGTGAATGTAATCATTCTGACGACCTCTGTGCGAGGTTCCCAGGTTTGATTCCCGATAGGATCAAATTGGAAAATGAACTTTTCTAAATTGATTTTAGTCTGGGTGTTCTGGGAAATGCATCAGATTGAGTTATGTGGCTCTGGTACTCATAGTGCCGAGAAGACCATGCAACAGGTGTCGTTGTTTGGTTATGTGCCAGACAACAAAAAGCACACTAAACGATCTGAACATTAAAGATTTCGGCCTTTGGGCCTTTTTTAGAAGGCTATTATTTATTAATAATTAGGTAGTTGTAATAGTAGCTAGGTAATGTAGAAGCTTGTCAAAACTACAAACTTTCTTGTTTACTATTATAAAATACAGATTTCATGTGATTATGAAATAACTACCTTAACTATTACCATGCCCTACTAGGCTCATAATATTCTTAGAAGATTGTAACATCTATTTTACTTATGGAAAGCCATAAAAATATTTATTATATAAAAAACAAAAACAGATAACAATCAAATTACATTGATAAAAGTTAAAGTAACGTCAGTTATTGAGTTATTTTGCTGTTCTTTATAAAAAAAAATAGATTTGATTTTAATTATAAACTCACCTTCCATAATTTAATAGTCTTGTCATTGGTGGAGAGTAGAAAGTGTGCCTGATTTTTTCTCTTGAGCCACCGAATCTTGTTGATCTTCTCTTCGATTTCGAGAGACTTGAGATAGTCGAATTCGGGCTCGTGAGACTGGAACGTAGAGTACACATTGTACTCGCCCTTTTTAGGAACACATTGCTTTGACGCTGGGTCCCTCTGTGAAAGAAATAAAATTGAAATTTACAAATTTATTATATCACCACCGTCAATCTATCATACGTCTACATACATTTTAAATGGCAGTAGAGCTCTTTGTGAGAGTTCGTCCAGGAAAGTAGGCTTGAGTAGTTTATGTACTATGAACTGTATGTATGTAGTGTGTAAAAACACTTTATTGTACAACAAAACAAATTCGTAACAAAGAAATAAAACGTTATTGTACATAATAAATCCCAATGGTGACTTCATAATTATTTAAAGTCAAATTTTGTGAGGAACGACATTGGTGTACCACAAGGCTTACAGCTTTGTCCATTTTTATACATATACGCAACAAAAGTCACTGGCCCGACCATAGACGGTTTAGTGATGGCAAATTGTAACGCCGATTACAAATCGATTAATTAATTGAATGAATCGATTTGTTCAATTGAGTGATACTAGCGGTTTTCCTTACATAACCTATATAAGCATATTTAAAATGTCAATTTAAATCCTTCAAATCCTTACACTTAGATACTCGTTCGATAGCGATTGAAATGTTCCATTGAATAATCGATTATTAAACTTAAATTGATTGAACCGAATGTTTTTTTTTTCGAACAATACTATGCAACCATAGGCAAGTCACAGAAGTATAGATGAATAATAACCTCACTTTTAGGCTACCATTTTTCAAATACTATTTTACGATGCTATTCAAAAGAATATACTTGGAAACAGTAATGACATATCAAGTCGAAATCTTCGAAATACACGTGAAAGTGTTACTTATTCGATTTATTGAGGGATTGCTTTAGAATTTTAACCAAACAGGTTTGTTTACTTTTTGTTCAAAATGGATTAGAACAGACTATACATTTGACCATTCCATCGGTCCATAACATCTTAACTGCTCGATCGATATATCTAAATGCGGTCTAGACTCTTTTTTATATTAGACAACATCACATACGTTGCTCTAATCCCAAAGTAACTAAAGTACTTGTGTTATGGAAATAGGAAACGACGGTACCACGAACACCTAGACCCGAAAAAATATAAAAAAGTAAGTTTACTACATTGACCCGACCGAGGATAGGGCCTGAGACCGGAAATGGTGACTCTATGAAAACCAAGTGTGCAAACCACTCGACCATGGAGATCGTCGATCAGTTCTAGAATAGCGTCTGTTATATCTGAAATATAGGTATATTTAATGAAAAACAACTAAATCAAACCATAAATAACTAGTCCTGCATGATGATCGTAAAAACAACAATAGTGTTTATCATGTTGCAATCGCGTAGCTGCTCTGCGTATGAACAGCGATACAGAGACTGACTCGTCTGTCAACTTTCTCCCGAATGTGCGTACGCATATTGATTATAAGTAAGGTAGTATAGTTAAGGCCTTTATATTTGTTTATTATGTACGGATCTGTCATGATTCGGTGATTCTCCAACTAAAGTTCTAATCTAATTTCCGTGACAATTTTTATTATTTAAATATTCAAGTATATTATAGCGTAATTATGAAATAATATTTCACGACACAGTAATCGAATATGAAATAATATTGCACGATAAAAAAATCGAATACTTATATGATATTAGGTATGACCGAATTGCTTTGTCGTGCCTTTAGCAGAAGAATCCGCTGTTCTATTTTAATCAAAAAGTTTTTTTTTTATGGTATAACCGACGGGACGAACAAGTCGTACGCCTGGTGATAAGCGACACGCCTGTTCACAGCAGTTCCAGTGCTAGTCAAAGCTTTAAATCTCAAAGACATGAGGGGCACTGCCATTGCGCCCGTCGCCCTGATACGTGATAACAAGTACCATGTGCCTGTAATTTCACAAGCACCCTTCCCTTCAAAACCGGAACGCTGTAATGCTCACATTACAGGTTGCTGCAGAAATAGGTAAGATGGCAGTACTTTCCTGGACGAACTCTTTCACAAAAAGCTCTACTGCTTATAAAACCATTAAGGAAAACTACAAAGTTTCGGGTTTCTAATTATTTAAAGACAAACGTGTAGATTTGCGAGATTATGTAAATAGGCAGCTATGTAAATACCTCTGTGACAGCCACAAAAGCAAAATTTCAGGGATAAGCTTCTCGTTTCTATATAATATATAGAACTCTTTTCTATATAATATATAGAAAGGAGTAGCTATACCCATAACATTTGCTGCTTAATTCAACAGAAACCAATACTGGTTTATCAAAACTTTAACCGAACTTTTTTGAAAATTAGTTACATAGTGAATTGAATTTTTTAAATATTTCAGTTAATTTTATCTGACGTAATGCCATAAAACATAGTTATCACAATGGTATATCATGTCTATGGTTATTTATCTCGCATATACATAATCTTTATCAAGTCGCAGACGTAATCGATTGAACGCAAATTATTACAAACACACTTGATATTTCAGGATATATGTGTTGTCATAACTATGTATGTTTTTATTAAATTCCAGGAACATCGCTAATCAACACTATTTGGACTTGATTAGACTCCCCATGGTCACGTCGTAACTATTTAAAGCTGAATTTTGTGGGAACCCATTGGTGTACCACAAGGCTTACAACTTGGTCCATTTTGATATTATGCAGACAAGAGGTTGTACTACATGTCGAGCGCGTTCTGAAGTGTAGCAGCGGCAACTAAGTGAATTTCACTTACTTTGGGCAAGCGAAGTACGTACACTTGCGGCGTCTATCTAGATATGTCTGTGTGTAAAAATGTTATTTACAAAGAGCAACCCCTAGAGCTTCTCACTCATTCTTCTCAGGGGAATCTGCCTTACAAATGAGCAGTACAGTTTAATCAATAATATGTCAATTTCAAGTGTAATTTGCCTACCAATATAAAGATTATTTGACTTTAGCTTTGTTAAAAAAACACATTTCTCACCTGAAATATAACAACTCTGCCACCTTTGTCACCAGTGGCGAGAAGTTCTCCATCATGGTTGAATTCAACGCAAGAGATCAGGTCAGCCTCCGTGACGTCATCTTCCAGGGTGCCTTTCACCTGGCTAAAACACCACGTCGTCTCGCCACCATTGCCTGGAACAGCGTCCCCTTCTATTAAAAACAAATAGAACAGGTACGATTTAGTGAGACATTCTCGAACAGAACAGTTTTTGAGTTTTCCACATTCCGCATTTGATAACAAATGAGGCCCGACACTGATGATCAACTTTATCGTCCGCCAAATGAAATATATAATTTGCCGTGATCTTGAATTGAGTACTGCATGGAATTTGACAGGTCGGCAGACAAAAAAATCATCTGTGTTATGCCTATGTTGTCTGGTAAGGCAATTCTTGTTAAATGTTGAAAAAAAATGTTAAATTGCAGTTATTTCAGAACATAAAATAAAGATATATCGATTCTTCAGGGAAGAAAATGTGTAAAAGTCAAGCTACAAAGTTTTGCAAACTTGTGAAAAAACAAATATTTCTTTTCGTTCGTTCATATCCTTTTTATTATTATATTTATAACTATGTTTACTAATTATAAAACTCACTTTATTGGCGAAAAACAATTTTTAAGACGAAAAGAGCTTGAAAATTTTAAGGCAACCATATAAACACCTCTTCTTTTATAAATCGCTTTTACGCCGTATTTATAACAAATTAAATTTTAAAATAAGCTCGTTACATTTTGAGATACTGTTTAGTCTGCAGACAAATAATTTAGTTCTACATTTTAGTTCTACGTAATAAGGTAAATGACAGGAATAGACACAGATTTTCATAGATTATGTAGAAATATGTTTAAAAATATTTACTAAGCTGCATCCTGCAAGCTATTAATAAAGTTATCAATATAAAAAATATATCTTATGAAAAAGGAACAAAGAATTAAAGAGAGAAATATGTTTAAGATTAATACTATTATGTAATATTAGTTACACAAAAAAAACAAAACGGTTAGTTATAAAGTTATTAACAAGCTAGTAAATGCAATGTCTACAAAATATAAAATACAAAATGTGTTAATTAGAGAAGAATGTTTTTTAATAATATCACGCAACGATCTTTCGAGAAAATGTAAAATACCACAAGATAATTCAAATATAGAATTTGAATAACCGTTAAAAAATACAATACGTAATTTTTAAATTAAAATACGCGCTAAATAAAAATTATTGATTGAAAATAAAAGTCAAAAGAGTCTAATTTCTATCTCAATTTAACAGTTTATATTAAAAAATAATAACCAATGAAATAAACATTTCAATGTTATATTATACGTGAACTACCTAATTATGTAGAATTTGAAACAAATTAGTTATTAAAATAAATTATTTAATGTAAATTTTTAGTTACGTCTTGTCCCAGATTGTATTGGTCAAAAAAACAATGGCATAAAAGTAACGGGATGCCTAGTACATACAGTCACAGATCGTGTTCCAATGCAATCTGCAAGAATTGTGCCTCCAATTTGTATAATTATCTCGAATCCTAATTCGGTGATTCGCATGCCACGTCAGTTCTTTTCTTTTTAACATCTTTTTTAATTACAGGCAGAATATTTTAAAATCGACGCACATTTCACAAATTGAAACAAAACAAACACACAACACGCGAGTTTGGATACATGTCGTAATTACGAATGTGGAATTAAACGATTATTTTGAACCTGTTTTTAAAAGACAATGAGATGTAATGTTATACTTTCTATGGTCGTGTTTTAAGTAACATAATATCAGCCTTTTGTGCTATTGAAGGGAGCTGAAACAATGGAAGTGAAGACAAAGGGGGGGGTTGACGCATTTGCGATGGAAAGGAAGAACCTTGCCTGTCAACTAAAGGGTTATAAATAGTTGACGTAGTAATTATTATTGTCAGTTGCGTGATTGCAAGGGCGTATTAAGGTACATATAATTGAATTTCCTCAATACGAACGAAGATGTTAAAGTGTAGCAATTTCATATTTCTGTGATTGTCTTTTGATAGCAAATCAGAGCAAATTTTGTCCGCTAGAGGCGCTACTAGTAACTTCAGTATGTCCAAAATATATACTCTTATTCCACCCTTTACACACAATTACGCAGCCAGTAGTGGTGACTTTGATATTGGTGCGTACAGTCGATGCCCTAAGATATCTGACCCCTAACCGACTATTTAGTTCTGAGTAGATCAGTGTGAAAAACGGTGTTAAGCAAACTTAACATTTAACCCGTGAGACGTGAAATACATTTTGATTGATTTCCTTATTGCGTCATTAGTGAATAACGTTTTAAGTCAATTTGATCTTTAATTATATTACATAAATTTCAAATAAAAAGCAGGAATTCCGTTACACTTTTCAATTGAATGCGTAAGAAGGTTCTCAGAATCAAAAGGTCAGGTATTTTAGGTGGGTCAGGTATCTTAGGGCACGACTGTACTTCACAAAGCACTGTGGAGTAAATAACAAATTCGATCGTTCGCTCAGTATTTTCACATTGTCAAGACACAGCGCGATTTATGCTTGTTTTTCCGGTAGCACAATACCCCGCACTGGTTTCGCATCTGTCCAGCATTTGAAATAAATGTCACGGGAAAATTACGCCTCATCGCCGAGTTGAATAAATAATAACATAGCCATGATCAGCGCAAGCGAGCGCCTAACAACTAACTTTTTATTAATCAAAGAAATAAAATGTCAATGTCAAACATTTCACGGATTACATGCTAATAACTGTCTAAAATCAGGGAAACGCATCCAGCTCTCGTGGTACTAATAATTCGCCCAATTTGAGGCGTGATCTACATCTTTTTAATTTGGTCAAGTAGGGAAAGCAAGATGGTGAACGTGCTTATTTTCACGGTCATCTAATAAGCCATAGTATTGGTTTAGTAAACACGCGACAATGGTATAGCCAAGCCTGTATAGGCACGCAAAATGCCAACTTAAAGTAACGACTTTGAAGGCAGTATACGAATTCTAATTAAGTTTGGTTAAGTTCCAAAACTTTGTCAAGAATGTTCATATAAATTCTGGCTTCTGTAGTATGGTTAAAACAAAATTTAGTCGTGTTCAGTAGACAGCTGTCGCAGTAAAACCTCAGTGACATTTCTTCAAGCTTTGCCTGTCGACTAGAATTATTCCATGACGCTTTCTACGGCGTAGTCGGATACCGATGCGCGACTTTGAATGTTACTAATACTAATCATTCGAATGGGCAAATCATTCGCTTAAGTCGAATCCAAGCACAATCATTCGACTCGAGTCGAATTATTAACTACCGAATGCCCCTGCCATTCGATCGAGTGTACGAGTCGAATGATTATTACATCGGAACACCTCATTCATCATGTCCAAACCACAAAATATCCCTGTCCCATCACATTTACAGTGTTTATTATATATCAGAGAGCGCTAGATTATCACGAGCAGAAATGCTCTATGGAATCTATGGATTAGTACTACTAATTAGTAATGAATGATCATTCAAATCATTCGAATACGAAAATTAGTAGGTTACTAATTTGACATGATTAGAGATTACTAACGAGTCGAATATCGAAATTATTCACAATCGCGCATCGCTATAGTCGGGGAGATAATTACTTAGGCCACTGAAGACTAAGGGTCGTATTCTAGAACTCTACTCAATGCTCAAGTCAGGACTTGAGTATGATTCAAAGCAATCAAAATCATACTCAAGTCCTTGGTATTAGGGTCGTATTTCCAGTGCTTGAAATCATACTCAAGTCTGCTCAAATCCTGACTTGAGCATTGAGTAGAGTTCTAGAATACGACACTTAGAGTCGTATTCCAGAAGTCTACTCAATACTCAAGTCAGGACTTGAGTATTGCAGTGAGCACTGAAAATCAAGAGTTCTGGAATACGACCCGTAGACATTACGACCAGTTAAACCAGTTCAAAACTCCCCAAAGATATTATCGTTGATTTAGAGAATTCCGCCTTTTTCTATTTAGCCGAGTTCGACGACACTCGAGTCCAGACTCGACGACGTAACCCAAAGTCAAAACTTCAAGTTCAAAAACAATCTTTCAACAGTTTGGCACATTGTTCCTGACACTGACTACGGATTGAATAGAACAAAATAATAATAACATATAACGAACTAAACATGTAGTAGGTAGGTTGAAGGAAAAAATTGTAGTAAAAGACACATTTGGCACGGTACCAAGTATGGATGTGATCATGCACTGAACATTAACTCTGCCCTTGTTTGTGTTACAATATGGACAATTAGTTCAAAGGCACAGTAAAGTCTTCAATGTTGATATTTTACAATAGAATACTAGGTTTTTTCCTTGATAATTTCTTATGTCTGTTTCTCCTTTAACCCGATCATGTACAGTAACGACGTGTACCTACCGTAATTTTAAATATCAGCTTATGGTACTACGGGATGTGCCTTTTTTGAGAATGGATCTCAAAAAACAATTTTTTTTATTTGATTGATAGTATTTATCTTGAAAATTTTCTATTGAATCTATTTAAGCCAGGGTTTCAACCTTTTTCTAGTCATGGACCCCTCTCAAAATTTCAGAGCCTACAGGCCCTTTCCGAAAAGATGAAGAACTTCTTGCTGTGCACGGACAAACCTACGCTGGTATTTGTTGTGCCGCCAGGTTTAGATTAATAAGAATTCTTTTTATGTTTCAGTAAATAATAAATAAAATAAGAAAGGCTCGCGGGATGCATTGACGCGCGTCTCGCTCGCTCCAATAATGGATTGCCGTCAAAGGGCGCGAAAATTCAAAATGTGCACTGCACCTGTTTACTCACAACATATTGTGTAACAATTTTTATATTAATACGATGTTAGGTAGCCTCGTGGACCTCCGGCGTTCATTATACGGACCTCTTAAGGGTCCTTAGACCATTGTGGCAAAAAAAATTGTGACATTTTTGTGTGCGGTACTATTTAAATACTGTACATGAACGGGTTCATAATAAATTAATAAAGTTGAATTCATTGTTGTTGAGTTGACTCGGGGCATAACCCAGATCACCAAAAGTAAAACAAACTTAGAAAAGTTTATTTTTAAATTAGTCCTATCAGTAACCAAATTCGGGACACGGAGCATCCAGTACCCACAGTTAATGTTAATTTACAAAGAGCAAACCCCAAAGTTTCCAACTCATTCTTCTCAATGTAATTTGCCTTACGACATTGTAGCACCACGTTTATTTTAGTAGCATGGTCATTTTAGCCCCATGGTCATTTTAGTACCATGGTCATTTTTCACTTTGGTTATTGGTCGCTGAAAGGCATCCAAATCATTCTTTTTGAAGGAATGTGTGTAGTAGTTTAATCAATGTTACGATTTCAAGTGTTTATTTTTACTTACCTACGAAATAAAGATGTATTTGAAGTGCAAATGTTATGCCGAAGTTGTCAAAGTCAATGAATTGACTTATTGAATTATGAATAATTCATCTAATTAAATTCCTTTATGTCTACATAATATCTAGATCAGTTTAAAGATCTACTTCCAATGCCATATTAATATACACCACTTCTGAAGAACTATTAAAGTTTTCTTATCACTTCTGAAGTAAATTTTCCGAACAAAATATTTATTTTGAGACTCCTTGAAACTGAAATATCTCCAAATTACACTTCAAAAACATCTTGTTTCCCGACTGTTCATCAAATAGCAGATTCCATTGATAAGAACAAGCAAGGTACTGAAGATGCCACACATTTCCTTGAAGATTTCTTGCCACAATTATATTAGTCAACTCCATCAAGCTAAACAAAGCTAATGACAAATATCAATATGCACTGCATTGTCACAAACTCCACAAAACAACATACCATTTGTGTATTTTAAATATCACATAAAGGAGTACAGTTGTAAACAAAATAATGTTTATACCTTACCTTGCTACGCAATACACTTCCAATCAATTAAATTTGAACTCCAGTTCAATTGAAATCTATTTTGTTTAACAAATACTCAAATACGTATGGGAGAAGTAGACTGTATAGATTACTAATTTCTCACACACTGACATGATCTACTGTGTGGGTATCATGGAAAACAGCATAAACCCTCTTAGGTAAACACATGCTCAGTAGTGTATACGAATTGATATCCTTCCTATGATATCTGCCTATTCCTAATCATCATCGTCAGGTTAATCTTCAAGAAGAAGTCACTTCATCATAGCAGTGGAGAGATACCAGCTTGACCATCTATTTGCACACAAGATGATTGGTCACTGGCTGGTGTCACAAATACTTCCATTATGCCAACTCTAGACTGTCTTTAGACAGAACCTTATGGGCCTGGAGGAGAATAGCTTGTAAAAGAGCACATTCCATTGAGCTCTTTTACAAACTGTCTTGTAAAAAGACACACTCCATTGTGCTTTTTTACAAGCAGTTGCAGATAGTCTTTACCATTGGGCATTCTATAATTACAAGACTTTAAAGACAAAATATTACATTAAATAAAATGAAATGTTAATGACATTACTTAACATAAATAATAAATAAAAATGTGTATAATATTTATTTCTCAAATTCAACCATAATAGTAGATGAGATTTTAAGAAATAGATTCAGGCGTTACTTTGCGGAAGTCCATGTTAATGGAAGTAAATTCATTTTACTTTCATTAGATGAGATTTCCCCTTTATCCCATTAAGCTAATTAAAAAAAAAAATGCTTGTGTTGGATACAGTAACACACAACAACAACATTTGCAACATAGTGAAATTTATAATGTACCAAATAGGTCAGTTTCATTACTATTATTAATTAACAAAAGTAGGGTCTCTAGCGCATGAAACATTGCAACGGAGACTAATTTGTTGTACTTTATATTTGCAAGGTACTGAATACATTTTATT
>NW_020653900.1:10887964-10892175 GCF_003589595.1 Hyposmocoma kahamanoa
AGTTCTGTGAGCTTATAGCCTGTTTATTGGTATTTGATTGTTCTTCTCTGGTTAAGTTATAAGCCTTTGGACTAAAGAGTGCCATATGGTGTAACATTTTCATATAAATTAATGATTTTATAACATGATTTTATCGAGTGATAAACCTAGTGTTTCTTACACAACATGTATTTATATGGCTTCCTTTTGTATAACCATATTCAAGTTTCTGTTTTCCCTGTGATATACAAGGGTCTGTATTGTAATGGAGTTGTGCAATTACTGAACACTGGCTTATCGTACCAAAATGTAACATTGAAAAAAATGTAAAAGAGTCACATCAATGTCAATTAACGTTATCTCCATGAATACTGTTTTATACATAATATTTTGGGAAAATAGTGCACCGTTTAATGTTAAATAGTTGCATTTGTTAACTATGACAAGTGAATGTTGTACTGAAAAGAAGTAAAATTTATTTTGATCATGTTATAGATACGAGCAGAATTAAAAGTACCTAGATCCAGTTTTCCTTTTGTAAATTTAGTAGTTTGTCATTAAGTGACAAAATTATGTTTGTGAGAAATGCCACAAGTTATAAAAATACAACATTATAATGAAAGTGTACTGTTTATCCCAAAAACTGACTCAAAATATATTCAGCTACTTCTGAAGACAATTCTATACAATACAATAAAACAAAGTGATGTTAACCTATCCTAGGTTAATAGGTTCCAGTCTGGGTGTCCTGGTCAGTGTCCAAGAGTGAATTCTGTCCCTCTGATACTCATAGTACAGAGAATACCCAAATTTTAAGGTCATATTCCAGAACTCTACTCAATGCTCAAGTCAGGACTTGAGCATTGAGTAGAGCACTAGAAATCGTATGCATGCCATTAGGGCCATATTTCCAGTGCTTGCAACCATACTCAAGTCCTCACTTGAGCATTGAGTAGAGTTCTGGAATACGACTCAGAGACCAGGCAATTGGTATGGTTGTCTGGCGCATGTTACCATTATTACTGCTGGGGTTATTTAACAGACATACAGGATGAAAATATGTGTAAGCTAATGAACATTGCCAGCATTCTTATATATTAAGATAATGTAATTATTTAGTGGCAATAGACAGAGTCAACAATCAAAATATTGATCACTTCATCTGCAATTTTAATTCACAATAATAACTGGCCTAACTTGTTATTTAACTGCCCAGTGTATAGCATTTAACGATTTCGTAAATAAGGTGATCCTTGAGAGCTGTTACTCAACAACACATCTATCCATGTCATCAGTTATGTGTAGAGGAATGCCTCGCAGGCCCGAGGGGCGAACGGGAGGGGGGTACACAAAAAACCGCACCTGCATGTTAACCTATTTCAAAATAACGACTTTTTATCAGATTCCTCGTGTTTCAGGTACAAATTGTGAACAATGCCGCGTCCTTATTGTAAATATGCAACCGATAATGTTAATACAGCTCGCAATAAAATGCTACGTCAGTGTTTGCCGAACTCCGCGATCAACAAATTGCAATCATCTGATGATACAAACAATCATTGTCACATTACTGTAACCCACAACAAACGTTATTTCAACTACATTTCAGCCCGAAGATCGTTGCGAGAACCTTCTCAACACTACTTCTCTAGCGTAACAATAAAAAACGAACGAGCAGAAGGTTAAAACCATCGGCGAAGTACAAATAACCAAAACACTTCACTCCAAGCCATTTATCACAGATAAACACTAATTAAATAACACACTAATTACAACAACATTGCATTTACCGTCGGAGTTTGAACGATAAAACATCTTGCGACTTATTGCGATTCCCAAATCCGATTTCGCCCTTGACTAGCGGGCGCTAAAAGTCACCACTTACCGGCCATGACAAAGCCCAGCACAAAAACTTAAGAAGTTCGATAGTTTTATAACACAATCACCACAATGTTTTGCTAAAACATCACATAAATTTGCCGATGAAAATAGATTAGAAACATTTCAGTATTACATCGGTAAAAAGCAATGGCGCTGAGAAAATATACAATAAATTACTGCAGAACTTGGTGTTGCCATACTGAGCATATAAAATTTTACTAAACGCCAACTGACTAAACTTAAAATTACCGTACAGTCACGTGCCATAAATTTGTTACAAGCAACGAAACTTACATTCGAATTTTACAGAAAATGTCCCATTAAATACAAAATATTACGCAAGAATAATTTTTATAAATAATGTGAACACATATGTCGATACCTCCCATATAAGTTGTTGTAAGTCAAAATACCATTTGTTGCCTTTCAACCATAAATCCTTTTTTAAAATATATTACAGGTTCCATTTCCGAAAGTATATATAACACTAATTGATTTCTTTACCTTTAAATAATGGAACCTATAATATACATAAAAAGTCATTAAAAATTAATTAGCAAAAAAAATTTATTTCATTAACCAGTTATGTGTGTTATCGATATATGTACACCTACATAAAGATAAGGTAGGCAATGGCATAATAACACCAATCACACAATAGGTTTTATCACATAAAAGGTATAAAAATTGGCAAGGTATACATTTGCCGGCCTCTAGTCGAGTAGTTTGCACAATGGTTTTCATGGTGTCACCATCTCTGTAATCCCGGGTTCGATCCCTGGCCGGGTCAGTGTAGAAAACTAACTTTTCTACTCTGTGTTGGGTCTGGTGTTTGTGGTACCGTCGTTGTTTTCGATTTCCATAACACAAGTTCTTTAGCTACTTTGGGATTAGAGCAACGTATGTGATGTTGCCTAATATTTATATTATATTTAAAAAATATTCATACTAAGTACATGAAACAAATTATGTATATACTTATATGGAAATTTTATAATTCATAAATAAGCATAAAAAATTTGGTCTAATTTCGTTCATAGAATTTTTCAACCTTTCCATTTTGCAGATGTGGCCTTTTTATACCGAGGGTAGAGTACATAACATAAACTATAAAAAAAATTTAAAATAGTACTTTACGTCATTTACAGTCATCGTCATTTACAGTTCTTATAACTTAAGGCACGATTTTATTAATCTAAGCTAAATCATTTCCAATTTTGTGACAATTAATACAAAATAGAATTTCATATTTATTTATGTTGTTAAATAAAATAACGGCTAACGACACAAATCTCCGCAACTAAAATTTTGTACTACGGTAGGCGAAATAAATAAAAATGGCAACATTTACAGTTCAAAAATGACATTTACTTGACGTTGTTGTCAATGAAAAGCGCGCACTTCGTTTTCGACATTACTGCCACCTGTTAGCGGCTTTTATAACTTTACTGTTTTACCGACGTAAATATTACCTGTCTTCTGTCTTACTCATTTCAATGCAATAAATGTATAACCAATGAACAAGTATTATTACATCGTTGTGTATAACAGTCTGGGAGTAATTATTAGAGGATTAAAAAATGAGTAATTACTCTATATACCACCAAAAAAATTGTTTTGATCAAAGTATAGTATAAAACAACTTTAATACTCGTTCCATGCATTTTTTTTAGTCACAAGATAATAGACGAGCGTTTCCGGTTTGACACAAGTTTGAAATTGAATTCTCTGTCATTTCGTTGCAAGGATTTTCGATCAGAAAAAATATTTTAATTTCTTAAAACTTTATTTCTAGGGTTTGCTGAAACAATAAGCGGCTAAAATGGCTGATGATGACGATTTCGATGTTGATGAGAAAATTAACGAAAGAATGTTCAATTCTGTAAGTATAAAATTTTGTACGAGATCAAGGTTACTTATTCCTGCTAACACTAGCAAGCTACTAATGGCACTCCAGGCCTGTACCTACCTGCTCAGATAGTGATTGGTCACCCTGCGACAAGCCCAGAGAATTTTCTTTACATCGCATTAATTACCGGATATGCAGGTTATCAACCAACTTACTATAATTTTGGTAAACAGTAAAATGTATTTGAGCATATTTCATCTGCGTGCGAACGATATTATAAGGTATGTACTTACTGTTTTTAAGTCCGTGATCGAAAATTATGCTCAATTTCTGCAAACTGTTCTGCCTAGCTTCTGCAAACAGCCTCCTCTTGTTTTTGGGCGAAGATTGTGTGGCCAACGGTGACACTACCATGGTTGTGGTCGCCATTTTCACTTCACCATGTCAGGTAGATCTGCGTAAGTAGAAAACTGAAATTATCTCGTGGTCATGAACATAGATA
>NW_020653900.1:10892575-10971554 GCF_003589595.1 Hyposmocoma kahamanoa
TGCGTAAGTAGAAAACTGAAATTATCTCGTGGTCATGAACATAGATACCGGGTCATATAAGGTTAACGTGTTTCGTGTATAAAATAACAAGTTTATTTAAAAAATACGTGTTTTCAATTTTCTTTGTGTTTGCGGGCGTTGGATTTTTTTATCTTGCCTAAGTGAGCGGTAAGCCAAAAATTAGACTACGTACATTAAAAGAAGTACGTACTTACCTATTTCGTAGTAGTTTTATCCCACTGAGAATAAGGCTCTCCGTTTAATTAAAAATTAAAATTGAAAAAACACGATTTGAAAGCTAAAACAAAACTGGATCTTATTGAGAATAATGTAATAATTATACATGTTTAGTTATCCATATACAAACGAGAATAATAAATGCATTTAGTGGTTTCATTTTCAGTAATTTTTGAACTTTCAAATCGTGTCTTGTCAATTTCACAATTTGAGTTACGACAATATTTGGTGTCATGTATAATAATCATTATTATGTTTAGAGAGTTCCTAACCTTAAACTTTATCTTAACAATACACGTAGCAAAAATACGAACATACTTATATGGCCAATTCTTTTTTATACTTATTCGCTGGCAACAAGGATAGTCTTACATTCTCATGTTTTTTTGTTTTGCAAGTCATTTTGCATGAGTAGCATGTCTAGCAAATTAACACAAATGTCGTTTATTACTATGCAAATATTTTATGGTTTTTATTTATTTATTTAATTCGAGTCTCCGTCGTAGGTGTTAATTTTGCTTTTCCTTACGCAGTTATTACAAGATACAAAAAAAACGCACCTCAAACATTACAATGAGACTTGTAATTAGGTTAAATACTGCGTTCCGGTTTGGAGGGTCAGGTTGCTGGTGAAATTACAGGCACATGGGACTTGTCAATTTGTCTCAGGCTGACGGGCGCGCAGTGGCAGTGACCCTAAGATCTTTGCGATTTGAAGCTCTGAGTAGCACTGCAACTGTTATGGATAGGCGTGTCGCTTACCACCAGGTGCACGACTTGTACACCCCGTCTCTTGGTATTATAAAATGAAAAAAAAAGGTTCTCGCGTAGCTTTATCGATTCAACTGGAAATTGCGTTGCGTTGTTCTGCGTTGCGTTGTGTTGTGTTGCGTAACGTTAGTCGTATTTAGATAACGACCATCACTTTCTTTACTTGGAAGTTTCGCGTTAAAAATGTTGCAGGAAATTCAAATTGGCGAATCACACGTCTTTAAATGTCAAATGCATTAGACACTTGATGGTGATCAAGTTTTAAAGAATTTGAATTTTTTTAACCGGGACGCTATGAGGAAATCCAAACCATAACAGGTACAGGGAAACTGTTAGGAACCATGAGGACTTATGTTTAAACAGACTTCAAAAAAAGGAGGTTCTCAATTCGACTGTTTCATTTTTTTGTACGTATGTTACGCGTTAACTCTCAAACTAGATGAATCCGGTTTCGCGCATTTTCCGGTGACCGATTTCAATAAAACTTGGCTATAATTCCACGAAATTTTGAGGTCGGTGAGGTTTTTTATATAGTAGCCTGTACTGGTGAGGTTTTTTAGTAGCCTGCACTGAGATTATTTGTAAGAACAAATTTGACAGTTAAATTTTTGTCCAAGCGTGTATTGGATACAATTAAATATTATCGACGATATTTTGAATGCTAATCGACTCGGTTTCTTGTAAGGACCCATTCATTATTTTGACTGCATTATATAGGAAAAAAAAATCGGGACAGCAGAAATTGGTCAAATTTAATTTAATGTTTTTTCATCAATTGCTACCTTAATAGTAGTACCTACATTTATGGTAGCAGTAGAGGTCCTTGTGAAAGAGTTCGTCCAGGGTAGTACTGCCACCTTATCTATTTCTGCTGCCAAGCAGTAATGTCAGAATTACTGTAAGGTGCTGGTGAAATTACAGGTACATGGGACTTGTCAACGTATGTCTACGGGTCGTATTCCAGAACTCTACTCAATGCTCAAGTTAGGATCTGAGTATGATTTCAAGCACTGGAAATACGACCCTGATGGAAGGGACTTGAGCATTGAGTAGAGTTCTAGAATACGACTCTCAGAGTGACAGGCGCAGCGGTAGTACCTACCTAGTTTAAAGCTCTGAGTGGCACTGTAACTGTAAAGGACAGGCGTGTAGCTTACCATTGGTCGCACGACATGTTCGTCCCGTCACTTGATGTTATTAAAAAATAAAAATATAACTACTTAATGTTCGATAATGAATTATTTCGACGTTTTAAAAAAAAATGTATACTAATGAGCGACCTTGCAAGGTTTACGTCAACAGCATTACATTTGCTACAGCAACGTCTTTAATTATCTCCAACATTTTTAATTATAGATTATTCATAATATCAGTACTAAAGAAACCGACCTCAAAAACCATTCATCCCCTATTTGCCACCCTTAAGGGTAGAATATTTTCTTCAAATTTAAATTTGACCACTACTGAGCTACCCTGTTTCCAATAAAAAAGAATCATCAAAATCGGTTCACATATGCCGTTATCAAGTTATCACGTAACATTCATACGCTAAAAATTAAAAACAACACGTTATCGAATAATGGAGAAATTATCTCTGCTTTGAAGCAACTATGATTTATTGTAAATATATTTTAATCATCATAATCCACAGCCCGACTTCACCCACTGCTGGGTGGTCTGCCATATTTTGTGCCATCCACCACGATCCTGTGCTAGTGTCACCCATCTAAGGCCCGGCATTAATTGGTGGCAATTATGTAGAAAATTAAATTAAAGTACAGGTTTTCATATAATAAAATTTTTACGAATACTTTTTCTTATTAATGAAAGAAAAAATATTTTTATACCTGAATTTTTAATATGTGATATTTTTACTTTACGTGTAAGTACGTAAAAATACCCTTTTACCAGACCTTACTTACACACTAGATATACGTCTACATAACATGCATACAGGGAATCTCTACTGTAGAAGTAAAACCAGTCCATTCTCAATTTTTATGAGTATGGTGTGGTAACCAAATATTTTCAGGCCGTTTCCTTATGCTTCTATTGGGTGCTCATACTGGTAGGAGCACGAGGACTAATATGTCCTTATTGGACTAATATTGTCTACAAATCAATTCATCCTGCATTCAGACAAACTCTTCGGAATTTCGTTTGTGGCCCAAGCTAAGCGTCTTGAGTACACTGTCTAGGATCAAAAGACATTATAATTGTTTTTATTTTTATTTACTTATACAATGTGTCAGCACAATAGCCGGAAACTTATTCGTAGTCTTGGTGCATTACAATTAAGTGACACTTGGCACCGATTCTGACTGATTTAAGGCGAATCGACGCAGTTCTATTTTGTTATCTTTTGTTGCAGCAATCTGAAGACCAGCTTGAGAGTGAACGCGGAAAATGTCTTGAAAGTGCGTATTTTTTTATTTTTAAGCATTTCGAATGTTTTTGAAACAATCAATACGTACAAATTAATTATAATTCCGAGCACCCCCACATTTACTCAGAAAGCATCTACTTTCACAAAATGTTTATCTAAATACCGAAAGGATCCATTGTCTCGAAATAGGGTACACCCAAGACTTACTCCCACACTTAACTCCGACTTGACACGACTCTGGCATACATTTTTGCTTCACATTTTTTAAAGCAAGGTCTTTTGTTGCACATTACTGAATTCATTGGAAGATGAGAAATTAGACATTCCCCCGAATCACCATTTTAACATTCATTTTGTTTTTATTCTTGTTTTGGTTACACACTTGACTGTTAACTGTTTCAGAGATGATTGTTTTTTTATTTCTTTTGTCCAGCTAACTGCGAAGTTAGAAAGTATTTCCTGGAGTTGAAAGAATGCACTATAAGAGTCCATAAGAAGAGACGGTACACGGCAGAAAATTGCAATCAAGAAATGGTGGATCTTATGGAAGCTCTAGATGAATGTGTAGCCGACATTGCTTTCTCGAAACTGGTCTGAACAAAAAAAAAACATGAAAAACAACAATGCTGCAATTATTAGTTGTGAAAAAAATATTAATTAATAAATTCTTTGTAAACAACCGCAACTAATTAATTAATGATAATATAATCAGTGTTGGGTCATAGATAAACTTCGATTTGGAAAAATTCATACTTTTCCGAATATTTTTCCACAGTTGACACCTGTCAATAGTTCAAGATAGTGAACAAAAACGATGGTGCCATTATAATAGATTTTTTACCTATAATTCGTTGTTGACTGTTGAAGAATTTTTATTCTGAACTTGCTTTTAGCTATACAATTTTATTTTATAATTCACTCTAAGTAAAACTTAAAAAAACGTAGAACATAATATGACGCTTCGAATTATATTTTTCCAATTTTTCTGAAAATTTTCCGGAAAAATTTCCGCTATTGAAATTTTTTTTAACTACTGAAAATTAGCCCAACTATACTTAAATTCTGGATTAGGCATATTCGTGACTCGGCACTTTATGACTCGTAGATTGAACAGATTCTTGGATTCGACCATAGATTTGGTATATACTAAATCTATGGATTCGACAAATTAGCAAGCCATGCGGCGTAAAAACTATAGTTGTGCACAAAATAATTATTTGAATTTTACAACATACTCCCGCGCGGCGACAAAGCCTGTAAAAAAAGGCCCGAAAGCGGTACCAGTAGTGTTCAGTAATGCTTGCGCAAGAGCGACATAAAGCGCGCGATGCATATATATATATATATATTATATTATGTGAGAATAGCAGTATTTTCGCGCTTTATGTCGCTCTCGCGCTAGTCGCGCCCTGTCGTGACAGCCCTACATCGTTTAATATGCTTTTTTATGTGCCAGATAACCACATGAATTGCCTGGTTTCAAACTAGGAAATTCCCTCTACTAAGAGCACCAGAGCAACGGAATTCACTCTGGAGCACTTCATTCCGACCAGAACCAATTTAGAAAAGCTCATTTCCCAAATTGGTCCTACGGGGAATTGAATCCGAGACCTCCGCATCCAGCGCCCTCAATGTAAATCGTTAGGACACCGAGGTCGATTAATAAAAAGCTTGATACAAAAAGTGTTTACACTCGTTATCATAGCAGCAATTAGTTATTTATAGCATATGAATCGTGCAATGCAAAGTCGTCCTTATAAAATCCAATACTTCCATAAAAACAGTTAGTCTTATGTCAATAATATTCAAAGTTCGTAAACAAGCACAGTGTGTACACATTTAACGTAATTTATTTTCGAGATTGTTTACAAAAGCGAATCAATGACCTGGAAATGTCGCAAGTTTATGCTCGAAAAAAGAATTAAGGCCATTTTGGGCGTTACCGATAAGGTTAGCACCGCTTCTTACAGAACAGGCTAATCTCAAATCGAATCTGAATTTAACCTTTTTGGATTTGGTTGAGGGTATCAAATCCAAAATGTCGTCCTTATTTGATAAAAGTATTAAGTATATTTATGTTACCCGATCCAGTATCAATACAGACGTCCTGCATATAGGAGTCCTTTAAAGAAAGGGTTAAAGACGTAGTTTATCGTGTCTCGCATTTATCCCTATTGGCTATTCCAATCGAGTGGGATACCTGGATTTTTGTCGATCGACGTTAGGAAAATGGGACATGCTTAGGTATGTGTTTCCATTTGAAAATATAATAGAAATTATACCAATAGATACGAAAAATTTTAAATATCATTTTTAATATGTGTCAAGCTTTATGCCGTAAAATAATTTAATGGTATAAATGGGACCAATCTGTCCCATTTATACTCTTAATGCTATCCCTAAGTGGAACAAGTGACAAGAATAAAAGAAGTTATATGAAAAGGGTTGTTGTAAAGTAATTTTAAAGTGGCATTCCGTGGTCTGCCTACCTCTCCTGTGGGACTAAGGTGTGAGATAAGTATTTTATGCCATTGTTTATTATCCAATGGAATAACTGGGATCAACTAGTACCACCTATAACCGGTCGAAAGGGGATTTTTGTAGGTAGGCCTCAAAAGTATCCGTTTCCTGGATATCCTGGTGACCTGAATGCATAATTCAGTCCTCAGGAGCGCGGAAGCGGGTTAATAATGCAGTGTGATGCACACGAGGTGAAAATGTTTACGGACAGTTGTTACGTTATGATTGTTTAATAGTATGCAAATACATCAATAGTACATTTATCTATTTAGTGTATCTACAGTATTATGCGAATGAAAATACTTTTTTGTTTATTGGCGGTGCTTTCGCAAGCGCCAGTTGTCGCCAACGAAGTTTTTTCAACAAAAGTATCAAAAAATTACCTAATTATAATGATTAACGGTCTCAGAGTTAGTATTTTTTATACGCAATGCAAAATCTAATCTTTTTTATAAGTAATTTGTGAAATCATCTATACCTATACATTTTTCTGGTTAAGTTTCCTCAGTGACTGGTAACGTTCATTGTCCTTTTTAAATATTTTCCTCGTGTGTCCTACATAATCCAGTAACTTCTACCACGACTTTATTAAAATTAATATCTTGTTTATATTCAGCCGAATTCAGGTACAATTTTTTTTTATTGGTCTGACCAAAGAACAATAAATACAGTAGAAGTGGTTAGTTAGCGTCTGACGCGTGCCAACTATAGGTCTCGAAAGACCCACTTGAGCTCAGTCCGCCATTTTTACTTTGTATGGTATGTTTGTGTCATTCTTTCCTGCAAATTCTCTAAAATCGCAGAAAACTCCTTTATTATGCTGTTTTGGAGTGCAAAAATTATAGTCGCACCAAAAATAGTACCCGTAGTAGTATCTCATATCATCGGTAAGTATTACTTTTAATAAAATTTCAATTTTCTGTTTATAGAATTGATTCAGATTCAGATGTTAATCGTCTGACGTAGTCCAGCTACTGGCCGCAAGATGACAGCATGTTGAATAAAATATAAAATCGAAACGTAACTTGCAATAAACACTTTCAAAGCTACTAGGTAAAGTTTAAATTACATTAACAGCCAGAATTTGTTAATCTCTTTGAATTAGAAACTTATGACAAATAATTATCAAGATTTCGTAGTGTTGATCATTTATTTGTTTGCGTTTTGACGACAACGGTTCCGATAATAATCGAGGCTTATGGCACTTGCACAGTTTTTTTCTCCCGTGGGTCCCACTGTGTTTTTCTTCCGTGACCAACAATTTCGTGTCCGAAGGTGGGTCGCCCTTAGAGGATGGAAAAAAAACCAAATTAAGAGGCCGACTCATCTCAGGAATATAGCCCGTATGTCTCACAGAGAGACGACTGCAATCTGTCAAAACGTGTTTGCCAACCGCGTCGCTAGCGAAATGAGATGAGCTAAATCATAATTATTACACTTACCATCCACCCCTAGCGGTTTTTTTTGTTGTTATCACCTGTGAGTAGCGCCCGGAGTTTCCCGTTGGTCAGATTGATAGTCAGACTGGTCTCGTCGTGAACTGACTTATGCGACTTACCTACCTGTAGGAATGTGCCAACCATGAGGGTAACAGATCCTGTCCGCGGTTTAGAGCCACAATGAGAAAGGACCACTTCTCAAATTGACCATTTCTTGAATAGACCACTTCTTGAATTAACCACTTCTTAAAATGACCATTTTATTTTCTAATTACCCTACTGCCTTTCTTTGACTACTTACTTTAAGTAAGGTTTGAAGTAAGAAAGGCAAATCCATTACTTCTACTTTACCTTTGCTTTCTACATGTAATTTCTCAACTCTGTAGTTGGCATAGGTGGAAGTGTCCATATCAAAAACAATATTGCAATTATTGGAATAATGCCTCCATTACTCTATAACTGAACATTCAGAACTTATTCAATCAGAAAAAGAATCAAGACGCGTATTACTGCATAACGCTCTACTCTGTTGACCTAAATTAGCGAGGTCCGCTGGAAATTTTTTCAACCTTTCCAACATTTATATAGGATAAAATATTTCAAATAACGGAATTTCAAGAACTCGGGAGTTAATGGGTGACCGCATAGTAACAACTGCGAGCACTCGCAATCAATTTTTCAACTCTCGCAGTCTCTCTAACTCACAATAATTGCGAGTATTGCGATGGTTGGCGAGCGCCCGAATTCTTGAGATTTGTCAGTAAGGGCTAATGTTATGTTGGTTCTCAGGTTTGCTCGAAGCTCTGCTGAAGCAAGATAACCCTTTTCAAAGCTTATTGTTCCTCCTTTTACGCTGGTAGACTTTGGAATCGACATACACAATAGTTGTACATTGCTCTCCACAACTAACACAACAATGCTATTAGAATGCTGTTGCGGCTATCAAGATTCTGCAGCCCTGCGATTCCAGACTCCTTCTCGCGGTATTGCGAAAGAAAAATTTCTTCGCTTTTCTTCCAAACGACTACATAACAGTAGCAAGAGTATCCTGGAAATGATTGCCGAAAAGTGGAGGGTCGTCTAATGAGATACCTCGTAGGTTTTTACTAGACCCAAGTTTCAAAATAATGTACTAATGTAGTTTATACATATATAAGTCACTAATTAGACATGGATTTCCGCTGAATGAAAAATTATTATTATTATTGAGTTCTTAGGTTTTCCAGATTGTTACACATAGGAAATGAACACATTTTTTCACTATAGTTACAAAAGTTATTAATTGAATACTTTATTTTTAATAAAGTTTAAAAATATATTCTTCCCGCGTAAAAATATATTCTTCTACACACTTCCCGCGAAAATAATTTCAGAAAATTAAACTATTGAGAAAAATTACAATCTGAGATCTGGCCTGTCCTAAAGGACAAAAATTTTACTATTACAAGTAAGTTTAACTTCAAAGAGTCTCGCATAATTTGATTAGCAAATAAATACCACTAAGAACTCGATATAAATACCACTAAACTAGTAAACTACGTACTTTGTTATTTAAATACTCTCGAAGTTCTGTTAGTTAAATATTCTTGAATAAATGGGAAAAGTTGAACACGTTGTTAGTTACACCATGCATCAATGTAACGCGTCTATTTCGTAAGACTTAGTAAGAAATAGTATTTTTTTATAATTAATAATAAATACAAAGATTGAACACAAAGAAAAATTCCTTTGATCTGACGGGACCCGGGACTCAGACTTTGAAAGATTACTCACAGGCGGCATTACCATAGATATAGAAAAAATGCCTACAGCAAAAAGCTGTTAAACTCAAAAGAAAGATCGTACTAAACGCATAGAGAAATTCGTAAATTCTATTGACTCGCTAGCAGTTACCATAGATAGAGAATCCCAACAGTCGCTACAAATCGTTTTGTACCTTTATTTTATGTACTTTTTAATTGAAATTCTAAATTTAAATGTACTTAGGAAATGAAACTATTTCCGGATTTAAATCGCGTATATTAGGGGTTAAAGTATGAAATTGCCGTTTTATTGCAATAGGTTCTTTGAATTTTCATAGAATCTTCATGGTTTGAGGTTTTCGAATGAAACTTTTTTCAAATGGTTTCTGTGATTTTTTTTTTAAATTTGAAACATTTGAATATCGACTTTCAATTGTTTTTGTTATTCAATTTAGACAAGAAAGATGGATACTGCGAAAATTCGAGTGATTTTTGAATACGAGTTCCGACGCGGAACTAACGCGGCAGAAACAGCCCGCAATATCAATGCTGCGTTTGGAGAGGGGTGTACTAATGAACGCACCGTGCGATTTTGGTTTAAACGCTTTCGTGATGGAAATTTCGACTTAAAGAACGAGCCACGAGGAAGACCGCCCACACAGGTGAATAACGATGAATTAAGAGAGATAGTGGAAGCCGATCCTAGTCAAACTACCCAGGAATTAGCGGCATGGTTTAACGTTACCTTACCCACAATATTGACTCACTTGCGTCAAATCAATAAAATAAAAAAATACGAAAAATGGGTGCCTCATGATTTGACTGATCTGCAGAAAGAAACGCGTGTTGAAACTTGTGTTCCTTGTTGAACCGGTACAGAAATGAAGGAATATTGGATCGAATTGTAACATGTGATGAAAAGTGGATTCTTTATGATAACCGGAAAAGAAAAATGCAATGGCTGACCCCAGGTCAAATGCCACAACAGTGTCCTAAAGCAAAACTTACCAATAAAATGGTAATGGTAACTGTTTGGTGGTCTCAGCATGGTGTTATTCACTACAGTTTTCTCCGATCTGGTCAAGCAATAACGGCAGATGTCTATTGTGCCGAACTCCGAACCATGTTGACAAAACTAGCAGTAAAACAGCCCCGACTCATGAATCGATCTTCACCATTATTGCTCCACGACAACGCGAGACCTCACACAGCACGAGAAACCATTTTGACCCTTCAGGAACTGCAGTTAGAAACCATTCGTCATCCTCCGTATTCACCAGACCTTGCTCCAACGGACTACCATTTTTTTCGTGATTTGGACAATTATCTACGTGACAAGAAGTTTTCTTCCCAGGAGGCAGTACAAAATGCTTTCACACAGTTTGTGCAGTCTAGATCGTCGGAGTTCTATCGCAAAGGCATTAAATAACCTTCCCATTAAATGGCAGCAAATGTATAGATAATAATGGCAACTATTTTGATTAAATAAATTTGTTAAAAATTTAAAAAATAAACAATTTAGATTTTCAGTACAAATCGGCAATTTCATACTTTAACCCCTATTATTTGTTTTTTCAAACAAACCGACGTATCGGGCCCTTCATAGGTCCCATGGTCACGGTTGGCTGATGGGACCTGTAAATGGCCCGAAACGTCAGTTTGTTTGAAAAAACAATTATACGCGATTTAAATCCGGAAAAATAGTTCATATGTGTAACAATCGCGAAAACCTAAGAACTTAAATGTGCTTGTTTTTGGCGCCTTTTTCTTTGTTATGGTGCGATGATTGTTTGTATTGTTTTCGTTTGTAGCTGTATTGTTAATTAAATAAAATGTTTTGTATTAAAATTAATGAATGTCATTGCAGTAAAATATCAATATTAGTATTTTTTTAATTTTTCGTCATGATACTTTGCTACATAAAACATAAAAAAACTCCAATTATGTGTCCTAAAGAGCAAATCTATTTGTAAGGGCAGGCAGCAAGCTGACGGCGAATCTCTCTTTGATGTCGAACAGCAGTTGAGTTCGTACTGTGCTCCGATATAAAAAAGGTGCCACTACAATTTTCTGAAATTTTTAGCTTTGACTTTTATTTGAACCTGTATTTTTATTGTATACATTTATTCTAAGGTATACATGTACAAAGTAAATATTATCCGAGACTTAGAATAATAACGCATAGAAACCTAGTCCGCACACGCTAAGTGAGGCAAATTGAAGCGCGCCAAAAGGGCCTACACGAGCGCGCGGGCCTTCAGTGCTCAAGGTCAACTTGCACCGCGAACAGATAAAAAATTTTAGCTAAAAATGACGAAATGTGCGGTAAATGAGTGTAAAAATACGTCAGACAAACATAAAATAGATACTAACATCACATTCCACAAGGAACTAACGCGTTTCAACTTGTATTTTTATATAAATATTCACTAAAACCGAAAATTAACCTACTACTAAAACTAGCCTACATGAATTTGAGTTTTGCCTCACTTGTGACAGTTCGTTTGATATTAAACTATCGTTCTATGCGTTATTATTCTAAGATCCGAAACACTATTAGACTACATTAGCCGAAAACTCACTTAAGTTCTTGCTAAGTAGGTACTTAGCGTAAAAGTACGTATTCCGTCCGTAATAATTACAGTGAGTACATACATTTCCTGAAATTAAGGTTTCTGGGACAATAAACGAGAATTTCCCACAATATATCTTGCTGAACGTCCCGGTTATATGGAGAACATTCCTTCTAAACCATTATCCTTGGCTACCGACGTCAGGCTCTCGTTGAGATGCCGTAGCGGACCGCACGTACGCCATAAAATGGAAATTTAATCGTGATAAATAGGAAAACATCGAATATTCGTGTAACTGAATAGTTACTGTTATCAATTTATTATTATTTATTAATATAAATTATTTTATATTCTGTGATCCTTGCAAAACAATTCAAAAGCTTAATAGGTAAGGTATAAAGTTCTTATGATATTAGATTATTGTAGTTTTTTGGATCTAACACAAACGTGTTATTTAAAAGTAAATTACGTACCGCTATGATAACAGAATAATAGGAGTTGTCAGGGTCCTTGAATCGAAAATTATATTTCTTTACCTGAAAAAGTTACATTTTCCAAATTCGATTTTTTTTTAATTATACAATTGCGCCTAAATCCTAAATACAAAATAAACAATGGTACGCTCAAGAAAAATAAGCAGTAATTGATTGATTTCATTTTGTTTGCGCTATCTCTGAATTTTTATATTCTCTAATTTGTGAGCGTTCGTAAACTATTTAGGATTTACAATAACAAGCCTGTAATTGAATTTAAAAAATCTCAAAAGTTACGAAAATTGCCTTAAAAACAAACGTTGCTTACATATTACGCGAAAATATCGTAAGTTCCGAAAAATGTACGAAATGTAACCATCTGGCAAAACTGATTGGGCAGCGTGTGAACAGCTTTATGCAGCAGTTTGGTAGATAGCAGTACACAGTGGTGTCTGTGGTTAGCGCTATGCACTTAGAATAATAACGCATAGAAACCTAGTCCGCACACGCTAAGTGAGGCAAATTGAAGCGCGCCCAATGGGCCTACACGAGCGGGCGGGCCTTCAGTGCTCAAGGTCAACTTGCACCGCGAACAGCTCAAGAATTTTAGCTAAAAATGACGAAATGTGCGGTAAATGAGTGTAAAAATACGTCAGACAAACATAAAATAGATACTAACATCACATTCCACAAGGAAGTAACGCGTTTCAACTTGTATTTTTATATAAATATTCACTAAAACCGAAAATTAACCTACTACGCTAGCTAGCCTACATGAATTTGATTTTTGCCTCACTTGTGACAGTTCGTTTGATATGAAACTATAATTCTATGCGTTATTATTCTAAGGCTATGCATATTACGTTCACGGATTTGTATATTAAATGGACCGCGCACTATAAGGTAATAAAACGAACCGAGTGAGAGGCTTCAAAGTATGCGTCTCTTTATAATAGGGTGTTCATTCATGTTTCAGCCAGCCTTATTGTTTATAACTTTTTAATTTTTACAGAAAATGTGGCCGCTTATGGATGACCAAAACTACTAACATTATTTCATAATACAAATTAATAAACTTATTTGACATGCTACTTCATAATAGAGGTTTTATTGTTGAAATATTTTTTTTTTTGTATTTTTACGGTAAAAGCATATTACCTATAAGCTAATTTTATTTAAGCAAAATTTAAAAAGTTAATATACTAGACACTACCTATGATGATTTTATTTAGCGTTGGCAACTTGTTCGACAAGGACAGACCACTACTTCGAGCTATCTCACGTGACTCGATTTTTTACTTTTACTTAAAATAAACCTTAACATAACCCGATAAGGTGTAAATTTGTAATATTGGTATATCGAAATGCGTGATCCAGTTTTATGAAATATATCTGCATTAAAAAAAGCCTACCTAACGTAATCCGTGATTACGTTAGGTAGGCTTTTTTAATGCTTTTTATAGCTCTGGCACTATGTTATAGACTATTAGCGTTGTGTTGCCAACTTAGTGCTTTTACCAGTAAATATAGAAAAAAAAAATGTTTTGCCAATTATAAAACACCTGGTATCGATGACTGGGCATTATTTCATGCTCTAATTAATTGCTGTGGCAAGTAAAGTAAAGATAATCTTGTATCTTTCGAAAAAAGCGTTGAAAAAGGAATCGGTCTTAATTCTGTATCTAAGTAGGTACCTCTGTTACAATATTTTTGTAAAAAGCAATTCAGGAAGATAGTAAAGCTGTTCTTTCATAAATACAAAAAGATAGTACAAAATATATAAAATTGGTGTTCAATTATGGTGTATATTTGTGTATGCAAAATTGACATTTAAAATAATAAAATAAGCAACATCTTTTTCCAACTCTACTCGTTTTTTTACGGAAGTTTACAAACTCATTGTTAACTTACTTTATAATAATTGCCACAATTCTGCTGCAACAAAGTTCATCTTACTGTTTACATTTTAATGTTAATATTCGGTTAAGGTAACGCTGTGGAAATTTTGACAACTCGATTGAAGGCATTCAGCCAAAATAATACGTGATTTCTAAATCTCAGTCGTAAATTTCGTCAAACTCAATTACTACTCATGAGTATTTTGTAGTACCTAAGGTCTTTCACATTATTATACATATAATCTTCGTTCAAAGCGTCTTGCTTCTAGGCTATCAATCATTTAGAGTAAATTCCTTTTTTTTTAATCTGTGCCCACCGGAAGATTTTTTTATTATACCAAGGGACGGGACGAACAAATCGTACGCCTGGTGGCACGCGTCACGCCCGTCCATAGCAGTTTCAGTACCACTCAGAACAATAAATCGCAAAGAGGTCTGAGGGGCACTGCCAATGCGCCCGTCACCCTGAGACATAAGTTGACAAGTTCCATGAGCCTGTAATATCAGCAGCACCCTTACTCTTAAAAACTGGAACGCAGTAATGCTCATATTACTGATTGGTGGCAGAAATACGTAAGGTGGCAGTACTTCCCTGGACGAATTCTTTCACAAGGAGCTCTACTGCTACTTGACGTGGACTCAGCACGGTGCTTCTATATAACGGGAATGAGATCGTAAAACAAAGCCTCAATTTACATCGCCGCGGAACGGAATGGAAACGAACTTTTGTAACAAAATTATACATAGACTTTATATCAATACGTAACGTACAAATTAGGTACGATAGCTGCGAGAATTTCCGAGACTACGCGAGAATTCTCCGGAAGACGTTGCACAATTGATACAAAGTTCATTAGGCTATGGTTGCGTTCGTTCCATTCCTTTCGGCGGCAATGTAAAATGAGCCAAAATGGTAACAAAACGAATGCAGAAGTGCACCACCAAGTTTATTAGAAATTGTTGATTCGGTTCACCGAATTCGTTGTTCGATTATTGGACCTAGTAAGACAGCACCGGCGACTCAAGCAAACCTCTACTTTACCCACACCTAAATCAATTACAAGTTTAGAATTATAGTACAGTTGAAATTTTAAGTAAAATTTTACCGGATTAAAAAGTTTCTCTTTAAAAATTCATATATTAGTTTGATCCCGTCAAACTCAAACGAAGCTTGGGATTTTCAAAATCAATTAATTAACTCTAAAGACGTTAACCTCTTCAATTATGGGTCTGAAAAACAAAGGCAAAACACTTGATAATCAATTAAAAATTGCATCATCATCGTTATGTATTGCAAAGAGGTACTGTGGTTGTAAAAAAACAAGGTTTTTGCATTAAATTGATTCTAGCACGCCAATCTATCAATACGTTATTTCTTATTACGCAATTACTTTAATAATTTGAACGTCAATTCCTTAAACTTTATTTAATTAAACTTTATATATCACTTGCTACAGTGCCGGCTTTAAACACCTATGATGCAGGGTGTGCAGCACACACGTGCTCTTTGGACGCCTCCAAAGAGCCTACGTCACTCGCGGCGCCAGGGAAGTAAACGTACTATTTCTTCTCAACATCATTTATAATTGCACCATTTGCACCTGAATTTCTGAACACTGGGACAATATAATTGTAAGTATTCCATTTTGATCGAGTGCCCACTAGAGTGCGCCAGGGTATTGATTGCATCCCGGCGCTATATGGGCGAAGACCAGCGCTGAGTAACCGGTATGACTTATGTGTTGCAAGTCCCCAAATCACATGGCTCCAAGCAACGCCGTGAACTATGGACCATGGATAACGTCGAGACCCGTGCCCGAAAGTAGCATCTAATACTTTTGCAGAAAAAGAGACTTGCAGACGTGGACCCAACATCCCGTGCATAGCAGTGGGATCGAATACTCCAGAAACTAGGCGTAAACGTAGGCACAAAAACCACGAAAGTGCTTTAAGTTTTTTTTTTACGCACACACTCAACATAGCCCCGCACTAGGGAAACCCTATGTCGCGGTTGCCATGGAGACACACACACAGACAACCACAAATTACACCCAAACTCACGAGAGAAATAAACGTAGGCCGTACAAATATTTCTCCCGGCCCGGGAATCGAACCTGGGAACCCTGCGTGGCAGTCCGGCATCGTACCCGTTCGGCCATGAAGGCAGTTGAATGAATACTACGTTGTATATAGATTATTACAAGAACTATACAAGATTTTTTCAATACTAGATTATATCAGCTACTTCAAATTAAAAATAATACCAATACTGTGATATGTTTGTAAAACACTTCAAATGCGTAATGGTACCCACAGCAGAGTTTGCGTAGAGAGCCTCGTAGATACCTTTAAGAAAAAAAATTGAATTTTATAATAACCCGTCAACGGCTTGGTGACACACGACGTACGTAACGATTTTAGTCGTCTCGACCCATCATACGTAAAGTATAGTATGCTGAAATTGCCAAGTTTACAGGGGAGCCTTTAAAAGTTCTGAATTGTCTCAAAAGAGCATAACACGTGACTTTAGCATTTCTAGTTTTATTTGTGCAAAGCTATTATAAAAGTCTCACAGACTATAATAAAATCCTAGATATCGGTTAAATAATCTATTAGATGATCGTGTTATGTTCATTTCAGTGAATTCAAAACTTTAAAACGCTTCCCTGTAAACTTGGCAATTTCGACATACGATATTCTACGTAGGAGGGGTCGTTCTCATCGCACCGATGGCATGCGGCACAGGACACAAACCCCAGCGTGTCCATACCCAAGTCCGGGTCCACCAGAGACGCAAAGGCGTATCACTGGCGGAGGGCTTGGCCCGGATGCCCACTGTACCCTGGTCTTGCCGTCGAGCTCGTAGTCTCTCCGGAAAACCCTATCTCTCGGGTCAGTAGATAGGGACACATAAAGACAACAATAAAAATATCTACTATAGATGTCATTTTTAAACGCCGAGAGACCGCTTCGATTCTATGATTAATGTCGCGTGAGACGACCCGCGCCATGCAACGTACTCATGCACTGCAAGATTATGCGAATGTGTGCGTACTACATACTAGAGGCGCTGCGGGCGTGCACACACACGATCCACATCGCTATATTGTCGACATCGACAGCATAGTATACTAGTCTTGAGATACAACGTCGCTTTTGCTAAGCGACACAACACTTAATTTGAAAATTGGCGGTTTTTGCCTTGGACGTTACTCAAGTCATAATAAAACGTGAATATCAATAAAACTATATACTCAACATACTTGTAACTATTGTATTAGGTACTAACAATAGGTTAAAAATCTTGTATACTATAAATAACATATGCAGTTTTTTCACTATCAGTTCAAATTTATTGACATTATTTGAGCGATGCTGTTTGTTAACCGACGATAAATTGATAAGCCCCATGGGCCTGAAATTTCACCAGCACCCTTCAAAACCCGAACGCACTGAGTGCTCATATTACTGCTTGGCGGCAGCTATAGGTATAGTGCCAGACTTCCCTTGACGGACTCTTTCACAAGGACCTTTACTGATACCCTAGTAAAAGTAAAGGTGTATTCTGTACTCTGTACTGATATTAAACTTTAGAGACTGTGCAACCATTCGTCGCTGCGGCGGCAATTGTTTTAATGTGTTCAACGCTTAGGTATTGCAATTCGGAGCTAAGACCAAAAGAATCAAGGAACTGTAAGACTTTCTGGCCTTCGTAGGTATGTCTTAAATCTCCTATGGCATATGTTTGCCCTATGCCCGCTACATTTACCGCCACTTTATTTTTTACCAGCAAATTACATTACATTTTTTAGTGGCCCAACAAAAACTAAAAGATAAAAAAGTAAAATTTCCAAATTATATAAAAACTAATTACGCGCTATTTTAAAATTAATTTCATGATCTTGTACAACCAAATATTAGAGTTAATAACCACAGAAAGTAATGTAAAATAGTTATAGTAATAATATAGTCGTACAACAAAAACCATGAGAGATTATACAGGTACCTAGGTATAATGGATAGGTAATAATTCATTCCATTAGGAATTTTTTTATATTTCCTGCAGTAATTAATTGAAATGGCAAGGAAAATAATGAAATCTTTGCGGAGGGGAAGTTTGTTTTATGAGGTTGTGTTGAAAAATAATCCTATGACAACATTGACTTAGTGCAAAGTAGCTCAAATAAATAGATTTGCTCGATTTTTTGACTATCGACATGTGCGATCAAAAAAAGGAGCAAATTTGTAAGCAACAGGCGATCGACATGTGTGATTATTGATCAGACAAAATTGAGTAGATATGGGTAGGTGTAAGAAGAAGACCTGAAGTCGATCATAAATATCGACCAAATCTGTAGGCATATTTACGCTGCTCGAAACTTATAATTTTTTATTTGAATAGTACCTCTATATGTATCCACTGGCGCTATCGTCTGTGGACCACAAGCTAGTTTACGAGAATATAGACTACCAAAAATTTCTCAATGAACATTTAACATTTCATCGTACTCAACCGCCACATGCACCTAATCTAATATAAACTACATTACACACAATATTCAATTATCCAGACAATAATGGTGCGAGATAAAAATGGCTATAAGCTCATCAAAATGGCGGAGTGTTTCAAGCGCCGCGCCGCTGATATTTTGCTACAGCCTGCCATACTCAAAAACATCAACATCATTCAGTTATATATATATCATTAATCACGTTAAAGTTCAGTGCTCTGAATGAGTGCGGATTTAATGCTGTGCGGAGTTAATGATGTGCGGATAGCATTATTTACGGCTACATAATTACTTACATACATTGTAAAAAGTTGGCTGTATGGGCGTCGTTAATAACGTAAACAGGTGTATTGTATGTATAATGCAAGTTTACGACTGAATGAATATTATACAATATGTTAGGTTAGGTTGACGACCTCAGTGGTCTAACAGTTTACATTATGGGCACTGAATGCGGAAGTATCGTACGACCTATCTGGGAACCGAAGTTTTGAAATTGGTTATGGTCTGGAGTAGTACCCTTTTTTATATTTGTTTTATTTTTTAATAATTTTTACGGATCTGGGTACTTTGATATATTAAGACAATCGACCAAAATATATATTGTTTCTACTTTACGTATATGAATGAGATCATTTTGTTTCCTCCGTTTCTAGCTAGGCCGGCCAAGTTCTTATGTACTTCCCAGTAAAGCTTTTCGAGATGAAAGCTTAAATTGTAAATGGAGAAAATGTTTGGTTCGTAACAGCCTTTGTCAAGTTTAAATTGTTAAATTGAAATAACACTGAACTTGCCTCGTTTCATCAAAATGAAGATTAAGAATTACGCCAAGGTCAAATTGTACATTTTTCGTCCGGATTTTTTACTAACATTTTGCGACTATTATTTTACTTTTTTGTATTCTTTATTTATTCTCAAGAGAATAAGCCACCCTAGGAACATGGCTGTAATAAATAACAAACCAAACGCACTACATATATTTTTTTATTGTACTTGCCAAGTGACGAGCGATAAGAGACACGTCGTCCATAGCAGCTGCAGTGCCTCAGAGCTTTAAATCGCAAATATCTAAGGGGCACTGCCATTGCCCTCGTCACCCTGAGACATAAGTTGACAAGTCACATGTGCCAGTAATTTCACTATCACCCTAAGGCGTCGCCCTAATTGAACGCGATTACGCGACTATCGCAGTTCGCGCGAGTTTTTTCGTGCGAACCTGCGATCAAACATGACTGATCTCGAATGTTTGCGCGATGTAATCGCGGGACCGCAACCAGGATCGCGTGAACACGGGCTCGCGCGACTATTTATTAGGAGTTTAGGACCCGCTTTATATTTTGTATGTCGATTACCATTCAAAACACTCACTGGTGCTTGGCGGCAGAAATAGCTAAAAGTGGCGGCATAGGTAAGCTCCTTGTGCAAGAGTTCGTCAATTTCTGCAGCCAACCAGTAGTGTGAGCATTACTGCGTTCTGATTTTGAATACGGGTGCTAGTGAAATTACAGGCACATGGGACTTGTCAACTTATGTCTCAGGGTGTCGGACGGAGCGGCAGTGCTCAGGTCTTTGTGATTTAAAGCTATGAGTGGTACTGCTTGTGCTATGGACAATCGTGTTGCTTACCATCAGGCGCACGACGAACGAAGTTCAAAGTTACTAACAACGTTTATTGCTTTACATATATTACTCATCGTCGAAAATCCGCTATTTGTCAAGATAATCAAACTTTATGTCACCATTTTATTGTTATGTTTACGTTTGACGAAGCCCTTGTGATTTTTTAAGATAATTATCCTTCTCATTCGCCTTGACTTTGGTACCGTACGCCTAGTACCAATAAAATGTTACAGCGCATGACTAATGACACATTCTCAACTTGCCATACCGGTTTTACACATTCAAAGTTTAGTAATGTAGAATAAAACGAGTTAAAAACGTTTTTTGCACATTTTGCGTCATTCAGATTGTTTATCGTATGGAATTTACTAAGCTTATAACGTATTTATATTAACCTCCAAATGCAGCCTATATTTTTAGCAGCCTATATAGCAGCTTAGCCTAATTAGTAGCAGCAGAGCTCCTTGTGATAGACTTCGTCCATGGTAGTACTGCCACCTTACCTATTTTTGCCGCCAAGCAGTGATGTCAGCATTGTGTGTTCCGGTTTTGAAGGGCATGGGACTTGTCAACTTATGTCTCAGAGTGACGGGCGCAGTGGTAGTGGCACTCAAATATTTGCGATTTAAAGCTCTGAGTGGCACTGCAACTGTTATGGACAGGCGTGTAGCTTACCATCAGGTGCACGACTTGTCCATCCCGTCACTTGAAATTATAAAAAATAAAAAATATATTTAGTGCCAATCGTGGCAGAGGGATTGACGATCGAGATAGGGAAAGTTTTTATGACATTCCTGTGAATGCCAGCCGGACAAACGAAATTATTCATTTCGACCCCTTGACGAAACAAAATTAGCATCTCTAAACTTCTGTCCTACGGTTACTAAAGCTGTTAAATATGAATGTAAATCGATTGGAGTACCTACTGGGACAACCGCATGTAAAATACTAGCTGGTGCCCGCGAATTCGTCTGCTTAGAATAACTTTGAGTAGCCTATTTATTATTTAATTAAGATAACATACAGGTAAGGTAAAAAAGACAATAAAAGCTTAAATACTAGAAAGTAAAACTAGGATTTTTAAATTTTATGAACAAAATTGTGTACCCGCGGCAAGGTGCCTAAGAAACTAAGCTTTGTATTGCTATGCTAATGAGTTGGGCAAGGAAGCTGCCGGCACTTGGGTTTCCCAGACATTCTATTAATTTATTAGATAAAATTTTGTACAGATGAAGGGTATTAGGACCCCACGGGTCAAGGGTTTCGACTCCAAAGGCTTTAAATAGGTAGTCGGACCCGAGATCCTGGTACTTATTACTTTTTATTTTTTGCGTTTTTATTGTATTTTTATTTTTATTGTAGGTACCGTACAGGATCCGGTTGGCGCTGGCGCGTAGACGGTACTCCCGCGAGGCACACCTCTTTCTCATCACGGCTGCGAAACCGTCAGTGCTCGCCTCGGCGAACATGACCCGCTGCACCGCCACGGCAGCCCGAACAACACCCGGAACGCGTTGTTATATTGCACGCGAAGTTCATTTATGCCAAAACTTAACAATATTACTTCAGTGGTTTAGGCGTGAAAACGTAACAGATGGCGTTACTTTCGCATTTATAATATTAGTTTGGATTTGTGTGTGGGTCATTTCACATAGGATGGGTACCGTGACTTTTACAATTTTTACGTTGCACGCGCATTGTTTTTAAGAAATAGTAAATTTGTTGGAATATGCCAAAAAGAAACAAATATAAATATGTGTAACAATTGCGAAAACGTAAGAGCTCGATATTTTTTCTTCAATTGTTTAATTTTCTCACATTTTTTGGCGGGAAATTGTTATATATGTTCTAAGGTTCTAAGTATATCTTTCCGGTGGCCATTTTGAAACCTCAGCGTCAAGGCCGCTAATACGATATTGTATAAAATGACTTTTTTTTAAGTTAACTAGTGGCTAAAACTACTAAGCCTTTTTGGTAAACACCTAAAGACAATTTTATTGTTGCTGTAAACTCAAGGTAAAGGCACTGGGTATTATTAGAAATAATTTACCTTAACGATATGAAATATCGACCCCTTGAAATGCACAACGGTCACAAAACGCAGGGCAAAAGCCTCTCTTGCACCTGTCATTACCGTTGGTTTTCAATTACCATAATATGCGACGCATCGCAACTTGGGGTGAAACTAACGGATGCATTGTCAAGGTAATATTTTTGTACTTTAAATTAAATAATGACCAATGTTTAGCTACTGCCAACATTATGCGTTCACAAAAAGAACTCCTGTTACAGTGGGAGCGATTATTTAAACCATTTAATGGTTTACCTACTTGACAAATGCCAATAGTAGTTGAAGGCGTGGAAGTACTCTATGTAGATACGTAGTATATGTATACTATCTCACTCCAATTGCCTTAAGGGTAGCCATAACGTCTCCAGACAAGCACCTTTGCCTGTTCCCCTAATGTATGGTTGTGTGTGGGGTATGCACAGACCACATAATTGGGGTATGGCAGAAAAAGCATGAAAGTGTGTGAATGCTATAGAAATGAGAGCTTTGCGCAATATGTAGTATTCTCGGTCCGCTGTTCTACAATGCGTACATATTTGATGTATACAAATGTATATTGCATTTGAGACACTATACGCCGATGACAAACAGATATACATAAAAACTTCATCTGTTATGGACTGTGCCCTTTTGCAACAAGATTTAAACAATCTCTATAAGTATTACATTGAAAACAACATTATTGTTAATATCAGTATATGTCAATCTATTAGTTTCACAAATTGAAACAAACCACTTATTTTTCCCTATAATTTTAATGGAGTCGTGATTGACAGAGTTAACGAAGTCCGAGACCTTGGTGTCCTGCTCGATTCTAAGATGTCCATGTCTGGGCATGTGGATGCGATTACTGGCAGGGCATACCGTAATTTAGGGTTTATGATGCGCACATGTCAAGCCTTCAGGAAGTTGACTAGTTAAACATTTTGATTACGTGAGATGTATATTGAAGTATGCCTGTCCGGATTTGGTCGCCATCCTATGCTGTACACGTGAAACGCATTGAGCGTATTCAGAAAAAATTGTTATCGTACTTAAACTATAAATTCTCGAGAAATACGTCTTACGTCGAAAAATGCAGACTTTATGGACTGCTGACTCTGGAAAAAGCGTATAATGATGGACATGGGTCTTCTTTTTGACATCTTACGAGGGCGGTTCGATTGCCCTGAACTCCTATCAAAGATCTCACTGTCCACACCGAAGCGCAGGACCAGGCATACATCATATTTATTCTATAAATTATGGCATGAATAGTGTCCTAATGCGAATCACGCGTGCTTTTAACCAAACATTTTATGGATTGGGTCCGTTTGTAGGATCTAAGCACACTTTTAAAAGGAAATGAGAAACAATCTTATTTGAATATATTTGAAATTAACTGAAATTTTAATTTGAATACAGTGCGGTGTACCACTTACAGAATTGGTTTATTTTTCTTGTTTCGTGTCTTTTTATTTAATAACTTTTTTAATGCACGCTTTTTTGTAAGTCAGGATTGCACACTTCACATCGCTTTACCCTTTTTGCTATGGTTATTATTGTAGTTACTTTTGTGTTTGTTTTTTTTTCTTTTTGAGGTGTTAACTTTTACCTACTTTTACCATAAGTTAGATATTTGAAAATGAAAATGTGGACAAGTGTGATTGGCGCTAACTAGCTTTACTTAAAAACATTCAATGTAAATCGTTATTAATAGCTGTTGTTGTTCCGATTAAAATAAAATAAAAAAATCAAATAGAAATAAAAAATAAAGTTCTTAAAGAGCAGAAGTGCTCCTTGTGAAAGAGTTCGTCCAGGGAAGTACTGCTTACTTACCTATTTCTGCCGTCAAGCAGTAATGTCATCATTACTGTGTTCCGGTTTTGAAGGGTGCTGGTGTAATTACAGGCTCACAAGTCTTGTTAACTTATGTCTTAGCGTGACGGGCCTAGTGGTAGTGCCCCTTAGGTCCTTGCGATTTAAAGCTCTGAGTGGCATTACAACTGTTATGGACAGGCGTGTAGCTTACCATCAGGCGCACGACTTGTGTCGTCCTGTCACTTGATATTATAAAAAAAGATAGGATGCCGAACAGTGTAGTAAGAGAGAGTTGTGGTATGAAAGATGATTTAGATAGAGAGGGGGATGCTTTTTCATTTCTACGTAGAAATAATGAATGTTGGTTGATTCACGGCATAGATTTATAAGTTGAATGTGGGTGGAGGTGTGGGGAGTGGTAGATCTCGGCGTACATGTCTCAATCGGATTGGGGATGTTCTTGAAAAAGGCCAGGTTAAAAGTACCAGAAAGAAGTTTGTCAGGGGCGTAGCAGGTGGAAGTCCAAGGTATCTTCTTATTCAATTCAATATCTAGTTCAATTTCTTTTATTATGAACGCGGCTTCGAAGCGTACTGATGAATAGCACTCGATACTTAAGAGTACATACAACCCCAAATGGCTTTGGTTGATTGCGCATAACAGTGAAAATGTTGAATCAATCACTTTGAAAAAATAAAGTAAAATTGAGTATAGAGATACAGTGTTAAAACACGATTCCTAACAATTTTTACTATAGAAAAAAACTTACCTCGAAATTTTACAAGAAAATCGCTGTATTCACTAGGTACATTACATACACCAATGATTTTTTAAATACCAACTGAACTAAACTAAACTAAATAAAGCCAGTGTCCCTGCCACTCGACCCAAGCAAAATGAACCGTATTAGTACGGGAAAAATTTGAATTTGAGCTCAGGTACTATCGACTCTTAACAGATTCCAATTCCCTGACCTTGCAGTTTAGGTGTATACATTTACTTAGGTATCTAGTTCACTTTCAGTCTAGACTGCGACGACCTAGGTCAAGTTCATCTCGACAAATGTTACCCGTGTCATAACTATGCCTAAATAGAATTAAGTGTAATGGGATTTATCTCAACGTGGTGCTCTTTTAACATAACCTATGTAACTTTGTTAGTAACTAAGTAGGTACACGTAGTCACAGCCATTGTTACTTTTTTAACCGTCTGAACATAAAAGGCGTGAAGTACAATTTTGACATATCTATATACTGTCAATCTACTATAATAAACTTGGTCGTTTAGTAAGTACTTAGCAAAATCTATAAAATTTTAAGTAAGCCAAAATAATAATCAATCTAGTTTATGGTCTATTTATTTATTCTTTGATTGATTATTTAAAAACAAGAAACAGTACCGCATTTGCGTAATGTCCTAATAATGGAGCCCATTTCCTTCTTTTCCTAAGAATGGTTGTAACTGCCTCCGTGGCCGAACGGTTACCATGCCAGACTGCCATGCAGAGGTCCCAAGTTCAATTCCCGGGTCGGGAGAAATATTTGTATGGCCTACATTTATTTCTCTCGTGAGTTTGGATGTAATTTGTGGTTGTCAGGGTTTCTCTAGTGCGGGGCTATGTTGAGTGTGTACGTTATTATTATTACACACAACGACATTTAGCAGCAGTGCTAACGCGCCTTCGTGGAACGCGCGATTGTATCGCTACACTTGCGATTTGTAGGCGATCGCATCGATGCAAACGCGCGAATTCAATCGCCTATAAATCCCAAGTGTAGCAACGTTTCGCGCGTTTGAATCGATGCGATTGCGTGCTTGCTTTGCGTTTGCATAGCTGCTTAAAATCACGAGCGTGTGCAAAGGTAGACGATTAGCAACTACATCGCTGGTAAATTTCGCCGTGTGTAACCGCTCTATATCCGACTCTGTATTTTTTAATTTGTAGTTGAAGCTTGAAATGCGTTTCAAACCAAAAAGTTTCGAACACATTCATCAAAAGAAACCTTTTTTTAATAAAGTCAAAAGTTCTTTTTCCTTCCACGCATGAAAACTAAATTTTGTGAACGTCGACGGCAGCCATATAATTTTCCATTTCCATTTTAATTTTTTATAATTTTAATTAATTGTCCGCGAAGTTTTTATCTCTGTGAAACTTTGCTTCCTGTTTTTAACCGACTTCAAAAAAAGGAGGAGGTTCTAAATTCGTCTGTATGTTTTTTTTTTTATGTATGTTACGCGGTAACTCCGCCATTTGTGAACCGATATTGATGATTCTTTTTTGTTGGAAAGAGGGTACCTCAGAAGTAGTCCCATTTAAATTTGAAGATAGTATTCCACCTCTAAGGGTGGTAAACTAGGGGAGGAATGACTTTTAAGATCGGTTTTTTTAACCGGAGGTTAGGTTAGGTTATTAATTTTCCTCATAACTAGAAATAATAAAGTACAGTCAAGCGCACACTTGACTTTAAACCTCAGACCTCTCGTATCTTAAGTAACATTGAATTGAATTAATATCTGAGATTAAGGATACTGCTTAATAGTTATTGCATGAGGAAACCGCATTTATTAACCTGTCACGTGCAGATAATTCAAACAATGTATTATATATACATTTTTTTAATGATATAATTGCATATTTTAAAAATACGTTCTCTACCCTCTACGGCGAAGAATTAGAAATTAGAATCTGATGAAATTATTTAAGTAGCGATTCAATCAGTGATATGGATACTGATTAAATCTGCCTTACGCATTCGTAAAAAGTATCTGATTTGTTTTAAAATGCTTTGTCTATTCATTTCAATGCAATGGATCTCCTTATAAAAAAATTCGTCCAGAGGAGTACTCCCTTACCTATTTCTGCGACCAAGCAGTAATGCTGTCTTATTATGATATCAATTTCAATGTTGCCAGTAAAATAGGTTCGTTTTTCAAATACTTCCTCAACATGGCTAATCTTTACTCAATTAGAGCTGACGCCCTAAAAATGGTTCGTCGAAATCTCAATTAAAATGTTAATTAATAATTTACATAATTTATTACATTTTAATCGATCGGCGGTCCAATAAATCGTGTGCATACGTGACTCTTACCGTCGACGCATGCGCTGTTGATGAGGTTATTCATTTTGTTTATCTTAAATTTGAATATTATAATTTTTAAGTCCATTAGTAGAAAACCACTAGCAAATTGTTAAAACACTTTTAAGGTTACATGTTTATTTTTTTTTTAAATAGCGTGTTAAGTATGGATAACGCACGGAAACCGCTGTGTTGCAATCACCCAATTATTGCGACTTTCGACACGAGGCACCATCGCAGCACGGGGCGCCGATGCAGCGGAACGTGACGTCAGCTCAAGCCATCTTCGGAAACCGAACGTGTGCCATCGTCACTTTTGATTCTGACATCGATCATTAGACACATATTTTTAGTTTATTAATTTTTTTTTTAATTAAATTTATTTGAAAGAAAGTTGCATTTTTTGCAACTCTTGGACGCGCTTCTCTTAATTATCGTTTTTGAGGTTTTCATTTTTGTTAAAAGAAACAGTAACTTTATGATACCAAGTGCCGGGAAGGACAAGTTGTACGCCTGGTGTTAAACGACACGACTGTACATAGCAATTACAGTGTCATTCAGTGCTTTAAATCTCAAACATCTGAGAGACACTGCCACTGCGTCTGTCACCCATCAGGGTGTATGTATCAACATAAATTGACAGTGTCTACAGTTTTACCAGCACCCTTACCCTTAATATACAGGTAATAATAAATAGGGAAGGTGGCAGTACTTCCCTGAACTAACTTTTTCACAAGGTGCACGATTTCTGCTGCTGCTAAAAGGACCTCTACATAGTAAAAATCGGTCCTAGTGATGGGTCACTTTCTACTTCTACTTAAACAGATAATGTACGTTTCGGTAAAATAATTGCTTGACGACAGTGGATTGGTCTACCTACAACACCGTTCCATAAATAAGGCACGTTTACATGTTTTTTATTCTAATGCACTTACATTAGAATAAAAAAAAGGCTATACATAAACAACATTCACAACGTTTACCAATAACCAAATCGACAATAAATCAAACTGAAAAGAAAACCTTATGAAGGATGAATTGAATAGTATAGGTTTCATTGAATTTGTCATTTTCCATACAAGCTGTCAGTACTTTTCAACCATGTTACAAGTTGTCGTCAAGGTGTCGTTGGCTTGGATACCCGGTTACGTTGGTATCCGAGGGAACGAGACAGTAAATCATTTAGCCGAAGTGTGTTCCGCACAGGTTGTCTTTTTATATTCGGATGTTATGCTCTTGACCTGACTTACTTAGTTAAGGATCGTTTGGATCTGGTTTTTTAAGTTTTGGGAAGCTAGTGAAGCAGTCACTTCAACGATATGCAGGCTGAGATTAGGCCGCTTCTGCTCTCCTGTGTTCCTTTACAACATTCGTGTTAGAGACAGCTCTCTGTGTCAATGTGGTTTGGGTAAGGGTTTCTATGATCACATTTTCTTTGAATGTCCTAAGTTGAATTCCTCCTTGTATGACCTCGTTTCTTCCTGTATTCTCCACCTATTAACCTAAAATCCCTTCTTCTTTATGTGTTTCCTCCTCTTATTAACATTTTGTGCGATTTTATCCGCTCTAATAATATTATGCTCTAGTTTGTTGTTGTTCTCCGTTATTGTTCTCCTTCGCTTCAGACGTGCCGTCCACAACAGCAGTTCGTCGATGAGGTTCTTCCAAAAATTAATACTTTGCGGCTGCCGTAACGTTGGCGTTTACTTTTCTTTCACCTTCGAAACTGTTGATCAATATTAACTGACCGCATTCCTCGAAACTAACACTGGCCCAAGCCTAGTAGCCGCCATTAAGGAAATAATAATAAGGACAGTTGTCGCTAGCAATCTATTTTAACCAAGAACACAAATTTCCGACAGTCATTATTAAATTAATTAGTGAAAATAAGCGCCGTCATTTTCACTAATTAATTTACAAAGTAAGACGTAAACAGCTACATCATTTGATTCTGCTATCATGAGCAACAAGTGATTTAACGGATTGTGGAACAAAATAACTCGGCTCTTGCAGCGGTACAGGAACAGCACGACCGTGTCAAACCAATAAACAGTAGGTACCTGATATGAAAATCAGCATTAGAGAAAAAAGCTGCAAAGGGATTTCCCGTTTTATTTTTGTTTTTTTTTTAACTCACTATGTGCATTAGTGTTCTGCCACCATTAGTTGAAAAGGGCGCATGTGACTTATTTTTAATTTTTTTTTATGTATGCTGCCGTCGTGATTGATTTTTAATTTTTTATTGATGATGAGTGAATTTTTGTCTTAGAGGATGGAAAAAAATAATTTTTGTCACAAGCTTCAATTAACGACGGCAGTATTAAAGATTATATCCAGCCATTACAATTATACTTAGAAAAGCTATAGAAAACCTCATTAATTTGTTATGCCTTGATAACAGCCGATAGATTCTGGCAGTAATGAAATTACAAAACGCAGTACAGGGAATTGCAATGCGTTAGTTTGACAAGATAGTGCAGCGCAACTGTACCAATTTCGCAAGAAATCTTGGCAATTACGCCCGATATCGTGACAACTTAAAGTCAGTCATTTCATCTTTTATAGCGATGCCACACTATGGGTTGCGTGACGCTACGTTGTATGTTCTTATGAATTAGAACTAACGCTTCGGACCACGAGACGAAGCGGGGAGGGGTGCTGCGGTGCGTAAGTAAGCGTCGGCCTAGTCGGCGGCGTTACGTTGCGACACTGCATTGCTTGTGAGGCACTCATATGTGCGATGCATTGAAATCATAGCGTTGCGACGACGCAACGCGCCACAGTGTTGGGCAAAATCTAATTGTTCATGCCTGAACTGAATTAAAGATTGACAATTAATTAATTGTCAATTGCGAAACAGCAATTAACGATTGATTAATTGTTAATTGCGAGAACAGCACATCAATTGAACATCAATTTTCAATCTTTTCAATGTTTTTGATTAACAATTAAAACAGACAATTATGATAAATTTGTAGGGCATATGGGTGAGTGAGTGGGTGAGTGAGTGAGTGAGTGAATGAGTGAATGAGTGAGTGAGTGAGTGAGTGGGTCAGTGAGTGTGTGAGTGAGTGAGTGCGTTGGTGAGTGCGTGGCAGTGGGTGAGGGGTACCCCTAACCCACCCCCTAACCTACACCCTACCCACCCGACCCACCCCCTAACACACCCCCAACCCATCCCTAACCCACCCCCTAATCCACCCAAATTGAGTTGGGACTCTATTACTCTAACAAAAAATTCTGACTATACTTCAACAAGTGATCATACAAAAATCTGCGCGGTCAATTGAAATTTTATTAAAGTATGAATATACAATATTGTCTGTAGTACTTAAATGTTAAATAACCTAATAGATTGTGTCAACAATGACAAATTAAATAAAACCTGTATAATCAATATCATTAATTCGTTAAGGGGTTTCCCTTTACGCTCGATTTAGTTAGGGTTTTCACAGACGGAAGACCGGTCAAGGTTGTGAGTACTCAGAGTTATTATCTAATAGTTAAAGCAAAAACGATACATGAACAATTAAATCGTTAAAAAATATCAGATAAATCTCTATGGGTAAATCCCATAATAATAATGTCTCTAGTTCAAAGACCCGCCTTGAAGATTTTTTGTATGATATGAAGTTACGAAACAAGTCGTACGCCTGGTTGGAAGCTACAGATCTGAAGGGCACTGCCACTGCACCCGTCACCCTGAGACATAAGTTAACAAATCCCATGAGCCTGTAATGTTTCCAGCATCTTTACCCTTAAAAACAGGAACATAGTAAGGGTCACATTACTTCTTGGCGGCAGAAATAGGTAAGGTGGCAGTACTTCCCTGGACTGAGCTCTTTCACAAGGAGCTCTACGTAGTAGCTTCGAAGTACCATACAATTTATTTATTTATTGGAACACTATTGCACAAAACAAATATGTATGTTAAGGCGGACTTAATGTCATCATAAGGCATTCTCAACCAATCAACCATCAATACAACAAGGGCTGTAAGGTATATGTTGAATTTAAGGCAGGTCTTGTCCTGCAAACTATACTTCGCAAATACGCCTTTTTAATTTATCATGCAAATTGTAGTGCGCTTAGAAATCTAATTGGGGTAGCTTTCCGACCCTTGTAGAATTACGTTTGCTAGCAAGCACTCCTTTAGTATTTATATATTATAAGCCCCTTACTGTACAAAGAAATAAACGGAGGTATAGATATTGTGTGTCCTGAGTAACGTTGAAGGAAACTCAAGGAATATCAACACCATCCAGATTAGGTATGTGATTCAATGACTGAAGACGTATTTGAAGGTAATAAAACCTTTGCTAAAATCATCATCAAGACGTCAACTGCTGAACATAGGCCTTCCCCAAAGACGCCACAACGACCTATCTTGTGCTGCTTGCATTTTTTTTTCATGACACCAAGTGACGGTTCGTGCGCCTGGTGGTAAGCGACACGCCTGTCCATAGCAGTTGTAGTGCCGCTCAGAGCTTTAAATCGCAAAAATCTGGGAGGCAGAAATAGGTAAGCTGGCAATACTTCCCTGGACAAACCCTTTCACAAGGAGCTCTACTGCTACAATAATGCATCCAGCGGACATATCTATTACAAGTGTACCTTCGTTTGTTCCAGAACAATAATGTATAAACACATACTCACACGCGTGCGCATGAACACACTCACACTCGCACAGAAATACACTCTGGTAAAACAGGATTAATACGCTTTGTGCCTAGAAATAGAACAGGCACATTATACAATTTTTTTTATTAGCTTATTATTGCGTCCCGCTGCCAGGTGAGGGCCTCTCGACTTCCACAGCTCTCGGTTTCACGCAATGTCAGACAAGCATACGTCTCCAAGTCATTATTATAATTTTTGTTTAATGAAAATTTGACACATATCTGTAAAAATACATTGGTGCAACATTTTTGACGCGGTTGTATTTTAGTGTATGAATTGACGTGGAAGTATGACAGGTTTCTTGTAAATTATATTTTTTTTGCCCTTTTACATTTCGTTGTAGAGGATTCAAAGAAAAAAACAAAAAAAACTTCTTTAAACACATTTTTATGGGGATATGTCACATGTTCGGTCTCTAGAATATACCTAAAACAAAGTAAATAAAATGTAAACTTAATTTGCAGTTAGACATTAAAAAGTCTAGGTAGACTATATTTACAGTTCATCATAATTATAAGTGTCATCAGAGCACACTTACGCTAAACATTTAAATGGAACACAGAGATAAAGAAGTTCCAACACTAAAAGTGCAACGCGCGTTTCTTGACTGTACATACCTGATATTAATTAATTTATAAATCTGTATTTAGCAGTACTAACCACGTAAATAATAATTATATGAAAAAACAGATTCTAATTCAATTTCTAAATGTGAATCGATAATATTCACCACTTTCATCTAGGCTTAGCATTACATAGATGACGATAATGACGAAGGATTAAAAAACCATTCGACGCGATCTTTACATCAACGCCGCCCGCCGCCGCGGTTGCTAAGGTTAGTTGCGTGCACGCACCTCCGCGCTCCGTCTATTCCATTTAGGCCTAGTGAGGCATTAACAACTGCAATTATAATAACTGGTAGCGTGGACATACACGTGACTAATACATGTATCGTAACATATTTCCACCACAACTTTATTGACATTGAATATAATTGTTTGCTTTAAAAAAAAATGTTTTATTATTAAACCCATAAAACATGGAGACGTAACTTAACGTAACTTAACTGTAATTTGACGTAAATTAGCAGTAGGGCTCCTTGTGAAAGAGTTCGTATTGCCACCTTACCTATTCCTACCGCCAAGCAGTAATTCCGGTTTTAAATGGTGCTGGTTAAATTACAGGCACATGAGACTTATTACATTTACATTTTCTCCCGAATCGCGTACTAGACCTAAGCGGACTGTCAGGCCAAAAAAGTGATCTCTCTTTTCTATAGTGCTCATCATACCAGGTACTTTTGATTGTAATTTGTTTTACGTCGTAAATCTGTTTTAACATGTCTTACTGATTTTCTTTTTGTTTTGTTAGTTAATGACGGTCTACTAATATTTTGTTTTCTGAATCTACCATCACAAATCTTGTTTTTATTCCACGTTTTTCACTGCTACTTTGTTTGTTGTGGTCTGTCAATATGACATTACTTTTTTTATTATTTTATGCTTAAACTCTTGGACGAAGTATCTTAAACTGTGGCAGTGGAATATTGCATTGTGCCTGGTGTGATCTCTGTTTTTATTTTAAAGTTTTTAGTTTGTGAACGTGTAGTGTTTTTACGTTAGTTTGTTTACGTTTGTTATAAATTTATTTTAATTTTTTTTTTCTTAGTTATGAATTAAATATCCTTTGTTTATCATGGAGTTACCTATTCTATATTAGTCAACCGGGCGGGACAGGTATTTAGATAATTAATATTACCTACTATTTTGTTTTAATTTTTTTTTTTTTAGATATTGTTACGTTATATTCCTTTATTTATTATTTATTTTAGAGTTATATGTCTGATGATGATTCTTTTTATTCCGCTTGTGACATTAGTTTTACCTCCACAGCTAGCTCTTACTCTCAGTCTGAACCAGAAACTTTAAGTACCCTACTGCACAATTCACTTAATATACCTCATTGTTTTAATGTCTGTCATATTAATGCACAGAGTATACCCTCTCACTACACTGACTTCCTTGAAACTTTCTCATCTCCAACTTCTACTATTCACGCCATCTTGGTTTCAGAAAGTTGGTTGAAACCTTGTCTTTCTTCTCAGTCCTTTTCTCTGTCTGGGTATTCTCTAATCCGGAATGATCGTACTGGCAGGAGGGGCGGCGGTGTTGCCATCTACTTGCGCAGTGACATTCCTTTTAAGTTACTTTTATCGTCTTCCTCTGCCTGCTCTGGTTCTGCAGAGTACATCTTCTTGGAGATTGCAGTTAAGGGTACTATAGCGGTTCTGGGTGTAGTCTATTGTCCACCTTCGGCAGATTACTTCATGCAACTTGAGTCCGTTCTTGAACCACTTTGCACTGATTACAGACATCACATAATTATGGGTGACTTCAATACAATCTTCTGTCTAACACTCCGCAATCCACTAAGCTTCTTAATATTGTCAAGTCTGTGAACCTTTCAATCTTGCCATCTGAGCCTACTCATCATAACCCCTCTTCCAATGATACACAGCTTGACTTAATCATAACCTCTCCTGACTTCGTTGCTGGTCATGGTCAGTTGCTTGCTCCTGGATTTTCAAAGCACGACCTTATCTACATGCAATACCGATTAAGGCCACCGAAAGTTAAACCCCCTTTGGTATGGATGCGTAATTTTGGTCGACTTGACCATCACATGCTGAGGAAGGATGCCGCTGACCTTGATTTCTCTGGGGTGTATGGTGCTTCGTCAGTTGATTTGAAAATCTCCAACCTTAACCAGTGTTTGATCAATTTGTACGATGCTCATGCCCCACTACGGGCTGTTAGGGTTAAGCGGCCTCCTGCTCCTTGGATTAACAGGGGTATTCGTATGGCTATGACTAGACGTGATCGATTGTTTCGGGTTTACAGGCGCGATAGGTCAGATTGTAATTGGACTCTGTACAAGACTGCTCGTAATAGGTGTAATGGGATGGTGAGGGCAGCTAAGCGTCAATATTTTTATAATAATGTAAGTAATTGTTCTCCTGCTAATGTCTGGAAGTTTCTCAGAACTCTTGGCTTAGGCAAATGTTCTGCTCAACCTGACTCCTACCCTTTTGCTCCTAACGACTTCAACTGCCATTTCTCGTCTGCTCCTTCTTTAGATCCCTTCATTAAGGCGAACACTATTCGACTTATTGCTTCCAGGCCCATTTCTTCTTCAGTTTCTTTCTCTTTTTCACCAGTTACAGCTGACGATTTGCGTAAAATAATTTTTTCTATTAAGTCTAAAGCCGTAGGATGTGACGAGGTGAGCAGAGTGATGATTGTCAGCATTGTTGATCAAATTCTCCCTGCTATTGTCCATATCATCAACTTCTCCTTGCAGTATGGTGATTTCCCTCGTGCCTGGCGTAAGGCATTTATTATACCTTTGCCAAAAATATCTTCTCATATACAACTTAATAACTTTAGGCCTATCTCTATTCTTCCTTTCCTGTCTAAAATTCTAGAATCTGTTGTTCATAAGCAAGTGTCTTCCTACACATTTTCTAACAACCTTCTAACCCCTTTCCAATCTGGGTTTCGCCCGGGACACGGCACAACAACTGCCCTACTCAAAGTTGTGGAAGACATTAGGCTGGGCATGGAGAAGCAGTTGGTCACTGCTATAGTTCTCGTCGACTTTTCCAACGCTTTTAACATGGTAGACCACGACATTCTGCTTGCCATCCTGAAGTCGCTTAACTTCTCCCCTTTATCACTAGACTGGTTCTCGTCCTACCTTCGTGATCGTCAACAAGCTGTTCGCGTGGGTCCTAAAGTCTCCGATTGGCGTGATTTGGCAGCTGGTGTTCCGCAGGGTGGAATCTTGTCACCGCTTTTATTTTCACTTTTTATTAATTTTCTTTCTTTCTCACTTAGCTGCTCTTACCACTTTTATGCTGATGACTTGCAGATTTACGCGCAGGCATCTGCCGAGGACATTAATTCAGCGATTTCTGACATTAACAGCGATTTACAATGTGTTAGTGCGTGGTCAACTAATTTTGGGATCTCTGTTAATCCTTTCAAGTGTCAAGCAATTATTTTAGGTGGATCTAAACAGATATCCAAGATTGACCATACTTCGCTCATTCAAGTAGTTTATGAGAACTCGTCTGTTCCATTCAGTTGTAGTGTAAAAAACCTTGGTCTTTACATTGACTCCTCACTAAGCTGGACCTTACAGGTGTCCGAGGTTAGTCGTAGGGTTACTTCTTCTTTACGTTTTCTAAACCGCTTTCGACATTTTCTTCCCATTAGTACTAAGACCCTGCTCGTCACCTCCCTTATATTCCCACTCATTGATTATGCTGATGTCTGTTATCCTGATCTCAACGAAAATCTATTAGACAAGTTGGACCGCCTGCTCAATAATGCTATTCGTTTCATTTTCTGCCTTCGGAAATTTGATCATGTTTCTTCTTTTAGGTCTCAACTTAAATGGCTCCCTATTCGTCAACGCAGACAGAAAAGAATTCTCTGTACGTTGTACTCCGTTCTTTTCAATCCCCACTATCCAGAATACTTGAAATGTAAATTTCAGTATCTCTGTGACTCTCATGACCTCCCACTTCGTTCCATGAATTCACTATCACTCACTGTACCTCTCTTTCATTCTGGCTTCATGTCAGATTCTTTTACTCTCCACTCGATACGGCTCTGGAACGCTCTACCGGACGCCATCAGACGGTCTCCTAATATATTTTCTTTTAAAAATAATGTTCATGAGCATCTTCTAAATTGTTTGTCACAGCAATAATCATCATCATATTCTGTTATTGTAAGTATTTTGTGTATGTATAGTATATTTGTATGTATGTAAGTGTATGTATTATATTATTAAGTAAGGTATTAGGTTAGTTTGTTATATATATAATTATGAATTTGTTTCATTTATTTTAATATAACCGTAATATTCTGTTTATTTACCGCGTTCGTGAATTTCGTTTTTCTCAGAGGTTGACTGGTAGAGAATGCTTTTAGCATTAAGTCCGCCTTTTGTACCCTTTGTATTGTGGTCAATAAAGTTTAATAAATAAAAAATAAATAAACTTATCAACTTGTATCTCGGGGTGACGGGCGCAGTGATAGTGCCCCTCAGATCTTTGCGATTTAAAGCTCTGAGTGACATTGACTCTGTTATGGACAGTCGTGTAGCTTGCCATCAGGTGCACGACTTGTTTGTCCCGTCGCTTGATGCTATAATAAAATAACGTTGGATGGTTCTTGTTGTAAGCGTCATAGATTTCAATTTAAATCTAAGTGTAAAATTATCTAACAACCAAAATTATATTTAAAAAAATTACATAAGATTTACATATTCCCATTGGTCACTAATCAACAAAAGAATTCTATGATAACGAACAAACCGCCATTTTACAAAGTGACAATCATAATATGTACTGTCAAGTTGAGTAAGTTTGATCACTTTTTTCAGGTTTTTATTATGGCGAAATGGTATCATATTTGCATAGGCTTTGCAGCGTGTGAGGTATACGCGGAGAAAATCATTGTACATTTTAAACATTTGCCTTTTAGAAATAAAATATACACTCTTATACTGTAAAATAAGTTCATAGTCTCTTGTTACGGAATATGGGAGAGATAATTTCATAGAAATATCCGTCATAACAATCGAATGAAACGCATTTTTCCGTAGAAGATCGCAGTAAAAAATGAAATTTGTTTTTTTTTTATCGAGGGAAGTTTAGTCAATCGTATTTCGGACCCCTTAATTCACTACTGACATCTTCTGTTTTCATTATCAATTAAAACAAATTGATTTCGTATTTTTTAATGTCGAAAAACCTATTTGTCTATGTGGTCGAAATACGTCAAAACGTATATTTATTTATTAAGGTTCATCGACAATTGTTACATCAACATCATGAGTGGTTTCCATTGCTAGAGTACTTAACTAATTACACAATTTTTTACAGACGAACACCGCTTGCAAGTAAATTAGTGGACACAATTTAAGTATTTAGTTCGTAACGGTTATGTATTGAACTCACATTTATCATGGATACATTGCGATAGTAAAAAAAAAGAAAAACCTACATTGACAGTCAACAATAGGTTTATTATGAACAAACAATATCGCGTCTATCATATGGGACTTACAACCATCAACTAAATTTTATTGAAATCCCACTTTCTCTATTTATCAACACACTTTGGTAGATCTATAGTTATTTAACAGGTTTAAAGCGGAAACGGCCAATTTGTTCCGTTCCGCTCGAATGCTGTCGTCAATTGAGCGTGATAGCTGGCGCAGGGGCAAACAATTTTTGATGTGAACTGGCTACTCCCCATATTGTTTCTGAGCAATGCCGTGACGGTAATTACTCGCTTTAACTGTGACAGACTACTTGGATTGGTTGTATTTCAAGCTGACTGAGTTCTTCGATTATAAATCGAAACATAAATATCCCTTCTATAGTCACATCTGGATATTGGCTAGGTATGGCGGTTTGGCGATCTAAGTAAAACACAAAGACGATGCGCAGTATCTCCTGGATTATCCTGACTCGTTATTAAATCCTGGGTCCTTTGTACATATCTATGAATAATATCCGTACAAACGTGTCACCCGTTAGGTGTCACCCGGGACTACACCGTCTGATTTCTTGCAGGCGTCTCATCGGATATACAATGTATCATATAAACATTATTCACATGACGCTCAATTGGCATAGTTTTACTTCCTATAAACTCATTTTAACATGGTTATTATCATACCATTATCATATTCATACTTGATATAACGAACGTTTAATATAAACTTACATTCTATAATTTCATTTTATGTAACGATCACTTACATGCACTAACACTCGGTTTTAATAACGATCATAAGTTATAAACCACAGTTAACATAACGTCATTTTATCTAAGTTTCATTTATTTAGAAAAGGATTATTTCCGGAAAACGATATCCCTAATACTAATATTATTTTAATTATAATTTGGCCTGAAATCATGTTCGGTAATGCAAACAAATTCGTTTCTAGCACTGACCGTTTCTCTATCAGACATTTTGTCTTTATTGCTTAATAAACATCTGCCTTCTCCTCCACTTTAGTGGTAAAATTTTCTAAAACACTTCCTTTCCATGCCGAACGTTGCAAGTTTAAATTCCAATAGAAGCATGCAAACATACTTGAGTGTTTTCAAATAATGCGCAGTTAAGCATTATAGTGGGCAATTACCATTAGCAATAAAGGAACACAAGAAAGCTTCAATCCGAGATAAAATATCATCAAGTAAAAATAATATTACTCTATTCAGTTATTTGTCGACACACCTCAAACTGAAATGCTCCAGACTACCTTTAAAGGACACCCATGAGATTTGTACGAATTTATACGGTACTGGTGGTTCTATGGCGTACTTATATTAGGTCTCCGCTTGCCAGCCGAAGACGGTAACCTACGCAATGTAAACAATGAGTCGTTTGACGACCATATTACGCCGCCCACGTCGACGAGACCTCTCACTGCCCAGCATAGTTAGAGCCATATTGGGAAGCGAGAGGTCATGGCAGGCGATGGTCTTCTTCTGCGAGGAAGTGATGTCGCAGAAGGAGACGGTCGAACGGGTCTTCGAAGACAGCGCCATCTCCTAAATCTCATACCCTTCTAAACCGGAACGCAGTAATGTAATAAAGTAATCCGGTAGGTGGCAGTACTTCCCTGGACGAACTCTTTCACAGGTAGCTCTACTGCTGTTAAATGGGCTAGGTAAACACTATCGGTCGACTCGGCCACTTCCCAACACGATGCGCGTGTTGGCAGCCGGAGAACACCTATCTACCCAATGAGTCTATTGAACGTTTCAAACGATTTGTTATGTCTCTGTGCGGAAACTTGTATTTTTAAAACGACTCAGCGATTTTAACGACAGTACTGCGCCTCCTTCGGCAACGCGAAAAAGTCTACCGAAGGCGCAACTGCCGTAAGTACGCCATGAAATCCATATCCATGTCACGTTTTTACTAAATATAGGTTATTTTCATAAACTAGTAAAGTCAGCAGATCGCTCACGTGATACCTGTCATATATAAGTACAACCATTGCATTTCCTGTAATAAACTTATTTACTGCTTAACGTGTCTACGCGGACACGTGGTCTTGATATATTACCTTGAATAGGGCTGTACAACACATCTATTTGAGTTTACGGCTTGAATTACAATATAGGTACATACGATATTGTACTCTCTTATGTACTTGATGAGGTTGGTAACCCACCGTTGTGACCCTTTGCATCTAATTAATATGCAGGTTACAGGCGACGAATGATCTAGAGAATTTTAACAGGTTATTGAATGCATACTAATAATAATAACACTCTAAAAAAATTTAACACGTTCGTTGCCGACTAGAATTTTCAAAAATATTCAAAATATGACACTGGCTTAGATGATTGTTTTTGGTCTCATTTGTATACGTATATGATTTTTTTTCGCGATATTTCATTATTTGGCTCTAGTTTGGGATTATATTTAGTGCCGGGTATTTCAACTCGGTGTGGCCTAAACGCAATAATTATTACGTTTAGGCCGCGCCGGTGGCAGTGCTGGGCAGAGTATGTACACGTAATGTTCGATCGATGTTTACCTTCAAGTGACGTACGTCTTTCATTTGAGATTGATATATCACATTTACCATTTTTTGCTCAGTTTGTAACTTTTAAATAAAGTGATATTTTTTTATTCGAAATATATATATTTTTTCCTCTTAGTCTAGAAAAGTGTGTATGCCACCAAAAACCCTAAAAACAAGTGGCAACAGCAGTCCATCAGGGCCACGCCGGTCATGTTATATGGCTAAATACGTAGCGTTTGTCACATGCGGCGTGAACGAGCGCTGCAAAGTTAGGTGCATCGTGCCGGTCATTTTAACCCCCCACGGCCCCAATAAAGAGATGTCAGGTCATTTTGACCCATCGCGGAGATGAACTTGTTAAGAATAATGTCATATACACAGGTGACATTTAAAGGCTTTCGAAACTCAAGGAGTAATTCTACCTATCAAATGAACAACTTTTAATTTGGGGCCTACTTTGAAATCTTAAAAAAAATTGGAATCTTGATTGAGAAAGGTATAAATGACAAACTAAGAATTGCCCCTTAAAAACCTCGCAAGTATAAATTAATTAGCTTAAAGCGCTACAAAACTGACTTCCTTAATGTTAGTAATATTAGAGATAGGGCCAGCAGACAGGGAACGGAGATCCACTGCCCGCATTGCATGGTCCCACCCGTCTGGGGGGATGGATCAAGCGAACTGACCCTCCTCTCTACAGCGCAGAACCGGAAAGCGTATGCATACAACATAATATCCTTCCGTAAACATTAAAAAGGTATATCAGGGCGATTATTTTTCGTCAAAATTATAAGTGACAGCTGTTCGTGCTACAGCGGATGATAAACGACTTACTGCAACACCTCAGAAGTATATGAAATCTCAGTTACCCAAGATACTTTTTGAAAAGTAGATGCAACTATATTTTTGGCTTTATAGGGGTGCAAGGTTTTATAATGGAAAGACTGTGAAGTGAAATGCTTCATTATGGGCAGCCCTAAAGGTTAAAACCTATAACACCGCTGATCAATGTTATACCCTTTTTATATAATGTAAGAGGCAAACGAGGGTACCAGCAACTTCTCCAACACGACCATCTAACCATATGACAGGTCTACTCAGACGTAATACCTACTTGCATAATATGTAGGTTATATGTGTATAGGAATTTTACGTTAGGTACAACCTTCTGCTTGAAGGTTCTAAGGTTAAGCAGCTTAGGTGTAAGTAGAACAGGTCTCGACGGAGGCAATCAAGGTACAGACGGCTTAGGGATTAAATAGAATATCTATTACATTGGATTAGTAAGGCCCGGTTATAATTACATAGCAGCAGTAGAGGTACTTGAGAAAGAGTTCATCCAGGGCAGTACCTTACCTATTTCTGCCAAGCAGTAATGTCAGCATTACTGTGTTCCGATTTTGAAGGTAACCAACAATCGTCCTCTGACGCAGGCATATTTGGTTTTGTAGAGGGCTCCAATTTAATTACTGTACAGGTAACTGCACAACAAGCTATACACTTTTGTTCGATTGTCACCATGCAACGGAACAAGATCCGTCAGAGCGTAGTTTGATTTACGGCACTATGATTTAAATTCAATGACAATAATAATTTGGATATATATAAAAAAACACTAAAGACGGTATTCTCCATGGCAAAGGCACAGTCCGCCGGCGTCAGGGACTTAGGGTCAAGAAACGGCGGTACGTGACTTGTCGAGCAACACCGCTTTCTGCGCCATTGTTATCAGAATAGCAGGATTTCTATCCCATTCATTTTTTTATAATATCAAGTGACTGGACGAATAAGTCGTGCGCCTGATGGTAAGCTACACGCCTGTTCATAACAGTTGCAGTGCCACACAGAACTTTAAATCGCAAAGATCTGAGCACTGCCAGTGCGCCCGTCACCCTGAGACATAACGTCGCCTTACTTTCTCAAACTCGCGCTTAAAACACAAAGTTACTGAAATGCAAAAAATGGATTGTACATACAAATTTTGCAGGCTGATTCCACATCACATTTCCTTCATGTTCACATACTGGCTTTTACTTATTCTTAAAGTAATGCATCCAAATTAACCCCCTTGATAAGAAATTTAAAATAAATAGGAAAGTTTCGCCATCTCCTGAATAATAACTCTTTATAAGATACGAGTTTGAGAAAGTAAGGCATCGACAAGTTGACAAGTCCCATATGCCTGCAATTGCCCCAACGCCCTCACCCTTCAAAATCAGAACACAGTAATGCTGACTTTACTGCTTGGCGGTAGAAATAGGTAAGGTAGCAATACCTCACTGAACGAACTCTTTCACAAGGAGCTCTACTGCTACTAAATGATATGAGTGTTTGCGCATTATTATTATTATTATTATTTTCCATTAAAATGTGACGTCTTTAACCTGTTTTTGCATTGTTCCACATTTTTCTGTATAAGCTCTTTAGGTAGTGTGTGTGTGTATGTGTGAGCGTAACAGTGACTGGAGAGGCGTACTAGTTCTGCTATTTGTTATACTTGCGGATTGCCAATAAGTTTGTTACTGGTTAGACGTAGATAAAGCTGCCTATGCTCTGTATTTACCTCTTCGCGAGTGTAGAGGTAAATACAGATCATAGGCAGGTTTATCTCCATGTATCAGATGGCAGGTTAAGGCCAAGGCTACACGAATAAATTACTCACGCGCCGTTTGGTAGTCGCGCTCAACGTCGATCGTGAAATGTAAAAAATACATTCCAATTTCGTTACAAATTCAGCCGCCTGTTTTTCACCACACAAGAGAAAAAGGGCCAACAATATCCTATTAAAGCCCTTTCAGCAATATCCTATTACTCAAACACTGAGCGTAAGTAAACACTGTATAAAATAACGGCCTTTGCATCTTTACAGGCTGTATAAGCAAATGTATTTTTAATTTGGTGTATTTATTTGTATATCTGTGAACTTCAAAGTGAACATAGTCCTATATAACTTTCACAGACAGTAACAGCGTTTACCGTAAAATGAAATATTAGAATAATAGATAGTACGGGGTAGCCTGTTTCGCTATATGGATCTCAAAAAACCAACTACGGGCTTTGCAATGCGATTTCCAAGTACTTTCTGCGTTATAGCCGCCTACTGCTTATCCTTAGAAAAGTATGAACAACGTAGTGACAAAATCAATGATTTACGTACGTCGAACATTTTTACTGAATAATGTAAGCACTGTGGCAATAAAAGTACTGATTTTGTGTGAGATACTAATTGAGTACTTTCCAGAAAGGGTTAACTTAAATATGTACTTGTAATAATTTATTTTAATAAAAATTTGTAAAAAATTTGTAATATTTTTTTTAATTACATTTTTCATGTCTAATATAATAACCGTGGGTAAGCTGTTTCGTATATACGGGTGTATTTATTTAAGGTCCTATCTCCACAGTTAGATAATATCATACAATTATTTTCACTTCTTCTTTCGTTACTTATACGTATGACTTATACTTTTGTTACTTAACAAACAGTAGTTAGTTGACACAAGGCGCCAATATACGCCGCTGTTTGCCCGTTTCTAATGGTAGATATAGCTCATCGTAGGCTCGTTCGCAGCCACAACGTAGTACAAATGTTTACAATCTACATTTATGACGATCGTGACAAACAACTTAGTGTCCTTTCCCAAGGCGATCGACTATAGACCTCGTTACGTATTTTACAGAAACAATTTACTTTATTGTTTGGATATAATTTATCAAATGCTAAACATTATGGAGAGGTAGACAAACTTGATGGCGCAGACTTTTAGAGCAAAATAGACGTTTCTAGGCCGTCATTGATAGATGAATGAAAACAGTGTCGGATTAACCTTTAAGAGTCTATACAACTTTAAATGGTTTTGGTTGACTCTGCATAACAGTGAAATTGTTGAATCAATCACTTTGAAAAAAATATATAGTAAAATTGAGTATATACCTACACTGATTACTGTACGCGTGAAAACACGATTCCTACAAACCTCGAGATTTCACAAGAAAACACTGTTTTCAATAGGTACTTCACATGATTGTTTTTATATCAACTGAAGTAAACAGAATACGTATACTATACGATATACATTTTTCAAATGGCTTTAATTCCGTTTGTAAAATAATAATTTCTGAAACAAAGCCAGTGTCCCTGCCACTCGACAAAGTAAAATGAACCGTATTAGTACGGGAAAAATTTTAATTCGAGGTGAAGTAGTATAAGACAGTTAAGTAAAATAGATAGTTGTTATTAAGTTTTCTGAATGTTTTGTGAATGTGAGGACATTTCACCACCATAATATTCAATTATTTTTTTGTTAAGTTACTCCACTAGCTTTTTATAATTATTAAATGCAAAAATCGAAAAGAAAATTCGATCCGACTGAATTCGAACCAACGTCTTGCACGTGGCAGACGCTATGCCAACTAAGCTTCTGTGGTCGTGTTCGTGTAGCTTGCCCAGAAACTAACTTTTCTATATAGTCTAGTGTTTGTGGTACGTTTCCAATTTCCATAACACAAGTGCTTTAGCTACTTACTTTGGGATCAGAGCAACGTACGTGATGTTGTCTAATATTCATTTATATTTATTTATATTTTTATTTTATTTATTTATTTATTTATTATTTTATTTATTTATTATTTATTATTTGAACGAGCTAGCGGAACTTACGAATTTCTCTATGTGCTTCTTGTCGATCTTTGTTTTAGTTTTTTAACGACTTTGATTGCCGTAGTGTCATCTGTGAGAAATTTATTTCTTCACTGAGGGTAAGGATACTCGTGAAATTACAGGCACATGGGACTTGTGAACTTTATGTCTTAGGGTGGTTGGCACCATGGTAGTATCCCTCGGGTCTTTTCAATTTAGAGTTCTGGGTGGCACTGCAGCTGTTATGGACAGGCGTGTCACTTACCACCAGGCGCACGACTTGTTCATCCTGTCTCTTGGTATCATAAAAAATCCCGACATTCGAGCAAAGCTCCCTCTTTTGTCTTTACGCTCGTGGAGTGTCATATACAAATAAATAGCACAACTTGAAAATCCAGCAGGTGCAAATGTAATAGGGTCATTGACTCTGCCTGTAAAGTTGCCAGATGGTCGGAAATCCGGGATAAAACCAGAATTTCGAGTTATGTCTCTATCAGACTGGTCTTGTCGTTGCGATCTGTCACTGTAAAAATTTTCGGGATTCGCTTCGCTTCGCCACGATATTATGTTATATATTATTTATATTATTTATGATCACTGTATTTCTTAAGTACGAAGCTTTTCTGATTTACGGATTTTGATTAATGACATTAAAGTCGACTGCGAGACACACACAATTGTAGTGTTACTAAAAGTTACACCCACGGCGCTTAATCCGGCTCTGAGTAGAAAAGCTGGCGAATTGGGGACAGTAAACTTTTCCTATATGGTACGTATATGAAGATTATGTCTTGTGTGGTAAACAAAACAAACAAATAATAGGTTCAAAAAAGATAATGTCAAGTCTCCATCACTGGAATAACGTAATGAAACAAAACACTCAAACTAGAACAAGTATACTTAGCAAAGTTACGGCCCTAATTATAGACCTTCTTATCCAACAACCAAAGTGCTAACCGCTGAGCCATCAGCTCATGTATAATTAAAACAGTAGGAAGTACAAATTGAGAGGTGTAGCTGTTTTCACTGAACTTGGTTTAATATCGCAAGTATAATCTATCCTCTGATTTAATTTACATTAATACTCGAGCAAAGTCAGAGACTTTAAAGAAACAACATCTTGTCCCATAATTCATTTAGGGAATCACCACACTTATCAACGTCTCGCATTAATTTTGTCCATGCAATAAGGGCGGCCACATACTCTGAATTCCGTTTCGGAATATCGATTCCAGATTCCGTATATATACATCACACACGTACGGTTATTTCCGTTCAGAATAACAAGACTCATCTGAGAGACGCGAGACATTGAGTCCAGATGTTCTCGCAGCGAAAATACGTACTGAATTCACGAGTGTGTATTGCGGCCCATCAAATATGTAAGACTTGCATTCGAAACGGTTTTTTCCGTGCAGAATTCCAAATGCACAGGTCACCATACGGAATTTCGAATTGGAAACCATTTCGAACGGTATCGTACTGTATGTGTGTAACAAGTCCGTGATTTGTATGGTTTTACTGCCTTCGATATTCCACAATAGAATTTCGAAACGATATTTCGGCTGTATGTGGCCGGCGTAACAGCCAAAAAATCAGCAGTCCGATCGGAAAAGAAACGCGCAAAGTTTCGCTCTTATTGCATGAACATAAAGCTTTTTCTGATCGGCTTAATGCGATTCTGTAGTAATATGTGTGGTGGCTTGTTTATTTGTATTAACCATCGCGTATACAACCAGAAATAGAGACGAAATAAGGACCATCAATTCCTGACAATTCATCAGGCAAATGGGCCTTATATCACTTTTAAATATCAACTCTCGTTTGCGCTGAATTCACAAATTAGAAAACTGAAATAGTACAGCGTCAACTACTGACCTGTGTGTACGTCTCCGTATATTCCAAATATATTCTGTACTTATTGTAATAAAGATAATATCTCTAACAATGGGGGCCGTTCCATTCGGTGGTGTGGGAAAAATAGCAAAACATCTAATTACAAAACAAACGGAATCACATTTCATCGGTAATTAAATATTATTATGTCATTTTCAATTTTCGTCTATAATAGTAAAGCTCAAGGTAAACTGGTCTTTTTGAAGTGGAACAATCGATGACACCCGTCAATTGTTTCGAATTCGGGCTGGCCAATCGGAACGTTGTTGTCACAGTAATGATTTGGCAGAATAGTAGTTTTCAAACAAATTAAATGACATTTCGTTTCTATTTCTTATTATATACTCGATGGTGAAAACACACGCTGTATAGAAGTTGACATGTAACAGAATAAGTATAGTTACACAGTGTCCGGCCAAACTTTATGCATTCGATCATATTAAAATTATTAAACATACTTCAAGAAATGATTGTACTAATTACAGTTTTCTTACCACGATATTATTTCTTTTTATTTCCGATGTTTCAGAACGGTTACATGCTCCATGGTCTTGGTTGACTGCAGTCAACCCGTGTAATTTGTGATTTTCATTTAGTAAATAACCAAGAAACCTTAAAATCAATACTTCAACAGCCTAATAATATCGCATGAGCGTGCGCACAAGGATTTAATAGACAGTCAGTAAACAACTTAGAATTGACGAATTAACAAAGCTCCCGGATTAATCATCGTTAATTCTGAAGACAATACAAAACATGTCAATACACATGGAGTCTCAATGCCAATACACTTGGAGCCAAAGTGCGCCGTTTATTGCTTTCAGCAATTTGTTAATGGACAAAATTGGATAGCATTTACGAAGACATGAATTAATCTCCTAATAACCTGCATATGTAAGATCGATTGTAAAACGTTAGCCACATTGCACAAATAAGCAGCAATTCAGTGGCTTCGTTAGAAGTTAATTGTGAAACAGACGATATGGCAAATAATCCTTCGGTATTCTTACATGCATGCGCACACTGACAGCAATTATGCCGCGGTATCCTTAGGCATGCCGCAGCATACCGTCGCGACATCGTGCTCGCCCTTAACCTCTCTTCAGATCAGTCGCAACGCCGCAAGGTCATTTATTGCCATTTCGCACTGCTATTACAATAGTATTGTGCCTCAAAATATGTGAAATTCAATATTATATCATTACTGAACGTAAAATTTGATTCTCTACACGTCAAAAAAACCGTCGTTAGAATATTGTAAGAAACAATCAAAAGATATCTACTTCACCCAAAATGAGATACACTTTATGTGGGGTATTTCTGGCCAAAATAATCCTTATTCAAACGCATGAAATTATTATTTCCATTTTATTTTTAAATATATTTGAGAAATTGTTTAAGTGTCTATAATAACTTATAACATAAATTTTTATAATTTTTTGCGGGAAGTGAGTAATTCGTTTCCTTCCTTTCTTTGAGTTAGTCCTTTTTTTGAGTTAATACACTATTGTATTATTGTAGTCCTATGTGCCTGTCATTTCATCACAATTTCCCTCCCGCTAGTGGGCGACGGGCCTAAAAGATGCTTAGGAAGTGAAACTATTTTTCCAGATTTAAATCGCGTATATTTGTTTTTTCAAACAAACCGACGTTTCGGGCCCTTTACAGGTCCCATGGTCACGGTTGACTGAGGTGGTACAGTCCTCAACCAGTTATGTCTAATATTAATGCAACCACCCAATTTTGTTCACTATAGTTACAATAGTTATTAATTAAATACCTTATTTTTAATTTTACAAAGAAAACATTCCATTTTACGCTACATTAAGTTTTACAAATTATTTTATTGAGTGAATTTTTATTAAGTTCAATTTATTATAAATCAATAACAGAAATTAGAATAAACTAAAACATATTAATTGGTACTGCAGTCTTATGTCTGTTTGGGATTTTTCATTAGAGTAAATACTGGATCCCAAACTGGTAGTACGGAGAAACTATATTAAGCTAAGATAGAATTAAGCAACGTTTGAATACAGCTGTGTAATAAAAATACGAATAAACATAATCATCGTTTAAAAAATCAACCTCAAAAGTTTGCTTATGGGCTTTTTTATTGGAATTACATAAATGTGCCAAGTTTTATAGCAGTCGGTTAACGGAAAGTGCGTCGCCTAGTTTCCCACCCTAGAGGTGGAATATTTTCTTCAAATTTAAATGAGACCAATACTGAAGTACCCTCTTTCCAACAAAAAAGAATTATCAAAATCGATTCACAAATGCTGGAGTAATGACGTAACATACAAATAAAAAGGACAGTCGAATTGAGAACCGCCTCCTTTTTTTGAAGTCGGTTAAAAAATACGAACTATCTTGAAAAGCGACGAAATGCTTAAAGGAAGCATTTTCTACGATACCCCCTAAAAGACTTATTTACCTACTTCACATCATATTTCAATAATTTTCTGAAAAAAACTGCCTTGATATACATAAACAGTTGCTGGAGTCCCACTGTATGAGTTTCCTTTTTCCCTGACTACCCCAGAAGTAGGGTTAATGTTATTCAGATGTGTGGGTATTACATGTGAATGTTTCTTTGGCTGGATTTCTACGTATCAGGTGTCGTTATATTCGCGTCGGAGGATACATTTTATGCCAAAAAAGAAATATGGCGGAGTTTCAGCGAATATCACTTACCTATCTGTCTTGGGACCTCAATGAAAAATTAAAGAGCTTAACGAAATGATTCTAAAAAAAGTAATGTGCAATCTACAACAATCCACACATATTTAATTTCCGATCGAAAAACAATTTTTTAACTGACTCCGTGGCCGAACGGTTACTGTTACTGCCATGCAGAGGTCCTGGGTTCGATTCCCAGACTGGGAAAAATATGTGTATGGCCTACATTTATTTCTCTCGTGAGTTTGGGTGTAATTTGTGGTTGTCTATGTGTGTGTCCATGGCACCCGCGACACAGGGTTTCCTTAGTGCGGGGCTATGTTGAGTGTGTGCGTTATTATTATTATTTAATTTTGAGCCATGGACATATTGAAACTTTTATAAATAGAGCCGTAGAGTCTGGATCGTAGACGCGTTTCAAATTGCAAAAGCTGAACTGGAACTGGTAGGATAGCGTAAGAAGTTTCTTTATTCATTAGCTACTATAATTGGTTATTAAAATAAATTATTAAAAAATAAACCAATAACTTGACTGCACATAGAAATGAAAAGATAATTTGAGCTCTATAATTTTGCTTCCTGTCAATGTTTAGGTGCGGTAATCATAACATTTATATAAAGGTACGTCGAAACAAGCTTTTTCCGATTCCCGTTTTGCTCTTGTTTATTGTTCTCTCTTTTACGACGACGACATTTAACATCAAAAATATTAGCAACACATTAAAACTACGTCTCATAAAAGTAAAATCCGTGAAGATACAGACCAACGTCTATTGAAATGGGTTTCGCTATTTTTATGTTGTTTTCACGACGATCTTCCTGTTGTTAAGATTTTTGTAGTTGTGACAAAGTTTTCTGAGTTTTATAAAATTGGTAGGTACTATATCAAGTTTTCGCAGTTTCTTGCTAGTTATTTTCGGAAGAATCTGGATTTACGAATTACCAACAACAGAGTTGAGAAATCTTGAAGGTCATTGTCATTGATTCAGTCCTATAAAGAGCTGTAGTAAAATATTCGTCTTTCGAGACAGGCAAACGCGTCTGAACCATACTGCCAGATCTTAGATCTGAGCGATGAAATATAATTTTAATAAATGTTCCTAGACTCTACATTATACAGCCATTTTCAAAGTAAAATCATTTTTTGTATAAGAAACTTCATAAAAGGGCTCGATCGAGCCTAAGCCATTGATGTATGTACCAATCATATAGATGTACTTACACGCTACTACTACACCACTACACCATCTACTGAGTATAATTTCCTTATTAACAAAAAGGTAATACACCTACTAACAGTATCTTAATAATTTTCCTTATGAAAATGTATTGTAATGTCACTATAACTTTCAACAATTTTATGAGTTATGACATACAGTTTTCACAACCTCAGGAATATTAATAATAATCGTGGAATGAATAATGGTTTCTCTTTATGACGGTGTCTACGACATTTTTCCGCTTTTTAACGCCTCATGGATGTGGTTTTATTATGATCACGGAAAGAGTTAGAGTCGTAAATCATGGTTGTATTGTTGAGTCAACTTTATTCTTTATTAGTTCTTCATGTATCAAGTCATATCTATCTTCGCTGATAAGTCAATTTCTTCGTACCTATGTTTTGCGGTATTTTACGGGAAATGGGACAGTGATTTTTTAAGATACTGCCTCCGTGGCCGAATGGGCCGGGAGAAATATTTATATGACCTACATTTATTTCTCTCGTGAGTTTGGGTGTAATTTGTGGCTGTCTATGTGTGTGTCCATGGCACCCGCAATACAGAATTTCCCTAGTGTGCGTTAAGATCGCGGAAAATTTACGTGTTTTAAAGAGAAGTTTTCCATAGAGTTTCTCCAAAGTTTGTAAGACTAGTTTTGCTTATCACGTTCTACGTGTGTGGTAGTTTGTTATTGTATCTAAGCTAAGCCAATTACTTTCATTACGATGTGCCAAAGACTTAAAATGTTTGTTACATATTTAGTTACTGACTTGCGTATTACATGACTTACTAGGTGGTTAACGTTTTTTGTTACGTACTGTACATTCCTTGTAGACTTGCCACTTTAACGTTTCTCTAACGTTTTTAGGTAATCAAACGGATTTTCCAACGTCACGCCATCGTCATTGAGATGGAGCATGCGTAAATTTCACAATTTCGAAATGGGGTCAGTTCAGTTATTTATATAACACGATGATCCATGTGGTAACCATTCATTTATGAATTCCAGAACACATTACGATTTATTTTTGTTGAACACCTATTTTCATCATCAAAAAGTCTACTGAAAACTCAAGTGCACAATACAATGCAATGCTGGCCTTGGACCACCTTAGTCAAATTTTTATGGGTAGCATAGAAGCCTAAGAGTGGTTACACACGGCGACTGTTAGCAGCGATGCAAACGCGATGCAATAGCGATGCAGTCGCTAATCGTCGACCTTTACACACGCGCCCGATTTTAGGCAGCGATGTAAACGCGATGCAAGCGCGCGACTGCGTCGATATAAAAATCGATGCATCGATAAACTTGGGATTTATATAGGCTATTGCATCGCAATACAATCGCCTATAAATCGTAAGTGCAGTTACGCGTTTCACGAATTGTAACCACTCTAAAACCAAAAACTGTAGCAACGTTTGACGTTGTTCAATGTTCGTGACGTCAGTTTAAACAAAATGGTGCTCTAAAATTTAGTATCATAAGGGTCTCATTTCAGGGAATGTTTGTCGAATTCACGAATCATCGACGTTTCTCGATCGAATCCAAAATTCTCCTTTGTCTTATTTTCTCTATTTTTCTGTTCTGCTATTCACAGCACTGTAGTTCATCCAGTTTAATACCAGGTAATTGTTGTAGTTATGTACCATACTATTATGTATATAAAAGAAAAACACGTCTATCATCCAAACGAGTGAGTAATGGACTTAAATGACTACTATAATGATTGCTATAATATTCAACGTAATTTATTTAAATATTCTTAGCTACGGTAGTCTTCCGGTGTGCACGAAGTATAGGATCGAGGAAGTACTTTAGATGTGCTAGGATTGTGAAGGATATCTTTGCTTCTACAAAGAACATTGGAAACTTGATAAATTATAAGCCTTTTGACCTTTGGTTCAGTTTCCAGCAAATTCTGTTCTCCTTGCCATAACTAACGCATTTGCGTTTCGGCAACTTTCGAGATATTGTCACTTAAATTAATGTCACCTTTTTTTTTTTTAAATGAGTTTAATGGAAACTAAATAAAAAAATAAAATACCGCCCACAGAGGGTTGTAGGTCCCGTTTTGCTTATCTCAGACATGATAATATCACAATAAAATTTCGCTAAAAATGTCGATTATGTCATTTATGATAAGGCAGAGATTCAGTGTATGTCAAAACTGACACCGAACACGAACACCGAACCTGCTAGGCTTATTCAAAACCGGCTAGGGCAGAAATTCAACACCTATGGCACACCTAACGCTGATGTTGTTAGGCAAAATTGGTTTTATAATCTACTGAAGACGAAATCTAGATTACAAAATGTTAAAATTAAAGAAAACATTGAATGGTCTAGACCAGAGGTGCCCAAACTTTTTGTCTCGTAGACCACGGGCCAATTTTGTCTGTTTTGCGTAGACCCCCCTAATGTGTTTTTTTTTTACAAATTCATAAAACTTGTGTGTGTTTTTGACAGTTGACATAGTGCTACTCACCTTAATAAGTTTAACTGTATGGTGACTAAACTTCAAAAAAAAATGTTAAGTTTTATATATTTATCTAACCGAATGTTGACTCTTCGTAGGTAATTTATATGTTTGTAATTCTTCTTGTCAAGCCAAAGAGCAAGTGAGTCGTATTTTGTGGGGGGGATCCGCCAGCACAATCGGATTGATATATCCCCATTTTACCATGTTATCACGTGTATATCTATAATAAGAAAGTATTATGTAAATACATAAATACTATTTGAGTAATGTGGACAATTCCTTTTAAGGAAGGTGTAAAGGATTCCACTCGCGTCTCCATTAACGCACCCACTATTTTTTCGCTGACATGGAATCCTTGTTGGTCGGAGTGAACCCCTGGGGTTCGATATACGTACACCACTTTGAGAATCATCTGTCTAGATCAGGTTTTCTTGACCTATGGACCCCTCAGGGGTGTAATGAACGCCGGAGATATATGGCGAGCTTACCTAACATAATAGAACAGCAACCGTCACACTAACTATTCATACGTAATAAAGTACAGTTTAATCGCAAACAAAAAAACGAGTAAAACAATATCTAATAGCGTAGCTAGTAAACAATAAAAGCTAAAACTAGTTTTTTGTCTTTTCGGAAAGGAAACGCGGGCTCTTTGACATTTTGAGAGGGGTCCGTGACTAGAAAAAAGTTAGGAAACTCTGGTCTAGATCATGTGTTTTTAATTCCTGTTGTGAACATTTGTCAATTTAATGGAGCTTCTGACGTATAATCGTATTCAGCCCTGGTAAGACGATTCATTAATTATTTCTTTTAATTGACATTTAAATATATTATAGGGTCAAGGGCACGTCAAGCTCGACACTTAAGATTTAAATTCAACTCTATGACGTTTGCGATAAGGACGGTCGCAATTGTTTTGATTGTACTATTTTTAAAGTCACAAGCGCAATTAGAGTTTTACGAAGTCTGAGGATTGTATTGTTAACCTAATTCATTGTTTTCATTATCTTTTTATGAGTACACCAATTACCTGTCTGAAACTAGGAACATCCCCGTTCTTTAAGTACCAGAGCAACGAAAATAATTAAGGGAAACTACTCAAAACACTATATATACGGCTTTCTAATCTAGCACCTACAGTGTTAACCCCTGGCCTGCCGAAGTCAAACGTAGCTAATTATTTGATATTAAAAGTTTTGTGAGTTACGCAACGCAGTACCTATAGGTATACTGCAGATAAGTTTATAAATAAACCTAGATTTTATAAATAAATAAATCTCTATTATCTTTTTTTATAACATCAAGTGACGGGACGAACAAGTCGTGCGCCTGTCTCGAGTCAAGAAAAAAGGGGGATTTATTAAGAATTTAAATCCTGAGATGAAATGTTTTAATTTACTTACAGTGTGATTTTTTTATCTGGGACAGTATGGGGAATCCCGAAACTATAGGTGGTACAAGGAAACTGTCTTAGGAACCATTAGGTCTTTGGTTTGAGAAAACAATTTGACACAGGCAATTTGGTCAAGCGTGTATTGTCCTTAAAATTTAATAACAATGTAAATTTCAACTTCTCTCAGTTTCTCAGACTCAGTTTCTTGTGAGGATCCAACATAACACACACACATTCCATCATAATAGACAACTGATCAGTGAATGAAATTTTAAATATGAGGCTTTGGGAATGGAGTATGAACCCCGTTATATGTTGGTATTTTCATATATTATAATCTTTATCGATCACATGTTTTATCAAGGACCTTGAACTACAGTTGCGACGATAAAGTGACTTTTAGAGAATTGTTCATCACAAAAGTTCTCAGCCATATAGTTTTATTTTTAGAAGCAGTAAAAATTATTGAAAGCCAGCAAGCATTGTCTTATTATTATTACATGTAAACCGTCTTATAAAGAAAACCCTTCTTAGAAAAGGATAAAAAGTAATTTTTTTAATATTTTATTTTTGTCCATTTTTTACGTTCCACTAAATTTGCCGAAGCGTGTAGTTTATTTAACAAGTTCACTGATGACAAGATAATGCTAGTACGAACTTTGATCAGTCAGTTATGCAATCTTTTTAGAACTATAATTATTATGACAACATAAGAGCGTAAACAACTATATTATGTAGATTACGTACTATGTATATGTTACGGCCAAAAAAATAACAGCAAATACTTGAAATAATTTTTTTACCACATAATGCAATAAACGATATGACAATGATCATCGCGATGGCTTAAAAACGGAGTATGTTATAACTATAGGTCGGAAAAAGGTGTTCCACATATATAGAATATAGATACATGTATAGACATAGCTACAAGGAACGACATAGAGTTGTTAAAGCCACCAAATATTGCTTAATTATTTTTTCGAATAATTTTCACTGCATCGTAGGACAAACTACTGACCTAGGAAGTCGAAGTTGGATTTTAAAATAATTCTAATGGTGCCAAGTAAAGTCTGTTCCATGCCAGAAAAAAAAACAAAAAAAAAGTATGCCAGAAAAGAAAACAAATCGGTTTGGTTAAAATTCTAAAGCAACCACTTAATAAATGGAATAAGTAACATTTTTCACGTAGGTATAATTTGAAGATTTCGACTTGATATCTCATCACTTTTTCCAGCAATATTCATTTGAATAACATATTAAAATCTCATTTAAGGCCGCCGCAGACTCCGCTCTTCGACCGCGCTGGATGAGCGCGATGAAATTCGTGTCGTATAAACGCGCCCTTACTCATGTACAGCACATCTATTTATCTTCTTAAATAGAATAAAGAGAGGATTTTCTTTCAATCCGAAATTCGAAATATTAATTAATTAATATTTGGTGGTTTTAACAAGTCTATGTAGCGACATAGAGTACAAGAAGCGCCGTGTAGCTATATCTATATATGTGGAACTCCTTTTTCCGACCTATGGTTATAACATAACTATAAGAAAGAAAACCAACGTTGTTTAGAGAAAAAACCGGAAATAGGTAGAGCATGTAGCATGCATGAATAGTCATAAATGGCGTAAACGAAACAACATACAAATACAGGGTAAAATAACAGTCAGATTGCTGAGTGTGATGGACCGATGAAACAAAAAAGATCGCTGAAGAGAAATACGCTATAGACACGCAAAAAAAACAAATGAAGGAGGTTTATTTGAACAGAACGGTTTGCAATAACGAAAGTGATTGTATGTGTTTAAAATCAAATAAACATTAATTAAAAAGTAAACTTGTTACGTCCCGAATGATGTTATATTATATTAAAAATTATTGACTAAGAAGTACGTAGCATAGCATTCATTGCGAAGATTTTATACATATATGTAGTTTACTGTAAGGACGTCCGTACAGTAAATAACATTGATTAATTAATACAAACTTTATTTCTGAGGATTGTCGGAAATGCTCGCGTAAATTTACATTCTATGTAACTTATTTAGAATCTGTTTAATATACTGCCAATAACTAGTTTAATCAAGACGTTGTAAATGTAAAGTTGGTATGTAATTAAGTAGGTACCTACTTCGATTGGAATGATTGTTGCGTAAAACATCAATTGTTTCAAGCGAAAATACAGGCATAACGTGACAATGCATTTGCACACAATTGGAAGAAAATCTTCAAAATGTATGAAATGAAAATTAAAACATTATTGGAAAATAATGGAACGTTGAATATTTACCGTTGCAGAGTTGAAATATTTCTGGAAATATTCCGGGTAATTTAATCGAGTCCTGAGGAGTGATTAAATTAGCCGCAGAAATTTCTCCAAGCGAAAAAGTACTCAATGGATATCGAAACACAACACTTTTTAAATCTTCAGTCACAAAAAAGCGGGAAAGTTATTCAAAATTAGAATTCTGAAATGTCGTTGTTTGTTTTAATAAATTTCATCACTGTCCAAGGTACTGTGTCATTCAGCCAATATCGAAAACTTTCGAGCACAGTTCTACGAACGCGTCCAATCGCCGCGAACATCAAATCGAGTGTGCGTACGTAAACATTGTAGATGCTATTGTGGCGCGAAGTGAGGTTCCAGCGCACTAATTTACATTTACGCTTGACTAACAGCGCTGTCGACGATAGGGAGAGGTGAAACGAGGCACGGGGATATTCTTTCCTCAGCACAATTGATTAGGTATCCTTTTAACTGCCTGCAAACCGGGTTTGTGGTGCGTATAGTTTTTATCAGAAGGCTATTGAACGGTACAAACAAAGTGAGTAACGCCATCTAGGCAATTATTCTGTAACTTGTTGATTTCTGGAGTGACCTATTACTGTGTTGACCTGCCAAGGTCGTCCTGCTTGTCCGGGTCAATGTAAATTTCGATCTTATACGAAGAACTTGATTTTTAAAAATAGGTACCACCAAAAGTGTGTTATAATTTATTTTATATCAACTGACAGGACGAACAAGTCATGCGCCTGGTGTTAAGCTATGCGCCTGTCTACAGCAGTTGCAATGCCACTCAGAGCTTTAAATCTTAAATCGCAGATCTGACGGGCTGTGTCACATGATGAATTAAACATCCTATTCGTGAACGTATTAAGTTTTTTTTTTTTAATAACGCATACACTCAACATACCCCCGCATTAGGGAAACCCTGTGTCGCGGGTGCATGGAGGTCCACAGTCTCTGCCTACCCCTGAATGTATGTAAAGCGAGATTTTTATATATTTGTTCTATGTATTACAGATAAACTGTATCTCAATACTGTGCTCGGAGTTCTAAATAAGTTGAAACAAAATTATCAGGACTTCATAATAAGAATATTGGTTACACAAAATTTTAATAAAGAGCACGTTAAAACTGGCTTTCCGTAGAATTTTAAATATTGGTTGTATTTCATTATTTTAATTTACTCGCAGAAAAAGTATTGTAGGCAATCATTACATAATTGGACATAGTTATGCAAACTAGAACCAACCCTCAAAATGTGACTTTCGAGTTAAGTAGATTTTTGTAAAAACAGTGTGAAGAAATAAACAGGTAAGTTGTTTGAGGCAAATAACGTGAGTTATGTACAGCATCGAGAATGATACGGGGAAACTATTCTATTACATAGCAATAAATTTAAACATAATGTATCTTTTTATTTAGTTAACGAGTACCATGTTCTAGTTTTCGTAATGCAAACACTAAAGGTGTACAGTACTTCAGTACATGTGACATGGATCCATTTAGTATATTTAAAAAATTACATTATGTGAAGTTACGCAGCATGGTTCTTTTTAGCTACTAAAAGTTACTTATTTAGGGGTTGGTACCCTGAAGGGCTTTTATTTTCTCCGTTTTGGCTTGGGGTATATTGCCAGGATCTTTTGTGAGCGGGTAAAGGACACGTCTGGTGTTCTACCTAAGAACATAACTCAATTTCACTCGAGGTGTGGGTTGGTTCTTGTTTGCATAAATAAAATCTCGTACCTATTGCTTAAATCACTCGTTGAATCAATCCTAATTTTTATTACAAGTAAATAAACATGATAATTTACTACATACTACGTTATTTTTATTTATAAACTTCGGGTTTTATAAGACTAAAATAGGTACAAATCCATTGCAAGCAACTCGAGTCGTTTAAGTCTTTTAGTATAACGACTGAGTCTTATTAATAAAAACTCTAACCTCCAGTCTTAGAGTAGAGTCCTGTAAAATGGAGTAGAGTTGTTATAAAACGCCTTAAAAGACTGGAGTCTCTTTCATCGCTAGTCCCATGTGCCTGTAATTTCATCAGCACCCTTACCCTTCAAAACCGGAACGCAGTAATACTGAGATTACTGCTTCGCGACAGAAATAGTTAAGGTGGCAATACTTCCCTGGACGAACGCTTTCACCAGGAGCTCTACTGCTACTAATATTAATTCAAATGCCTTAAAACGTTCTCTAGATCAGATCTTTTCAAGATTGATTTTATCGGATTATTAATACGTACACGGGTTAAGTCATTTTAATATCACCGTCTTATTTACCGGATTAGGGTTTACGTATGTCACATAAAAAAATAACTAATAAATAGTGGCCTTTATTAAAGTAGCAATAATCTAAATACTTGTTCTTAAAAGTAGCAATAATCGAAATACTTGTTCTTAAAAGTAGCAATAATCTAAATACTTGTTCTTAAAAGTAGCAATAATCTAAATACTTGTTGTTAAAGGTAACAAAAGATGCTCGACAAAACTCGACAACTAATTTAAATAATCGTGACTTTTTCCTCTTTCATTGAAAACAAAATCTTGGGCCTTTCCCATAAGGTAAATTAACAAAAATACAATAAACAAGTCTCGGTGAACACATCTGACTTGATTTTCAAAATAAGATTATAACCTTAGATAATAAAACACACTTTTCTGTCAACACATTTACGCTTATAACTAAGAATATCAATGAATTTATCTTCAACGCCCTGCATGCCTATGAAGTGACCTCACTGCCCCGGGCTGTGACGTCATAGGCGACCGAACATCAATGAAATCAAATCGAAGTCTCTTAAAATCACATAGTCTTTCATACTTAATAAGTAATGCCCCTCGGCTTCACGTTAATTTACCAGCAATTCTTAGGCAATTTTCTTAATCTTTACGTAACTCTATCTAAAATGGATACAATTAAACAAATATCTAGTTTAGAATATTGCTCCTGCTACTACTCCCTATACTCTGGCCAAATTCGATGTAGAATAAATCGCACTTGAAAATTAACATAGTATATTACCTCAAATATTGCGTTATATTATATTTTATCTCAAAATTGCGATACATTAATAATTTATGTCCAAAATTTCGTTACATTTGTACCTATTATTCGAATACGATTTAAATTCAAAGTGACAGGACAACACTGTCGCTTTGAAATTAAATAAGTATTATTAATATAACTTAAAGCAATTGTGAGATAATACTATGTTAGTTGTCATGTGCGAAATGTCAACAAAAAACAATATTTTTAGGGTTATCACCTCCAACTGTTATACAGTTATCACAATTTCTTCCCCCAAATCGATTAGTCTGTTAGATAGATAGATAGATAAAAACTTTATTCACTTCCATGACAGCTTATTTGCATAGGATCCACTAAACCTAACACCATTATTATTATTATATTGAACCACTTAAAATAACAAATTTTTATAACAAAAGGAACATATAACTACACACATAACTAATTAAAGTAAATAGTGTTGGAAGTCATGGTAGTGAAAAGGCGTTGGCTCAGCATAAATGCCGCGGTTTCCCACTTCGTTGGTATTCTGCCAGAACCGTGTTTAAAGATAGTTTGTAATTGATAATACTGATCTTGAAGTCATGTCTGTGATGAATTTTCACTAGTAAATTATTTAAAACCATCATGTAAAATATCAGTAATTATTATTTTATAAAACTGTGTCATCTCGATTTTTTTATTTGAAGGGAGATACTGCAAACATTTTTAGTTTGAGTAGCAATTCAAATTCAGAATCGGAAATTGATGCTATGCTGGATGAGATATGTAGTAAATTAACATAAAATAAAATCATACAACTTTGTTTCTTTTTATCTACCATAACCATTGACTTACAAATAAATGGACGACGGGTCTAATACAAAAACCACGAAAAAAATGTCCCAAGTCAACCTATTCGAAATTTAAATTGTAATGTCATCGCAGTATCGCGCTGTCAGTCGAACAAATGAAGACTAAAGCGGAGTTTGGCGCTCTGTATACGATTTTAGCGCCTTACAAGTGCGGACACTTTTTAGCGCGGACCCAACGTCCATATAATTGTAAGTCAATGACCTTGACCTACTATATAGCAGTATTAAAAATTTAATTCACAAATTATAAGTATCATAGGTACTTGCGAACCAATATTTGGCCCGGTAAGTATTACTATACGTAAACCAGTGTTGGGCGTTAATCAATTAAATTTCAATCAATAATTCAATCAGATTAAAAAATCAATTCAATTGAAATCAATTGCAATTAAATCAATTGCGAGCCGGGCCCCCAATCGGGCCTCCAACCGGGGCCCCCAACCGGGGCCCCCAACCGAAACCCCAACCGGGGCTCCAACCGGGCCCCTCAACCGGCCCCCCAACCGGGGATCCCAACCGGAGACCCTAACCAGAGACCCCAACCGGGGCCCCCAACCGGGCCCCCCAACCGAGGCCTCCGACCGGGCCTCCAACCGGGGCCCCCAACTTGGGCCCCCAACCGGGCCCTCCAACCGAGGCCCCAACCGGGCCCCCCAACCGGCCCCTAAAAAATAACCTACATATGGTGCAAACAATATGAAATCAAACAAACACTGGCTGTAGCTTGTTTTTTCGTGAGCGTACTTACTTTTTTATTTAGGCGTATATAATATATATTACAGTTGGCATTTTTATTTAAATGAAACGAACTTGTAAAATGTAAATTTTGCAGATAAAAATGTAGCTTTTGTAATTCTCGATTCAAGGTCCTAGTAACATTACAGCAACACTGTTGTTGTTGTTGTTGTTGTTGTTGAACATATTATTACGATTTAGACGCGGATAATAGATAGCTATGCAATGAAATCAAGCATAAACAAAATGGCTATGTTTAGCACCAGCCCCCGTAGCATGGCTACGCATGATAGTCGCAACGCACGCGATAAAATTGAAATGAGCGTGCGCTATTGGCTGTCTCAATCAGGGGCCTTACCATGCACTCTTATTACGATTCAGTTTAGGACTTAATATGAATCGTAGTGAGACAGCGCTACATGAAGTGTATATCACCATCCCGCTTTTTTACCTATACTGAACTGTAATAAAAGTTCATGGTAAGGCTCCAGATCTAATTTAGATAGCCAATAGCGCGCTTATTTCAATTTTATCGCGCGAATCGCGACTATCATGCGTAACCATGCTACGGGGGCAGTTATAATTAAAATTGATTAATATTAACTGCCTGTAGATATCGAATTATAAAATCGACATTATTCTAATTGCATGAAGCAAAACTCGTAGTTTCAAATATGTGACTTATAACAATAAGATAATAGATAACAATAAAATATAAAATGAAAAAAAAAGAACGTTAACTTGTGCATCGAAAGATATAATCGTAAAATTTGCAAATCGTGGCATCGCATCGTCCAATCATGTGCGTAGCGCCATTTCTCTCATTACCTATTGCATACTTGCTTGTTCGCGCGACGCAATCGCAATCACAGGATAGCAACAACAGGGGGTCTACTTTCGATCTCCGTCCAAAACAATTACTCAACCAAATTAAAAAGCAATGTCAAGTATGAAGCTTCATTAGCAACATGGGTTTTATAATTTGGTCAAGTATTACTTATTGACTGTTGGTCAGTTAACCCGTGACCATGGAGCGTGCAACCGTTCCGAAATATCGGGAAAATAAAAAGAAATCATACATCGTGGTAAGAAACCTGATATTAGTGATAATCTAAGAGTATTACTTATATGTTTCGGACGGAGAACGAGAGCAAAGGGTCAGTTTAGACTGGTTATTCGATAATGAGTTATAGAATGCGTAAGAGTAATAATACATTGCTTAATCTGGTGTTGCAATAATGACCACCTCTACTTCTCACAACGATTTATTTTAGGTCCTAAACTGAATCGTAATAAGAGTTCATGGCCCCTGGCCGTGGGTCTATGCCATCATTGGCTGCCTAACAACGTTTTGTTACTAAATATTCTACTTCGAATTTGGCTAAAGTATAATTACTATTATGAAGATGTAATCATGACGTACCTTCACTAAGCAATTATTATTGTTGATTATTCACCGAAACCGATCCTACTAATTAAACTTATACTAACACACCATATTTCTAATCCTCTATCTCAACCTTTAGAAGATCGGGAACGTCCATGAATGTCGGCGGATGCTGTTTCCTATGATTGATTATCTCAGGACCATACTGCTTCAGACGCCACAGTGAGAAGTTTTTGGCTTCGCGGTGAGATGTGCTCTGGAGATGATTCTCCAGGTCTTCATAACTTGTTTGGACAACGTTGCAGTAGCCGCAGTGGTAGACTTCTGGGCGGAGCTGAGAAGGTAAATAAAACTTTAACTTATAGAATGCTATCAGGTGCCTTGACTGAACTTCAGAGTTGTGGACGTGGCCTAAACCCTCTCTTTAAAGGACACCCATGCCCGAAGTGGGATGTATGTGGGATGACACTAGTAATGTATGTTAAAGTCAAGTTGCATGACAAAAAAGCGAGACAGGCTGTTACTACTGCTAGAGTAGATATCAACAAGATAACTTCATCAGACTGGTGCAATGTTTTGGTGTAGTAAAACGACTCGGAGGACCTGGTTTTCTTTAGGGATTAGCACTTTAAAGAAATCTAATTTTAGAAAGTCAAGAGCATTATAATAATATACACACTCTATGTGTGTTTCACGCCTAAAGTAAATAAGTAGCGCTATCACCGACTGATAAATTTTTGATGCGACGATGTGCGCTTGCGTCTCAAGAGAAAAAAAAGGCATGACTTACCTCCCGAATGAACTCGGACTCGAACGAAACTATAACCATCGTTTCGCACATAGCTCTGTGATGACTGCGCGAAAACTTATGTTGTTCCACTTGCTCGTTGGTCAAATTCATCTCACACGCTTCGCATCTCAGTCGGTACTGCTTCGTTAACATAACAAAGCTGTAATTGTTTAATACGTATTTTTCATTTACTATCACATCCCTAATGTATGCGTTTTCGACAGCAACTACATCTGTTATGAAGTCTTTCATTTTTGCCTTTTTCATTACAGTCTGTGTAAAACTTGGTTTCGTTGACTTCATAGCTGTGTTGTTTTTATGTGTTGTGTCTGAGACATGTTTGTTTATTTTCTTTATTGTAGAAATGAAATGGACGTCACATGCAGAGCAGTAAATTTTGTTACTGTTACGATTGAACGTCAAGTTATTTGCTTTTACGAGTTTTTCGATGTCATCATCGGATTCTCGAGTTGAAGCAGCTGAGCTGGCTCGAGACTCTGACTCTCTTTCCTGTTTTTTCATCATTTGAGCTTTCTTTGTTGTAGGAGATTGAGGCTTCTTGGTGTCCTCTACTATCTTTTGCGTTTTTTTGGCATCATCCACTTTTTTGTTGTTATTGGATGGCTTCGTTAATTCTTCTTTTTTATCGTCTTTGTGTTGCTCGATTATATGATTCTCAATTGCTAAATGATTAAAATCAAGAACTTGGCTACATCTCTTACAGAATGCGACATTGCTTTTGCATTCCACTATAATATCGTTTTTGTCCAATTTCGGTAACATATCCAATATTTGATTTGTGATCTTTTGCTCCGTTTGGGCGGGAGTACATTTGTCTGAACCTAATTTATTAGTCTTTTTCTTTTCCATCCTTTCTTTATGCATTTTCAGTATAGTTTGATGATGTAAGCTTTGAATATGTGCATCTGCTGTAAGGACAGTCCAGTCACAAAGTATGCACCATTTTTTACCATTCTCGTCACTAGCTATGTAATTATTAGCATTCAGAGCTTTACAAATCTCCTTATCGAAATATAGAGTTCCTTTTTCAAGTTTCGGTTTTGCTTCTTCAGGCTTCTTAATTTCTGGTGTAGATTTTTTTACTGACTCTGTTGGGGTAATTGGATTTTTGGCACTGATTTCTGGTGTTGATTTTTTAGCTGAGTCAGTTGAGGAAATTTGATTTTTTTCACTGACTTCTGGGATTACTTCTTTTTTTACTTCAATAGGATCAGGCTTGGGTATTTCTTTTTTCGATTCATTTTGTGGGTCTAGTTTTTGTTCTTTCCCAGTTGTAACAGATGTTTCAGAGTTTTCAACCACTTTACTTACATCAACTGGTGGCTTTTCCTTTTCATTAGCAATAGAAGCGATGTAAGCTTGACGACATTCAGAATATAGTTTCTTGTGGTTTGTGTCATCGACATGTGTGGACATCGTTTCTATTGCGAGTACATCATTGCATGTGAGACATTGGAACGAACTTTCGTCAATCTGTAAAAAAGACAAGTATAAGTATTAACCAATACCACAAATTTCTAAGTTTAAATTCCATAGCGACTGGCTAAACGAAAAAGACGTCAAAGTAAAACAAACAATTTTCAAATAATAAAATTACTTATTATTAGCAAAAAAATTTTTTTAAAGCAAGTTTATTAACACTTCTAATCGATTTTTTTATTATCATCAACCAGCAATTCATATTACCTTTCGATACACGGTATTATCTGACCCAAATTCAATGTTACTCTGAATCAAATTAATAATGTGCATTGCTTCGGTCTTATGAATGCCTTCATTGTCAAACTCCACTCCACAAATTAAACATGTGTCTTCTTTTACACCATTCCATGCTTTTTCATTGATTAAGACATTGTCGAAAGCTATAATGGAGCTTCCAATACGCTTTAGATGTTGGGCACTTTTGTTTTCCACATGCACCAGTTCAACTACGTGTAAACCCACTTTGGCAGCAGTAGGGAGAAGGATGTTGCAGTATTCGCAAAAGTATCGTTTTTTGACCTATAATTAGAAAAATAAACATTCATTTCTGTAATTAGGACTGGATGTTTAGGGGTATCACTAAGGTGATTATCACACTGCCCCGCACCACACAGCGGAGTGCCGGACGACGGATCACGCGTGGAGTGACGGAGACGCAGATCTGCCGTCCACCAACTAAAACGCTGCTAAGTGAGAAATGGTCAAATAACCGTTTTAAATAGCAAAACATAGAGCACAAAATTCTCTTTTAAAAACAGTTAAAATTAGTTAACGTGTTCGACTTATCGGAACGTACCCTATGCATCGCTGAAATATCATTAGATAATTTCAATATTTTAAAACTGCCCCGTGCTGTGGCAGAGGTACTGCGGTCTAGAGATGGGAAAAACTGCTTATTTTTACAAACGTGTCAACGTTGCTGCTTTTTTAAAAAAGCGTGCTATTTTAGACGCTTTTCACTTAAACACTTTTTAGTATAATAATAATAATAATAACGCACACACTCAACATAGCCCCGCACTAGGGAAACCCTGTGTCGCGGGTGCCATGGACACACATATAGACAACCACAAATTACACCCAAACTCACGAGAGAAATAAATGTAGGCCATACAAACATTTCTCCCGACCCGGGAATCGAACCTGGGACCTCTGCGTGGCAGTCCGGCATGGTAACCGTTCGGCCACGGAGGCAGTTAAAATGTGAAGTAAAGTATGAAGCTTAAAATGTCGTTCAGGAAAACGTTTACGCTCATAGACTTTTATGTTAAAAAAGCTTGCAACGTGGTGTTGATAGCGAAAAGCAAGAGTAGACACTAAAGTTCTAAGTAAGTTTATTTGTAAAACACGAGTTTTATTATAATTTATAAAATTATTATTCACATTGACGAATTAATTTGTTTAAGAAACATAAATGACGGGACTTGAAACTTAGGCACGTTGTAAAAAATGAAATTGTTGATATAGAACTGACCAACCCTTACGCTTAAAATGAAAAGCGCGCTAAGTGCTTATTTTAAAAAGCAAACTTTTTAAAAGGCTTCTCGTTTAAACGCCCACTTCTACTGCGGTCCCGCGCCAGATAAAGATCACTTCGCAGTTGCTCACCGCGGTCATTGTACATATTTCTGAGATCCTTCTTTGACAAAAATAGGTAATAATACAGAACTCATTCAGGACGCTGCAGTTATACTATCTATTTGATACTTGAATACTCAAGTAAAACGACACCGTGCCCGTAGAAGATATTGGATATATCCGTTTTTACAAACGAGATCGATAAATAGATCATTTGAACTGTACCCGAACACTTCAAAAAGTATCCACGCTGAAGATAAAACTACCATCTACATGTGTCTCGTCTACGTGTCTCTCGACAGTATTACATTAAAAGAAAAAGAATATCTACGAAATGAAAATAAGTATCGCACTTGATAGTTTATGTACTTTGGTATCATTTAGTAGGTAATTTTTTTCTGAGCATGTAATACTGTAGAGATATAGATGGCAGTTTTATTGTCAGCGTGGATACTTTTTGAAGTGTTCTAACAAAATCTTATTCATTTATGTCAAAATTTTATCAGTTTTTACGTGGAAGGTCATAGTTACTATTACACTATCGTCTGTCTACTACATCAACTGCTCCGTCCTCAATGTGAAACGAAAAACCAATGCTATCGCCTCTATGTCAATCCTGTCAAAAATAAATACCTACTTGTTCTAAGTTAATATTAACAAACTTCACCATCTTACTAACCTTTCTAATACAATCATCCTTATATTTGTCGAAATAACCTGTTGTATCAAGATTCTTAATATGGATCGGTTTAACAATGTGATAGTGTACGTCTTCTGTATTTCGGAGATGGCTCTCGCAGACCAAACAGTACGCATCGATGTGGCCAGTTATTACGGCATTATTGAGGAATCTAAATGCCATGGTAGCTGAAAAAAATTAGAACTGGTTTATTTTTAAAACTGTCTAGGTGAGAGGTATAGAAGCGTATGTCCATATTTAGGAATTCAGATGTTTATACAGACATTGCCTTATCACGCAATGGTAAGAGATATGAAATTGTATCGTTTGTTTTTTATTTAATATAATTTATATGGCCTTAAGATTATTTTTAAATACCTAATTAAGAGCCTCATTCTCTTTAAAACACTCTGTAGCATAAAATTACTATTTGTCACTTAAGGTTCTTTCTTTACCTACTTATATTTATAACTTCATTCAATAAAAACTAATAGACAATAAAAAAGATCGTAAATACAACCCAAAGATCAGTAAAGGCTTCGTCAATAGATACCATGACACAAAAATTGGGATTTACAAGAGATTTTGTCAAAAATTTCTAGGGTCGTTTTCAGATAACCTCCAAACATGTGTCCCTTTCAATAACTTTTATATTATTACATGAATGCTAAGCATTATTTCTTTAATATGATTCCTTGCTTACTAAGTCTGTGTTACACATAAAAAGACTGCTTTACTACTAAATAAAAATTAAAAAAGCGGTCAATTTCTCATTCATGGGAGCCGGTTCCAAGTCGACCTAATTTTAAGAAAAAAAGAAAAAAAAATTAAACACTCGTGGAAATCGCAATATTTTCCATCGAGGATAAACTCTAATAATTTTCACGTCGAATACAAACCGTAACTTTCCAATTTATTATACAAACACGTTTTCTTGGGAATACAAAATGTGTTTCAATTTTTCTTATCATTAGTGTCACTTTAACTAAAAGTCTCCTAATAACAAAAGTTCATACCGCATCACCTTCACTCTTCGCACACGTGAGAATCCTGTCGGATTGGAGTGTACACAGTGAAGTTACCTGTGCATCTCCGTTTCAGCAAAAAATCGACTTAAATACCAATTTCAGCGCTAGTTACTAAAGCAATCTATCTAAATAAGTATTAAGTAATAATTATTAATGCAAAGATCGAACACCCAGAAAAATATCCTTCGATCCGACCGGATCGAAGGATATTTTTCTGAGTGTTTTTTCTGAGTGTTCGATCTTTGCATTAATAATTATAACAAACTAGTGGAGTAATTTCACAAAAAATAATTGAATATCAATTCAATAAAAATTTAATTATTAAGTAATAGTTTTATAAAATTTATTGTACATCAATCATACAAAGGGAACTTTAAAATCCATGCATTTTTATAAAGGTCCAGCATATTTTACACACTTGACAATTAAAAATGTATCCAAATATCATTATTGTCGCTCTCATTCTTGTCTACTTTTAAGTCAAATAGTTACTTTAAGCCAAATATTTACTCGAAATATAACAATTAGATGGTGGTAGTGGTGGTGATGACGGTGGTGACGATGATGATGGTGGTGATGATGACGATGATGATTGTAGTGATGATGTCGATGATTGTGATGATGATGTGAATGGTAATGATGCTGATGATCATGATGATGATGTTGATGGTGGTAATGATGATATATTGATGTACAACAAAGTTTATGTGACATTAACAAAATACTTATTTAGATTTATTTATTAATTACATATAGATAGATAGATGGTCTTACACGGATGAGAAGGATTTTGATACAAGAACTTCTATTAAAATATTTGTTACATGTTAAATGATGTTAAATGTTCTTTATTGAACGATAAAATGTGTGTTGTAATAATAATTTCTCATTACTGTGCTGTCTTTCTCATTTATGTTAATGAAAAAATAATTCGTGTTACTGCAATCTCATTCGTGTGACCTAAAAATATCGCGTTTTGTTGTATTTAACTTAAATATTTCTGTGATTTTATAATTATTGACATAGCTTGAACTTATTTGTACGTTTAAGACCTTAAAACCAAAAGAAAAAAGGGTTTTACAAAAATTACTCAAAAAGTGCCATTGAAATTCGGAAAGTGTCCTGTATCGTGTTTGACTCAAAAGATCCCATTATACTGACAGCATTGCCTCCCAGGATGGCAATGTTGAACCAACCACGACCCAAAGCGGTGATCGCAGCCCCTATTTTATTTTTAAATACACATACTGACATTTTCATATTAAACATTGCCGTTCTGCCATATTAAACAAAGTGGCAAAGGTACTTAAACTTGTTACTTCAGTTTTTACAGTCGTGTACAGTACATAGCCGGGCTTTCAATAAGAAATGATATTGAAGAATCATGTAGTCTCACGTTCCCATGTTATATATTATCAAAGTTGAAATACGATGCCACATAATATAACGCACATAAAACTAAATACTGTCGTAACACAAAATTACGCAATTGAGAAAACCTAATTTAAAAATTTGAAAAAAAAAAAATTTGAATGGAATAATGTGATTATTTTTATTTATACATGATACTTAATTATCCATTTATAAACGAAAATATATATGAAATCAATATTTCATTCAGTATTTTGGTTTTCATTTTCAAATCATATTTTCACAACTCCACAATTTTGAGTTACGACAGTTTTTAGTTTCGTAGGCGATAAATAAATCTGTAAATTTCGTTCTACGTTATACATAATAATCTTTTACGTTCGTAATACCATATTTATTTTAGAATTTTGGTTTTAGAACAATTGTCTCACCCACAGGTCACATCCGAAGTGACCTGGTGAGGCGAGAACATTTATAATTACGAAAAAATGCTTTATTCCTGCTAAATAAATAAAATAGAAAATAGAAAAAATGTTTGGAAAAGGATGCAGCATTAGATTTACAGGTAAGCAGTTTTAATTAAATAAAAATGTTTAAGTGGGGAAATTGAATAAAGTTTTGAACACACCATGCTCAATTTCTACTTTATATCTGTTAACTAACATACGTCTCTATTTTTCGTGCGGTATGGAATTATCCAATGGCAGCCACGCTTCTTTATAGTTACTCAAAACGGGCCAGTGTGAGCATTGTCTTTGTTAATGACAATAAGTTAAGGGTTAACGGGTCTAGGAACATTAAAGCATTTAATATGTCGATGTCATGTCAATAAACCATTTTTCATTTGTGGGCGATGAAGACTTCAATGACTTAAAACTTTAATTAAACAAAACATTAATGTAAAAAAGGGACAAAGTTCGGTCCTAGAACTGCCGCCTTTGCCGATAAAAGCCTTGCGATCTAAATGAGTGCCAAGTAATAGTTATTTGTTATGCAAGGCTGCAAAGTTGTCGTTTCACGCGAGTGCTTGTATTGAAACCTGAGCAAGCGAAGGAAACTAAATTTGAAGTACGAGCGAAGAGAGTTTGCTGCCGAGCGAAACTCACAACTTTTCACGTCACCATAGCGACGAAAATAGTAAATGAAAGAAACACATCAGTTTTGATAAACAAAACTAGTTATGGTTGTCAATTTCATGTCAACAATAATAAGAATAAAATATGCCAACGGATCGTAGAGGGAGAATAAACTCCCTCTACGCAACGGATTTATATCACATAAATAATGTATGACAAATCGCATTTTTTTTTTCATCGAAAGAAAAAGTTAGGTGCACCACAACAGTTTACGTCAAGTACGCTTTTGCGCGCAGATTTCTAATGAGAAAGAAAGCCTTGCCGAGCTATTGAGGTGAAAAATATGTAACTTAGATGAATTGTAAAATAAAATATCATTAATATATCACCATTTGCAATATCATGCAAAGTATTGTCAAACCAACTCAGTCTGCTACCTACTTTCCTATACTGGTAGATATTCCTGTATTACTTATTCCCTACATCTTATCTGACGCACATATTATAACACCCTGCTGCTTACTACTTACATAAGGATACAAACGTCATTTGCATCCTTGCCACTTACTACTTATTTGAGGGACACGGTATACACGCAGGAAATGAAACTAGTTTTTTCCGATCTAAATCGCTTATATTTATTTTTTCAAACAAACTAACTTTTCGGACCCCTTACAGGTTCCACGGTCACGGCGTAAAAGTACCTAGATTCATTGCCAATACGCTAATAACTCCCTGCTACTTACTATTTACGTAATGGGTATATACGTCGTAGCTCCTGCTACGTATTTCCTGCCACACGTAAATATACGTTAATATCTCCCTGCTATTTACTGTTTACCTGACAGATATTTATGTCGTAACTTCTGCAATATCCTCAAACTAATGCAATCTAAATCAAGTCGATCTATATCACCTTGAATGTCGCTGGCAGTGGCAAAATCATGTACAGTATAGCTGTACTTGCTCCCCGCATTGCTGTTTCGGCCAAATCCTCGGATCAAGATGGAAATTAAATTAGAATAAAAAGTTATTATTTTTGTCAAAGACGACGTTCTTTTATTTGTTTTGCATACCCAAATTGCTTCAAAAAAATTATAATGGATAAGTTATTAAATGCGTCACATCACAAGTTCGTAAGCACGCTGCAGGCATTTTGTCCGATAATCGGATCCGACAATCTAAAGGCGTTCGTATCATATAATTATTTGTTTGAACACTCAATACACGTCCGATAAGATAATTGGATCGGGCGTCCATGTCGGTAATAGTGCCCGATTTAGTGCCGGTCCGATGGTCTGAAGGCGCGCTTCGCTGTACTGTCGAGGTGAGACGAAATACACGACCGACTCTTCCCTCCAATTTACAGCGATGCCAATGCTAATTATTCAAAATCCCCAAAAATCAAGGTAAAAAATGTGGGGAAAGCAAAGTTCACATTCCCCACAAATTCACCACATGTAATATTTATTTATTCGCAGTATTTATTATATTATTACTTTTATGACTATAAATCCATCTCCTAAAAATATATCAAATAAATAAAAAAGCGACCATCTATATACGTTACGCTAAAATTAAAAAGGATCTCAACAAATTAAATTAAGATTAGACCTTAAGCTTGACGAGTGGCAAGTTATGGTGTGAAAGCACCAACTGCTGGGCTTTGTTTGGCAATAGCTGATTTCTTTTTTTTTCATACCGGGAACCGCCCTAAACGTTAGGAAGGGTCACGCGCTCATTACGCACCAATTGATCTTTATCATCCTATTTAAGAGCCAGGCTCTTGACAGTGTCTGATAATAGTAATCATTTTGCAATACAGGACTAAGTGATTCAGATCCTACCCGAAAATTTTGTATAAGCTGCTTGCTAATAATTCTACATAAATGTTGGTATATACGCGGAGCATGTCCAATGTTGAAAAAAAAAAATATCGTTCATAAACAAATAAATAATTCGTGTTTTTATCAGTAATGATCAACCTAGTGATGCAACAGCCATCAATACATTTACAAAAATGGTAAAATGCCAGGGGATTCTGGCATTTTCCCCGCATAGCGTCAATCCCCACAAAATCCCCAATCGAGTTGAAGTTCCCTGCTATTTGAGGAATTCCTCATAAATTGGCAACACTGCAGTTAATTCACCATTGAGTGAATACAATCAGATAATCAGAACCGACTATCAGACATGAAATAAATCAGACATGCTAATAGTATTGTTTACTTGAAAAAAAAAATAGACAAAGTGTCTGGGTATTCCCCCAAAGCTTGTAGGCCCGAGCCTTCATCTGAACGTGGATGATTGTAAAAGAAAATAATAACTCAGATATGTTTGGAGAAAATACAATAACGATTGCCCGATTAGAGAGCCAGACAACACGGGTGCCCCAGAACAAAACCTACTTAAGGACTTTCAACACAAACACAAATCAAGGTTGCCCTTAAACAGTTTTCCTTTTCATGTAAAAAAATAAATAATAATATTAGGTAAGGTACCAATCTACTACAACGCATATATTACTTAATTTACAACCCATATTTAAGTAAGTTACTAACAGTCATAAGCAATGAGCTCTAATGCAAGTTGTATCACTTTCCACTTTTTAGTGTGGATGGTTGTAATAGGCTTTTTGACATTTGGTTTATACATAATTTTTTTAGCTGTAAACCTTCATAATAATATCGTCGGGGATAGTGTAAATCCACGCATGTAGTATTTATTGGTAAAAGGCGCGTATCTGCACCTAAGCAAATTTCACTGGAGAGATATTTAAAGTTATTATTTTGTTATTTCAATGACTACGACGTTCATTTTTGCACAGTAAGCAGTAATTTATGTTATCTAGGACTGATAACAGTAGATTCCCGTAAATCACGCTAATTTGGTTGCCATGACATATACGCGGCTTTGATTTGGCGACTAAATTACCGAAATGGAGGCTCATAATCAAATGCCAGCTACGCGTAATACACTATCCCCGACGATATTCGGTGTTACTTCTACATCCACCTACTCATTATGCCATCTGTATAACGTTGATAGCTAAAAATGTAGAAAAGCTGACATTTTAGTTTGTCACTTTTGTTTGCATTGATGCCTATTTGTCCGTATTTGATTCCTATGCGAATGCCCTAAGCAGTGTTGACAACTTAACGACTTTGTCGCTGTATTAAGCGACATTTTGTTTCTATTTAGCGACAAGAAAAATTTTGCGACTTTTTTGGCGCCTTTTAATTAGTTAAGTTTTGTCTATTAACATTTAATATTATTTCATCTTATCTCATACTTTCTACTCAGTGGTAAAATTGTATTGGTGTAATAAGTTGGAAACTATGTCAGAACACTGTCGCAGGATACTGCGACTGACATCTCCGGTGCTACTCCGGATAACTAGTAGAGGATAAGCTGCATATCCTCCGGTCTATCCAGTTCCATAGGAATAATGGGAACTGGAAGACACTTCGGCCTCGCTCGAGAAGTGCGAGTGCCTATAGCTCCGTCACCAGCGCGGAGAGTTGGTAGTCGAATTTTAATTCAACGGCTTAACGGTAGCAACCATTAGTTGTGCAATGCACAATAGGAAGTGAGCGTGCCAACAGCTCCGGTACCTATCTCCGGGGCCGCTCACTCAAGGCGCTAGCCTTTTGAGCACCAGATGAAGTCCAGCACCGTGACAACTCTGTCCATGGGCTGATCTGGCTTCGGGAAATAAACTTTTAAGGTCCCTGTGCGGGCTTGCTTGCACGGGTTATAGCACTACAAATTCCCTTAGGGTCGTATTCCAGAACTCAAGATGAGAGAGAAGAAGAATGCTCAAGTCAGGATCTGAGTATGATTTCAATCACTGGAAATACGACCCTAATGGCAGGGACTTAAGTACGATTTCGAGTGCTTTAAACCATGCTCAAATCCTGACTTGAGCATTAAGTAGACTTCTAGAATACGACCCTTAGAATCAAGAGGTTGATAGAGAGGGACACTATAATCAAAATTAAGTTGAAAGATATGGACCTGGCCCCGTACTCTCGTTCTCAGTCCAACACTTACAGTGTCCGAAACAATTTTTGTGGTAATACTCAACCATTTAAAAGACGCTTACGAAAGACGCATCATACTTAACTTTGTCTTCTAATATGGTAGACTTTGGTCGAGTATTCCTTATTTGACAGTTATTGTTTCGGATGGATGTCGGACAGACCCCAGGTCTTTTAATCTGTGCTATGAACATAAAGTTTTTGGGCCTTTCCAGCGAAAATGACACCGCGGTTCAAAAAATAAATTACACAATTTGGTTTTAATTGTATGACTAGAATACGCCCAATAAATCAAATCATTGGAAATAAATGAGATTTTTCGGATATTGTACAATTATCGTATTTTTTTATACTCATTAACACAGCCATAGCCCTGTCGTCTATAGTGAAGCATTTTTTCCTATAATGTTAGCAACAATTTTCGCGGTTGTTTATGCGACTTTCTAAAAAAGTTATTACTGTCGAAGAAAATGCAATTTCCGAATTTTAAAACAGTGATAAGTGATTGCATGGAAATATACATGGTGAGCAGTTATTAAAGTTTCAATAAATACTAATTTCAAGTTCCACCCGTCACAATGAAACATATATGTACATATATTTTTATTTTAACCAATAAATATGCAATCTATTGGCATTTGCTTTTGTAAAAGTAACAATTGTGCTAAGGGTCATTATTTTGGCTTGGTTGGGCGCGGAAATAGGAATTTAAATATTAAGATTTGGAAGTCTGTCCCACCTGTCACAGCGATGGGTGCGACACACTTCTAAACGTTTTTACTTTGACTAAATGTTTGTATTTTCATGGATTCGAGTTTTTACGATGTTTACTAGACATAACAGTTGCTTTAATTTCAGAGTTTAACATTTGTTGTATTAAATTGTGACTATAGGGACACCATTTAGTGATAGATGGGACAAGTTACATTTCAATACATAGAATTTTTAAAAATATATGCTGTTTATATATGTAGATCCATCATTTATAAGCAAATTCTTTATAATTCTTCTCATAATTAAGACATTTTAACACATAAAAAAGACATTTCAAACGTACAACATTTTTCCTGATGATTTTTAGTATCAGGAAATTCATGAGTCTGTCTCCACTAGTTTTAACTATATATTCGAGCAAAATTTCAAAAATTTGTCATATTATACTGAGACTTCAAAGATGTGGCAGGATTTTTCAAATTTATTAATGCATTTTACATGCGTGACTTTGATTTTATGTCGTCATAGATAGTGTTTCAAGAAAAATAATAGGATTACTTTATCAGTTCTTTAATTCTGTTTTTTTTTTGTGTTAAAATATCTTAATAAGACAAAAATTATAAAATGTTTGCTTACTAATGATGAATCTCACATTAAACAGTGTAATTTTATTAATTCTGTGTATTCAATTGTATCTCGTCCCACCCGTCACAAAATCATGTCCCACCCGTCACAACTTAGCATATTAATTTCCTTAAAATTTATCAAAATTATTAATTAAATGTATACATATATAAAATAAAACTTTAAAATTCAAGTTATCACATATGAAAAACTTGCTGAACAAAATGTTAATAGTTAGTCTTGATCTTGGCAATGAAGCCATCAACTCAAACAGGCGGGTGTCGTGAGTGTCCCACCCATCACACTTAGGAAATTAAAAGTTTTGAGTATAAATAATGTCATAAATAGCGACAACTAGCGACCTTCAAGCCTTCTGTCTAGCGACATTTGCTTTCTGATGAAAACTGTAGTTATCCCGCTTGTTAAGAACCGTAATGGTGATGTGGCTGATAAATCCAACTATAGACCAATCTCACTAGCGACAGTGTCAGCTAAAGTTCTGGACAGGATATTAGATGTTCACCTAAGTGGCCAAATACTATTACACGACTCGCAATTCGGCTTTAAAGAGAGTTTATCAACCGAGACTGCCATTTTGTCACTAAAATATGCTGTTGATTACTATTTTATTTTATTTATTTATTTTTATTTATATTTATACATTTTAGGAAAATTCACGGACAAATAATACAATTATAGTAAACTTAAATATGAGTAATCCAATGCCATTTACGAATTTCCACCTACATGAAACAATATACAGTGCTTAGCAAGCCAAAAAGAGATTACAGGAAAATACAAAGAACGCAGTCAATAAATTTAAAAACAAAATAAAAATTACTTTTCTAATATACAATTTAAACCTTAGAGGATGGTAAAAGAAAAAGAGTCTAAGAATTAAACGAATATACCAGTGTATTCATCGCCAATCACGTGATGTGTCAAAGTGACGTTTGGTCATTTCACGCCTGACTGTGTCTATGCTTGAACAAAACAAATCAAACTCAGAATGATTTACTGTCGCATTGTTATAAAGTCTCAAAGCACGCACCGTGTACGTATTTTGCCTATAATTAGTGCTCGCAAACGGCACTTGCAGAGGTGGTCGACATCTGTAATGTAACAAGTTTGTGCGCAGGTTTATGTGTGACAACAATTCCGGACAATCAATCTTACCGTTGGCGATCCCCATCAGAAAACTGATGTCACTAATGTCTCTATATGATGTTACTATATCAAAAGCGAGACCCTGGTATATGCCTGCTTTTTAGACCTTTCAAAAGCTCTTGACCTAGTATCATATGATACGCTCTGGACAAAATTGAAGAAAGCAGGCATATCACCTGAAGTAGTTGGTATTTTCTCACATACCATACTATACCATAATCAAAAGAATGTAGTAAAATGGGCAAATGCTCGATCTGACGAGTATGTTTTGAGCTGTGGCATTAGGCAAGGGGGATTAACCTCGCCTAGACTTTTTAATTTGTTTGTTAATACCCTGATTGGGAAGCTGAACAGCATGCACGTCGGATGCCGTATTGACAACACAAGCGTTAATAACATTAGCTATGCGGATAATATGGTGTTGCTCAGCCCTTTAATCAGTGGTATAAGACGACTTATATGTCATTGTGAGACCTATGCTGTGCAACACGAAAACAAAAAGTACAACAAGAAAAAGAGTGAGTTCTTGCTGTTTAAGGATAAAATTAAAAAACCAGCCTATGTACCACCAATTTTAAATGGGGTACCTTTGAGGCTTGTTGCACAGTTTAGGTACTTGGGTCATATTGTGACAGAGGACCTAAGGGTGTTGTCAGTTCGAGGCAATATGTTGGCTCATAGATTCACAAGGTGTACGCCTGGAGTGAAGCTCACCCTCTTTAGAGCATACACCAAAGCTTCTACACATGTGCTCTATGGTCCAACTGTACGCTGAGATCGTATAGTGCCTTGCGAGTCCAGTATTATAATACCAGGGCCTTATTGAAGCTTCCCCATTTCTGTAGCGCATCTAGCATGTTTGCAGGTGCTGGCATGGATGATTTCCATGCCATCATGCGCAAAATGTCCACTTCATTAGTACGAAGAGTGAGGGGTAACAACAACGAGATCCTGAAGATGATAGCAGACAAGATGGATGCATCTGTGTTCCGGTGGTTCACTGAGTTGCATGTTCTACATGTGAGTCAGTGAACCATCTGGGTGGCTGGGTTCGTCCTGTTTGTTATATTTGTAACTAATTGTTAGGTATTATTTTTATGATTGAGAACTAATCCTAATACTAACATAGTTATAAGGTGTCATGTTACTAACTTAACTTAAATAAATAAATAAATAATTTTTATTTTATTTTATTCTTATTTTTATTTAGTATAAGCAAGGTACTGTAGTAAAAATCTCTAAAATCTTACTGTCCACATGTCCCAACGCCAAATTATCACAATACAAAATACCCTAGTACGCTGGTAAGAACAATCTCCATTTACAATAAAGAAAAAGCGTAGTCCCTGTGACTACTGTTATAA